>NW_026442138.1:6778750-7395000 GCF_026898425.1 Galleria mellonella
TACATATAATATATAAATATTGCAATTCAAGCTTAATTGTTATATTTAATTGAGCTACTGCGACTTTTTGGCATCACCCACATCTGATAACTAAGTGTTTATCGTCTACAAAGTTGAACAGAATGAATCTATCGGAGCTATGCGGGCGGTAGGCATGTTACATGCAAACAAGTGGTCGGACAGTACTGTCACTAGTGTAACTATGCAGAGTCCAAACTGCGTACAAGTGCTCCTCTGTAGGTACACTTGTGTACAACTACGTAGTTCTCCCGATCGTACTACAGTCAATGCAAATAAGCCTGTTGATTCTTAAAGAGTTCGTCACAATTGTCTAACTAACCTGTCTTCATCCGTACCTCTCATCCTTCATTTGTACGTTGTCAGTGTATAATTTTACGATGGTTTCCAGAATAAACCATTTGGAACCTGATAAGGTTTAAATTTATTTATAACAAAAAAAGCACAATTTTTGTCTTCAGTATTATGAACGTGCGCCGTCATATAGACGAAATTTAGCTCCAAAACTACACAATTAGATTTCGTAGTAGATCACGATCCGACCGCAGACCACGGCGAAATGTATGTAATATGAAACGATCGTTATGAGATATCACGGTATGTTAGAGTGTAGGTACATAATTAAGTACAAACAAGTGCTCGTATGTAACTTGGTCTCTGTCTGAATACTTACTCACGCAGTATCGCTAGCTCGCACCATAATATTTTGAGAGTGGTACCAACCTGTCTGCTAGTCTGGTATGATGCAATGCTCTGTGCGGTAACAAAACTAAAATACATTGCCTCTATGTATATAGATATTAAGATATATTCCAAGTGGCATTCTTAATCACAGATATTACAGTGATAACATTATTTTAAAGACTCATATGGACTAAATTTATAATAAAGTTGTTGATATTCAATAGCGCAATATTTTCGTTAAATTATGAAATTAAAATTTTCATTTCAAAATTAGGTTTAAACAATGATATTTCAAGATCAATCCCGTTGTTATAAATAAGTGCCTCAAATGTAAATAAGGATCAAATTTTTACTAGTACATGTTATCTGTTGTCAGTTTTGAGAAAATGAAAGTCCGTACATGTATACATACATACATATACCCTGCCAGGTTGACCTCTACGTGGTTCCCCTTGGAAATCATCGTGCTGAATTCCAGGTGTATTCATCACCATGGGCTAACTGACCTGCTCTTTCATTTTCACTTATCATCCCTCACTGGTGCTTCGCTGGTATATAGCGCAGGCGGGGTCACCATTCCATTACCATCCATTAAAAAAAAAATAATCCATTAATAAAAAAACATGATCTTTTGATAGTCAGACAATAGATTTAAAAAATGCGTTTATTTTAACAAAGATATTATAATATTATACAAGATCAAACTAATAATTACATTAAAAATAGACTATATTATCTATATAGAGGGTTCGTATAATGTGACGTCACTGATCTTAGATATTTCTAAAACAACGTGCGCTTAATTTCCAATAGCAAGTATGCCTTGTATTTCTTGAGGAACGTTTATGTGTATACTGTATACATAATATATTACATTACTAAGCCGAAACAGATCCGGTCCCTGGATAAAAATAAATTGTACACTAAAAGTTTTCCATAACCAATTTATGTAAGCGCTAGAGGAAATAAAAAGAATTGTTATTTATAGGGCATAAAGGCCTCGTTGAAACAAGGTGATTAATATAATGATAAATTAATTAATTATAATGATTAATAATTAATTATAATTATTAATTAATGGTATTTCTTGATGAATTCATCACGATAGGCCAACTGACCGTGCTTTTATTCTCACTTATCACCCCTCACTGGAGCCTCGCCAGCGTATATCGATAGCTCAGGCGGGATTACCATTCGATTATCATTAATTAAAAAAATCTTGGTAAGAGGATTTAAAAAAAAAATAATAATTATGCAATAATTTTAAAGCAACTCCCAAAAGAAGGAGATTTTAAATTCATCTAATTTTTATAGCTAAATTTATTGCCAATACAGAACTTCGATTGTCGCAAATATTTTTTTTAATTGATAGTATTTATTCATGTATTGCTGTGCACCTTCTTCTTCTTTCTGTAAACATGTCATTCTGCGTTCTATTTTCAAAGATTTTTAATGTAATTCCATGTTTCCAATTTAAATATTTTCAATGTATTTTGCTTATAAAACAATTCGTAGTTTAATTATTTTGTTTTATAATAGCAAACAAATAAACTAATGGAAAATTGTAACTGTAACCTATAGATATGATACTCATGTGTATATAGGATTTAAATTATCTTTTTTTTCGCAAAACTAAATGTACTGAATAAAATTCTGCAATCAAATAACAAATATTTTTTTAATTGATATCATTTGATTTCGACTTTTCTTACTTTTCTTTCTGGTGAGAGTCAACTTGACAAAAACTAAAATTTTCACAATACTTATCAATAGTGTTAAATTAAGGTTTCTTACTTATTTTTAGTGCCCAAATTAGTCACAAGCAGCAGGTAGGTGGCACGGATCGATGCTAGCCGCCGCTGCGTTTTAAACAAAAAACATCACGGACTTACGAATTTTCTTTCGTTTTCTATTGCATTTTATTGCCGAAAGTATTGCCTGAATCTATTTTTAGTCATAAAAAATAATTTACCTACATAAATATAATTCGTTGCAGTATATATTTTTCAAAAAGATGTTTTGTATTTAAAACAAATAGGTTAAAGAAACAAAAGAAAAAATCGGTGTTTTTCGACTATTTACTTATTTACATTATCTAGTCTGATTAAGAAATATCAGAAAGGACAGGTATTCAAGAATAAAAATAAACTACAAGCAAACGCTTTTAAGGAATGGAGAACCGATGCGCCTCGAGGTATTGGATTAATTAAAAAAAGTCTAACAATTGTAAAAGAATATTGGTGTAAATCTTAACAGCTTATTTGTTGACAACTGTGATCAAGATAGAAGATATAAACAATATAGACTTTATAGATTGTCATGTCTTTTTATACACATGTCATGTGTTATATATTAAATCTTTTAATGTGTCCTATATAAATTATATATGGTAGATTAAAGATTTTATAATACAATACAAAGCCTTTTTTGACAGGTAACGCAGGATACTATGACATTTTTTTTATAATTCAATGATATATAATAAAAATATATGTTAGCTCAAACAGTGTCCTGAAAACAATTGCTGGTAAAATGGACTGTCCCATCCTAAAATATTGGGTGGGACAGGTTATCAATGCAAGAGCGTCACGACCGCTCATTTACTAACATAGGTTAAGTAAATTTATAATTAGCAAAATGGACCTTATGTTGTCTGAATATTATTACTATACTAAGTCTATGATAGAATTAAATAATTATTGTAACAAAGACTAACTTCTAATCTTTAAACGTAACAAAAAATTAATTAAAAAATTTATAAATCGTTTTTTTATTCTCAGCAGATAAGTAACATTATTTCAAAGTTAGCGATGCAACAATAATAGTAAGTTTCGATTTTAAAAATAAATAAATATATAGTTAATTTATTTACAGTTATTTACGATAATTTGTAATCTTCTCTAAAACTGTATGAATTTCTAGAAATTTCTCTAAGGAATTTCTACTTTACAAACAAAAAAATTATTCAGTTGTAAACCAGGAGATAGAATCTTCTGGTCCTCGATAGAGTTGACAGTTCAAGTAGAGATTACTAATTTCGGCTATCATTCATGGAAATAAGCAACTAGGCTAGACTTCTAGAGCACTAGATAATAAGAGCACAATTAATCATTTTCTAATACAAAGTTAACATTTAATCCAAAAACATTAAATTTACTCCGCTATTACAACTAACATATTACTTTGAGTTATTGCGCAGCAAAAAAAAAACAAAGATGTCCATCGTTACACAAATTAATAAGTATAGAACAAACATACAAAACCTTACATAAAAAAGAATTATCAGAATCGGTCTACAATCGGTACAGATATCGCTTAAGATACAAAAGAAATACTTTTTCATTTTAAAATAGCTTTAAAATTATAAATATATCTACTGTAGAGGCCCATAATATTGGAACTTCTGTTTGGAACCACGGAATAAATTTTTTAATCATAAAAAATTACACGCTGACGGGACCCTACTAACAATGAGGCTACTAGTTCCCGTTACCCGTTATGGTGGGAACCATTAGAGATTATAATTTAAAGCGAACAAAAATAATTGGAAAATGTAAAGGTTGGTGTCAAATATTTATGAATTTTGACCATACTTTTACTGGCTATCACCACAAAGTCAGTTTAAAGTAATGAATAACCGACTGCGTACGGTGTATGCACAGTAGCGAACCGCACTCACGACCACAAAGCTGATTCATATACTGACATGTTTATTCTAATATTGACATAAGTGGAGGATCCAGAATTTATCCTTGACATAATGATATTGATGTGTGCGTCCTACTTACAACTCTCGAATGTAACCTATACAGGGTGAAATTATTAGCATCTTTAAAGTGCCTCATCTATAGACATACCTTATACACCCTTATTCGTAAAAAACTAAAACCTAATTACATACCTATTTTAACCTTTTATGAGAAATTTGTTTTTTTTTTATACAACTTAGAATGGAAAACTAGCTGACGGCCCACCTGATGGAATGTGGTAACCGTCGCTTATAGACATGAGCAGTACCATGGACTTAACAGAGTATACTGTTTCGCCCATGATACCCCCAGACGTTGCCATTCCTGAGGACTCAGGTGTTATTCAGAGGAGGGTACAGAGGTACCCAGTAAATTCACGCCATATCCCACCCTTCAAACCGAAACACAGCCATGCAAACACAACTGCTTTACAGTTGAAACACGAATGGGACAGAGGTACCCAAGCAATCGACTTTTGTACAAAGTCTCCCTCTGGTAATGAATAAGGGGGTAAGATTATAAAATATATAGATTGGCAATGTAAAAGAGAGTAAACATAATAAATATGTCAAAACGAGATAGAAAAGTAGAACATTCGTTTACACAATATAAGCTCGAAGCTGATTCGGCAGGACAATCATGAAAACAAATCTCTTATTATTTTTAAAATTTAAACGTAATTATTTTTAAATGAAAGTAGTAGGTTAAAGTTAAATGTATTATATCTTTCAAAATTGTAAATATTTGACGTAATTCTGCCGTAACCATTTATCTCTTATTATAGAACAATCAAAATTATTTTGTACAAGAATTATTAAGTAACAAAATCTAGTTTAATCCAAATAAGGCGTTTAAAGTACCCAAATAAAATTAAAATTGTCATTATAATGAATACACGAATTGTATAGTAATGTATAGTATTTTTGCCAGGCTATCAGCATATATAGTACGTTATACCACGTCTATGAATATAACATATATAAGTGTAAAGTATAAGTTTTAATAGTTTTATCTGCGAATCTGTACATTTACAACCGATTTCAAAAATAATGAGGTGCTCAATTCGGTCCTTTTTATGTTCGTTATCTCAACTCCGTCAGTTCTAAATCGATTTGGAAAATTATTTTTTATCTGGCAGGATATCTTATAAATTGTTGTCACAGAATTTTTATTAAAATCGGTTCAATAGTTTAGTTCTTAGAACAAAATTACTGGTTTTGTGGGACACAATCTTTGATTATTATTACATATTTTCAAAGAAACGTGGGACGTATATCTTATAATAGTCATGCTATTGAGAATCCAAGGTCTAAGTATAGGCAGAGGAGTGAAGTAGAACTCCAGGTCTTGATCTGCAAGGTATCTATTGTAGATTCAGATAAAGTACTATATAGTGGTTGTAATAACATTAAATCAGTGAGACAATTCAAAAAGTGGCATTTTGATGGAATTTTTCTCAGTAACATTAGTTTTAAAGCGCCATAATGGAAATAAGAGTTGCGTTCATAGACTACGTGGTCATGCAGAAAAAAAAGAAAAAGAAATTGATTTATTTCTACAAGAATGTTCTGTTTTTCTTTCTAACTCCTTCACTCTTGAGGTCTCGTGACTCAGGAATCAGCTACCCATTGACATAATGGCTACCAAATTTGCTTTTTAAAAAGTCCATAAATCTTTTATGAAGAAGCCGTAAGAATAATTATCGTCATCATCATCATCACCTTTGACTGTATGTATTTATGTTTATATGTGTACATATGTTATTATGATATATATCTGTATATGTAAGTAATATTTATATAATATATTAATGTAAGTAGTGTATGTTCTAGTATATGTCCATTGTATATATTATATAATTTGTGAGTCAATATAGATACATAATTGTTTACCCACAACAATTTTCAATATTTTTCATCAAGTAATTACATTTTTGTTTTTCCAAAGGTTAATTGGGAGAGAATTCTATATAGCATTAAGTCCACCTTTTATACCAAAATTTTTTTTATACTATAGTCAAATAAATAAAGAATTAATATTTTTTTTTATTATTAATGTCCTAAGCATAACCTGCCAGGGTTTAGAAAATTCAACAGACTCGTATCCAATGGTGAAACATTTATGGACAAATTTTTTACACAAAAGTAAACTAATATAGGTTTATAAAAATTGTATGAAGTTACACGCACTTGTAGGTCAAAACTATATAAAAATACTGAACAGCTAAAAATCAAAATGGATGCCGAACTTGTAACTTGATGCCGCATTGATAATTTAAAATTTTCAGAGGATAAGGAAACTCCAGGTAGACTAATAGAATATGCAAAATAAATAAATAGACCTTGTAAATTACTTTTCATTATTCAAACTAGAATAAACAGTTCTATTGTATGTAAATTACGAGTAAGCAATATCTACACTCTTTGATATATCGAATATCCATGCTATGTACTTCCTCGATATATTATATAAATGAAAAAAATCTTTATATATTTATAGTTCTAATAACATTTACTATTTACATAGAGATCCAGACACAAAGGATCTTTACCTCACAATAGCTATTTAAGGTCTAAAAGTGATGCTCCTAACTTTAAAAGGAAAAAAAACATATAAATGTTGTCAGATATATGACAGATAGTTTTAAAAATTAAACAAACGATAAATGCGTTGTATTCCCATGAGACAAGAGACAAGACAAATTTTGATGTAATGGTTTTCTTTTTTTTTCTATAATCTATTATAATTAAGACATTGTGATATATGAACTTTACTAATATTTATATTAAAAGAAGATTTGCACGCCATTTATGGTAAAATACGGAGGCGTAATAACCTATTAATGTACCATCTGTAATATCAATATTTAAGCAAATATATTATTATTATTAATAAAAATATTTAATCAATAAAATAAATTATAATTTGCTTTCCTTTTAATTTCTTGCAAGTATTTGCACTCAATTCTTAATGGTGCTACGTAATAATGTCTTATTATATATTTAGCTGTCTGTATTCTATATAGCACTTGAAATAAGAACATATAGGTAGTACTAACACAAAATAATGTTATAAAAAGGAAATATTTTGTTTGTTTGTAATGGACTAACTCAAAAATTTAAAGTTATATCTTCTATAGAAAGAATATATACGCTGATAATAATCAGCTAACAATTTGAGCTACATTTTGTTTCAATTTATCTTTCTACGCAACTTGTCGATAAATATTTTACAAATTAGTATGGGTACTTTTGTTTTGTTGTGAATTTAAAATACATGTAAACAATGCGAAGGTTTAATTATAATTAATTATTTAGACACTTACTTTTTTGTTAACACATAATTTTTCTTTAATTAAGAAAAAAATATATATAAAGCAAACCATTTATATATGAATTTATATATAACATACGTACACAAACTCACGAACTGCATTTTTTAATTTACAATTTTACTGCATAATTATTACCATAAAATGTTTAATTATTTTTAATATTACTGTAAGAGAATCTGGCCTCCTCACAATAATGAGCTTCAGCCCTGCCGGGTCCCGGGACACGGGACTAGGTCAAGGCGTCACCCGGCGTCGACAAAGACACGTGCCGTGCCTCAGCTTCCTGGGGCATGTTGCTAACTTAACACAAGCAAATAAACGCAATTCTCTAAATGGCAAGTCTAATCCATTATCGAAGAATGAAGATTAAGGATAACTAAATAAAGTTTCATTCTAAAAGAGTGAAGTATATAAAATCTAGCGTGTCTTGAAACTTGAAAAGACGTTTAAAATCTTGTTCATAGGTTTCTAATGTGATCTAAGCATAACACTGAGAATTCCGTACAAAAATAAACAGTTTTATTTTAAATGAAAATTCATTTCATTTCGTAGCTAAAAATATGTTTTTTAGTTTTTTTTTTCAATAAATATATGGTAATTATTCCAAAGTTTAGATCGACAGTATTAGTAGTTCTATAGTTATATAGCGCTGTCAGAAGAACAAAGAAAGTTGCATCATTTTACATCCTTCCTTTCCTTTTCCTTTATACCATTTACCTGCAGATCCCTAAAAAGGTGTTTTAGTAATTTTCAAGGGAACTGATGAACAGAAATATTTTCAGACAAAGATAAGTACATCAAGTAAGTTGTAAGTTGCTGTAAGTTGCTAGAAAATACAAATTATAGTGAAATTATACTTATTAACTTCACATTTTGTGATAATGTTGGAGAAAAATTTAATGAAAAATAATATGATAGAAGAAACAGTAGACTTAATTTTGATTGATTTCATTCGATGATGAGAGAGCAGTGCAAAGATGTTCGATATCAAAGAAAAAAAAACACCAGTGAAATTACACATTTGTTTTCTAGTAATTATTTTTTGTCAAATATAAATATATATTAATTAATTGTCAAATACATCATCATCATCATCATCATATCAGCCCTAAATGGTCCACTGCTAAACATAAGCCTCTCCATGGGAGGTTTTGCCAGTAATTGTGACACTTGGCAGGCGAATTGGTAACAGCAGTTAGGCTTTACAGATGTTTGAAGAGGGATGCTGCACATCATTCACTTTTCCTTAGTCGCCTACGATACCCACAGGAAAGGAAGGGGTGGCCTATTCTATACCGGGACCATATCGTGGATTATCAAATACATGAAAAGTATTAAACATTCTAGTCTAGCGCTATAAGGGCGTCGCACCCGCGGTGTAGCGAGGTTGAATCACGACAAATATACTATTTTGTATTATTAACCTGCTGAAACTTAAACACTACCACGAAACATCATACAGCGGGGTCTAAAGCATCTAAAAAGTCGCTTCAGAGTTTCTTCCAACAGATGTTTATCAAGTTATGAAAGAAGCTTTCTACAGAGATTTATCCTAGATTCAAAGGTAAAAAATAATCGAAATAATAACATAGATAATATTGAATTAAAAAATTTGCTTTTATATTTATAGTAATAGTATGGATTAAACTACCAATTGCCTATTGACTTTTCGTATTTATTACGTTATTATTATATAAAAATGTGTGAAAGCAAAACCTAGCACCATATCAGAGCTCCCTCATTCTTATAAGTTTACTATTTCATTGGATGTATGGTATACTTTTGCATCGAATAAAGAAACAATGTCACTTTCACATGTATAATATTAACAAGGATAAACTATGAAATATTTACAGGCTTTTATCGTATTTATAAAGTTTTCTGTGAACAAAACTATCACATTACTACTAAATAAGAATTTTTCTGGCTGGACAGAGATAAATTCACTATTACGAATGCATTGGAAGTACAAAACGAACTATTAACCATACTTCAAAATTTTTATTTATCACTTATTTAGTGAAAAGTTTTTAAAAATTTGCGAATAACAAATTAAATTTAATAGCCTAAATACAAGTATAAAGTAAATAAAATACAGTAAATAAAGTACAAGTAAATAGTTATCAAAATTTATTAAGTAAAATGTCTAACCCTTAGATTATAGTTTTATCCTTTCAACAAAATAGGCTATTGAACTTTCAGCAAACAAAGCGCTGCGTACTGTTTAAAAAATGTGCTGCGTGTTTCCTTCAGAAGTATGACTCATTGGGCTTGTGTTAAGAGTTTGGTAACTGTACAACGACCGGCGAATGTGGAACGGACTAATAAGTATTCCCAACTATATGTTGTCTTATAAATAGTCCGTTGTAATCATGAACGAAGAAGAAAATTTTCAAACAAAGTACTCTAAAGTACTTTTTTATTTTTGTTTCCAAAAGAATAATCAATAAAATGCATTAGAAAATGAGCTACTTCTATTTATTTTCCTGCTTAGTTTGATACTTACTATGACGATATTTACTATATTAAAAAAGTTTATATGTCTTAAATAAATAAATAAGATTATGTTTCACAATAAAAACGACTTTAGTTGAAGCAAAACGAGTTATTTTGATTTAAGAACTAAACTGAACTGAACCGATTTTGATAAAATTTATATATGACTAACTTCTTTTAGATAATATAAGAATTTTCCAAATACGTTTACAACTGACAGAGTTTTGAGTTAACAAACATACAAAAATAATTGCGAGCCTTCTTTTTGTAAATACTAGTATATTAAATGACCATTAATATTAATAATACTTACATGTATATAGGATATTGTTTTTATTTATGTTTACATATACGTTATAAAACAAATACCGCCACATGTCTAATTAGTCCTTGCAAAACCATGAACGAAAAATACTAATTTATAAACTACAACGTATGACTCATCTTCCACAATTCGTAGCGTTTAAAGAAATGAATGCATACTTAATGTTAAAGTGAAATTTTCAAATCACAAACAATTAGTAAATGTGTTAAAGGAACAATATTTCTCTGTTACCAGACATAATTTTGTCTCCGATAATGACATTATACAAATAGTCTTTGTTTTATACTAATCAAAACTCTACGCTGCTTGCTCAGGATACAACGATTCCCACCTTCTGTCAGGTAGTTACTTGCCTATTTGTTGTTCTCAGGTGCAAAAAAAAACCATAAAAGTTATTAGTTTTACTGATATGTTTTTTCTTTTCTCCTTTACCCAAAGGTTGTCTGGAAGAGACTGTTTTAGCAATAAGACTGCCATTTGTACTGCATATGTGTAATATTATATGTATTTTTGTATTAATTTTTAAATAAATTTGTTGTAAAAAAAATTGTAAAAGAGGAAATAAATAAATAATCACAAAATGTCTAGGACACTCGAGTATAAGCCATTCTCACACTAAATAATATGCAAATATTTTAGCTATTATTCATGCTATGCATCAAAGATGCAATAACACACAAATCGATCTAAATTAAGCTAATATGACAAACTCACAAAAACACGGCTCTTTTTTTTTAAATTATTGTCAAATATTTTTGACAGTTTTGTAGCAACCCTATTTATTTTGTATTATCGTCATTTCGCTTAAAACGATCCACTGTCGAGAAGAATATAACGAGATCTCATCTATTAAAATCTATCCATCCTTTTAGGCTACGCATTCAGCCAAATATCTGAACATACAATGTTCAGATATTTGGCTGAATTACGCACATTTCTTTATTTTATTTTTTATTCGACAAACCGACGCGACGGCCTACCTGATGAAAAGTGACAACCGTCCCCTACAGACGGGTAAAGAAGAATAGAATAGAAATCATCTTTATTTAAATAGTTTACAAACTCTCCTAAATCGGCACTTCATTCTAACTAATAGATACAAAGTTTCGGGGAATAGAATCAGGAGTAAAACAGAATACAACTGATGTAATTAATTTGACTTGTTTACAAGATCTTTTAAAAATCTATTCTGTTGCTATGTACAAAATATTCTTAACTCTAAATTAAACATAAAAATTACTGCCTATATATACTTTCTCTATAAACAAATGTTAGAGACGCTTTTCTAGTAAGATAGATGGTTATAAAAATAATCAACTATATACATATATAAATAACTACCTGCCCGCCCTAGCATTGCACGGGTGTACTATCAAAATTTCCCTGCTGTCTTTTGTCTCAATCACTTCACTCACCTAATAAATTGATTGAATGAATAAGAAAATTTAAATTCATCAAAGATTTTATTTCATACAAACCTTCTAACAATAATAATCACAACAAAACGATGCGCTTACATGCATTCGGAAATTATTATTTTTTTATTGAAAGAAAGGGATTGTTAGTAAAGGAGGCGTGACAAGTCCATTGCTAGTAATATACTCTATTAGGTCGACCTCCACGTGGTTTCCTTAAAAACCGTCGCAGTTAATT
Source organism: Galleria mellonella (assembly GCF_026898425.1). Taxonomy (NCBI): domain Eukaryota; kingdom Metazoa; phylum Arthropoda; class Insecta; order Lepidoptera; family Pyralidae; genus Galleria; species Galleria mellonella. The sequence continues at coordinate 6,791,010 of NW_026442138.1, forward strand.
CATTTTAAATTCGTCGTTCATTTTAAATCTAGCTATCATCTCTCATTGGTGCCTCACAAAGGCCCAAGCGAAGTTCCTATTCCATTTTCACCCATTAATAAATATATTTTCATTTATATATTATGTAGATATGACGTGTATTTGATAGTAAGATATAAGCCACAAAGCGTAAACCTTAATAACGCAGGTAAAATCTATCAATCTAGGCAATCTATGTTCAGAAATGTTGCAAGATGTCAATAGACAAGTTGATATGATTACAATTACGATGAGGATACAAATGTTAAAACGATCCGAACCATCACTTCAGAGAATTGCAGCAATTTGCATAAATCACTATATGTAAACTTAGATTAAATTATAATTATGGACTACGCTGTGGTAACATAGGTATGGTTTTCCTATAATCAGAGTCAAGACAATGTGGCGCTCCAAGTGACTAGAATGCATTTCCGATCTAAACTTACCTATCATATATAACAATTCTTCCTGAAATTAAGCGAAAGAAGAAGTGAAATTATCACGACCTCAAACGACTTTGAATTAATTTTTAATTTTTTTAATAAGACACAGACATGTATTTTAACCCGTATGCTTGATTGCCACCTCAGTGATATAAAAAAAAGTAGATTGAGATAGAACTGAGATTTCTTTGCATGCCAATTTTTTACTCCCAATGAGCTCGAGGTAATTATTTGACTCCGTGTAAATTTCAATTCGGAGTTCCCACATGAAAGTGTAGAAAAAGTTTAGACATGATTATAGATATGGTCGTGGAAACCAGTTCTATATAAAGACAGCGTTTATAAAATCATATTTTAAGTAGTGGAAAAAACGATATATTTAGTTTTCACTTAAAGAGAAAATATAATAATAGTCTCATACGTCCCAGGGAGCTATTGGTACAAAACAATCTCCTAGTCACATTATGGAACTACTCAATAGAACTAATAGATTGGTCCTCAGTTAGCTACTTAGAACGTCTATTTAGCTATGATGACTACAACGCAAATGAGGTCACGGATTCGATTACCGGCCGGCCAATTTAGAAAACTCTTTTTCCTGAATTATATATAATCTCATGTACTCGAGTACCAAATTGGACGTGTTTCCTCCAACTGGCTTCCGTAGCAGACACGGACCCTAAACTCTTGAATCGGGTCTAGATATTCTGGGTCGTGCGTTGTTCATAGACTGATTTCTTAGAACACAGGACTAGGATATCCTGATATTTGAGGACTATGTACCACATATTATTTATTTTGTTATTTTCTATCAATGTTCACAAATAATAAAGAAAGATAAAGTCGTTATTAAATTAATATCAACAAAGAAATTGTTTACTGCGCTACTATAGAAGGTAGTAGCTTGGCATTAACCAACCAAATTCCAATCTAGTGTTATTTGGGTGGAAATGACCTTTAACATCTCATCTTTTGCTATTCCCCCCTCCCCCTCACCATCCGCCGGAGCATCCTGTTCCCGCGCGCTGCCCGCTTCCGGGAAACTTCGCTCAGATTTCCAATAATTACGAATACAAAATAAATTAGAGTTAGGTTTGTACATAGTTATTTAAGATTAATCAGTATATTTAAAAAATAAACGACCTGTATAAATGTTGACGATCTCTGTTCCAGAAGTAGTCGCGTAGATTAGGTTTCAGATTTTAATTCTTAAGCCAATAATAAAAGTAACTTACTTTTTTTGTTGTCCGATTCTTCACGTCACTAGTACTTTATATTATAAAATAGTTAAAATTGTGTTCCACAAAAACAACTGACTTTAATTGTGGCTTAACTGTTTATTTTGATTTAAAAATTGAACTACTAAACCGAATTTGATAATATTTCTATGAGACCAATTTGTAAGTATATCCTTACAGATAAAAACACATAATTTTACAAATCAGTCTATAACTGACGGAGTTAAGGTAAGAAACAAAAAAATTCAACCGAAATAGGAATCTCCTTCTTTTTGAAGTCGGTTGAAGATATGCAATTTATATTATAAAATATATACCGAGAAATTAGTAATGGAATCTAATAGACCCATTGCTAGTGATATGCCCTGAAAGATCGACCACTACACGGTTATCCCTGAAAATATTTGTAGTTATTTCTTATTAAATTCGTCATGATGACCCAACTGGGTCAACTTCACCAGACGGAGACTTTGTACAAAAGTAGTTTGCTTGGATACTTCTGTCCCATTCGTGTTTCAACCGCGAAGCAATTGTGTTTGCATGGCTGTGTTTCGGTTGAAGGATAGGATATGGCAGTGAATTTACAGGGTACAGAGGAATAACATCTGAATCCTCAAGAATGGCAACGCATGGGGGTTATCATGGGCAAAACAATATACTCTGTTATGTCCATGGTACTACTTATGTCTATAGGCGATGGTTACTACTTTCAATCGGGTAAGCCGTTAGCTTGTTTGTCATTCTAAGTTGTATAAAAAAAACTGGCCTGCTTTTATCTTTACCTATCATCTCTCACTGGTGCCCCGCCAATGTATATTGATAGCGCAGGATAGACAAAGAGATTTCGTTTTTATCCTAAAAATATGATAGTATTTTTTTTCATGTTCGAAACAACTCAAGTTTTTGACTCTGATGGATAGGATATGGCAGTGAATTTACAGGGTACAGAGGAATAATACCTGAGTCCTCAGGAATGGCAACGCATGGGGGGTATCGTGGGCGAAACAGTATGTGTGTGTACTGTTATGTCCATGGTACTGCTCATGTCTATAGGCGACGGTTACCACTTTCCATCAGGTGGGCCGTCAGCTTGTTTGCCATTCTAAGTCGTATAAAAAAACTCATCAATTATATTTAAGAATTATTAGAGAAATTAAAAGACACCATGCATATATTCATATAACGTTATACCTACGTATAAGTTTATTGGTGAAATCTGTAACTTCCAATCAAAAGAACAACACTTAAAGATTGTAACGGAAACATATATTAGGCACTCAGTTTGAATACGGTCATAAATAGTTATTGACTTTCCCAAAACTGTCTATGTAACTACTATTAAATACTACTAAAAAATGGTAATTAATATCTTATAAAGTAAATTATTTACGTTTCTCTAATCCCTAACAAAAGGAATAAGCCAATTTAATAACAAAATCATTTTATTTTCTTTATACAATCCTATTAAGTTATCCTGTTAATATTATAAATGTTGAAGTTTGTAACGATATTTGAATGGTTAAATGTTTGTATGTTTGTTATTCAATTACGCCTAAACTACTGAGCGAATGATAGATAAGAAACCAACTTGGCACATAGAACACTATGTTCCGACTAGCTCTTACCGGCGACTTTGACCGCGTGACCCGGATATATTTACTGATCGGGATAAGAAGTATTCCATATAATAGGTGTATACCAAATTTTATAGTGATTGGTTAAACCGTTATGGGACTATAAGGTAACAAACAAACTCCATTTCATTTATAATATTAATAAAAATAAGTGAAAAAAAAAACGAAAAATTCGATACAAAACTCTATACACAGTCGCCTGACCAATATGATAGTAGCTCTTCTACTCTATAAACCAGAGGGAGACTTTGTACAAAAGTCGATTGCTTGGGTACCTCTGTCTCATTCGTGTTTCAACCGTGAAGCAGTTGTGTTTGCATGGCTGTGTTTCGGTTTGAAGGGTGGGATATGGCGTGAATTTACTGGGTACAGAGGAATAACACCTGAGTCCTCAGGAATGGCAACGCATGGGGGGGTATCATGGGCGAAACAGTATATTCTGTTATGTCCATGGTACTGCTTATGTTTATAGGCGACGGTTACCACTTTCCATCAGGTGGGCCGTCAGCTTGTTTGCCATTCTAAGTTGTATAAAAAAAAAAAAAAAAAAAGGTAAATGGATCATTAAAATAAAGCATCATCATCATCATATCAACGTTAACTGTCCACTGCTGAACATAGGTCTCCCCCACAAAGGGAGTTTTACCAGCAATATTTTTTTTAATGGATGATAATGAAATGGTTACCCCACCCGCGCTATCGGTATACACCGGCGGGGCACCAGTTAAGGATGATAGGTGAGGATAAAGTAGGTCAGTTAGCCCATCGTGACGAATTCAACAAGAATTGTTTACGATGGTTTCCAGAGGGAAATAGAGCATATTGCTAGCAATGGGACTGTCAAACTCCATTGCTAACAATCCCTTTCCCCCCAACCAGCAGTAGTTTTGATGATGTTTTAAGAGAAACGCTGCTGCCCATACCTCGACTATAAACTTCCGTTAGTGGCCTCTTACTACACTCACGGAAAAAGAAGGGGTGGCCTATTCTATGCCGGGACCGCACGTCAAAAAAGGCAATTATAAAGAAAATTAATTATATTCATAATACATACTTCATCATATCATAATATTAACCTTTAACTGTCCACTGCTGAACATAGGCCTCCCCTTTGGTGGGTTTTGCCAATAGTTGCAACGCTTGGCTGACGAATTGGCAACCGCAGTCAAGCTTTAGAGATGTTTTAAGATGGACGCTGCTGCCCATCCCTCGCTCTCCCTTAGTCGACTCTTATGACACCTAAGGGGTAGGAAGGGGTGGCCTATTCTATGCCGGGACCACATGGCTATCAACTTAGTTAATATCTATTTAGTTTTAATTAAACTACTAGCTGTATCCTACGGCTTCACCTGCGTCAATCAGTACATAAAATATACTATATGCTAGGTTAGGATATAACCTGCCCGTGTGCCAAATTTCATTCAAATCTGTTTAGTAGTTTTTGCGTGGAAGAGACAAACATCTATTGTTACGAACTTTCTCCGTGGAAATGGAGTCCAATTTAGTGGGTGATAAAAGTATGGTAACCCCGCCTGCGCTATCGGTATACGCTGGCGGCTGGCGGGGTACCAGTGAGAGATGAGATATGTAGATGAAGATGAAATAGGTCAGTTGGCCCATAATAACGAATTCATAAAGAATTATAAGGCAGTAAGTCCTTAATTGTTTTTATTTTTAATACAACTTAGAATGGCAAACAAGCTGACGGCCCTCCTGATGGAAAGTGGTAACTGTCGCCTATAGACATGAGCAGTACCATAGACATAACAGAGTATACCTACTGTTTCGCTCATGATACCCCCCATGCGTTGCCATTCCTGAGGACTCAGATGTTATTCCTCTGTACCCTGTAAATTCACGCCATATCCCACCCTTCAAACCGAAACACAGCCATGCAAACACAACTACTTCACGATAGAAACACGAATGGGACAGAGGTACCTAAGCAATCGACTTTTGTACAAAGTCTCCCTCTGGTGGTGGGTGAGAAATAAATAAATTTACTTCACTTCTTCAATTAACATAATAATCCATTAATGTATTCAAACTTTCCTTTCTGCATTATATTGATAAAATTACCAACTGATTAAATTTTATTCTATAACCACAACGATTTTAGTTCAGCAATGATCGATTCAGTCAGGACATATTAATATTTTATGTGAACATTACGTGTTAAGCATATGTAAACGCAGTGTACGAATAGATACTTTGTCATATGTACATTATTGACGATCCTACACATTTATAATTATTGTAGAACTAGAAGAAAAGATTTGTATGAAATTAACGAATGGAAAGCGTGACCTAATAGTACTAAACTCGACATTAGACCCCAAAGGTCTTGAGTTCAAATCTAGCCGACACCAAAAACTTTGTGTCAACATAAAGTTCAGATTAACTCTTCGGTAACATGTTCGTTAATAAGCCATATTAGTCCGAGTGATGGCGGTAGGCTCGCCTGCATATATGCTTGTCGAAATATAATTATGCCGTTTTACGTTAACCAAGATAGTAACAGTTAACATATTAGAGAAAAATTGTACTACAATCTGCTGCTGAATGGATACAGTTATCCCACCCATATATTTTTTAATATATAAAGATGGAATGGTGCACCCACGCTGCTAACGGTATACAATGGTAGGGCACTAATGGAGGATGAAACAATAAGTATGAAATTATGCCAGTTGACCTATCGTGGCGGATATGGGAAGAATTAACCTTGACAGTTTCCAAGGGAGCCTGCGTGGAAGTCAACCTGATAAGGTATATTGGGGATATATGGGCTAGCAATGTCATTTTGTGTTCCCATTACTAACAATACTTTCCTTCTCTCACTATTTCTGTCGTGAAGCAGTTGTGCTTGCACGACTGTGTTTCGGTTTAAAAGGAGTGATATGGCAGTGAAACTACATAGTACAGGGGGGAAAGAGATTGTTAGTAATGGAGACTGAGAATCCCATTGCTAGCAATATACCCAACCAGGTCGACCTCCTCGCGGTTCTCCCTGGAAACTACCATGATTAATTCCTGATGAATTCATCATGATGGGCTAACTGGCCTGTTTTCATTCTCATCTATCACCCTTCACTGGTGCTCCGCCAGCGTATCCCGTTAGCGCAGGCGGGTTTACCATACCATTTTCACCCATAAAAAAAACTACATAGTACAATAGCATTACATCTTAGAACACTGGAATGATGATCTGTGAGAAGTATATGGATCTCAGTATATATTCTATGTTGGCGATGGTGCTGTTCATGTCTCTAGACAACAGTTACTACTATTCATAAGGCAGACTTGTGTGTCCTTTACATAAAAAAAATGCGTTTGGCTACCTACCTTATAAGGGATTAAAATCGTGAGCATATTTATTTTATGGGTGAACGAAAATGATAAAAATATTTTGCAGGCATGAAACATCACAAAAATTACAGATTACAGTAACACCCACGCTACATCTGAGCGTTACTACTCCAAAGGATTAAGGTGTTATACCTCCCTTGTCAGCGATTGTACTGGCTTCTAACCCTTCACACCTTAACACAACAACGCAGGTATTCAGGGTTGTGCCGTATTCGTCATATGATGCCTCATCCTATTGGCAAAATATCTTTTCTTTGTCCTTTTATAATTTTATTTTGTTATCTCAAACGAATTTTTCTCTTTTAAGATGGGTTCCGTACTCGTTATCAAAAATATGTATGAATGCAAAATTATCAAAGACGAGAAGTTGGAATTTGTCATTTCTGAATTCTTTTTTTTTTAAACTCCACCTCTAGCCACCTCATTACCCACCTTACTTTTTACCGGTATGAAATAGACTATTACCATTTTCATCTTTGAAGATCTTTACGTATGGTTGTTATCTAGATTTAGGTTTCTGGTAATCAAGTGGTAAAACTGTATTACTTGGTACTGGTCACTGTAGTGAAATATTAGCATCCTAGCTATATACCTACTTCTAATCAAACAATGGACTTTGAAATACTGGGAGTGATGCTAAAAATAAAATAATTATTTGCAAATACTATAATAAATCAATTCAAAAGAAAACAAAAACTAATCTAGCCATACTTCACAGGAAAGAACAATTAGCACGCTTCCGTCCAGTTGTAGAATACCAGAAAATGAGTAAATAGATACAATAACGAAAATATAATTCATTCATTTCGATCTATTGTTTCTTTTCAGTAATTTTCAATACCATTATGCCCGAAATTTTATTTTCCTCCATGAGATTGCCATATTTTATCACGATGCTAGCAGGAACGTTCAGAATCCAATAACTTTGACTATGACAATATCCCGGAGACCAAAATAGATAGGCCCGAGTTGTTCTTTGTAGCTGCCCCTAAATAGAGTGCGTAATAGGAAGGGGAGGCCCGGAGGGCGACCCTCTCCCCGCGCATGCGCGCGCCATGCCTCACTAATATCGGTTTTGTTAGAATGCTTTTTGTTTTTCAATGTTAATATATTATTAACATCAGTTATGGATTATTTTGGACTATCAAATATGATTCTTATTTGTATGCCTAATTTTAATTAGAATAATTATTAATTACTCAAACAACGTCCAATTAGGTTTCATGTTAGTGACTGTATTTAGAAATATAGTCGTTATTGTCTATGGAAGCGTAACTTCCATTCGTTTGGATTTTCCTCTCTCCCGTAAATAGTAAAATATTAAAATTTCAGTGCCTATTCTTTAATGTCATATATGTTATAAATCTATATATTGAATAGGCATATTATGCTTGTAACATATTCATTTTCTAAATAAATAATGAAAACGACGCAAACATATATTTTAATGAAACTATTAAACTTTTGTAGATACCACCAAACTGGATGCGAGCGAATTGGTGCAAAGCTAAAACGTGGTTGTTCACAGAGGGTGTGGACTGTGGGTGACACAGCTCGGCAGATGTGTACCGCACGTGGCGGGTCTGGCGAGCGGGCGCTGCGTACAATGGAACGCGCGCTGCAATTCAACATGGCGGACGCATGGGGTACAATCCCGCTCTTTTAGATCTGTTCAATTCAGTCGATGTTCTATATTCATATAAGTATGAAAAATATACGAATACTTGTATATATGGGTAAATATTTTAAACGACTTTACTTTTTTTACACTTTTAAACCTTTGAGAAACCACTATGTAAATAATTACATACCATACTTTAATACATAATACCTTAGTCCTCTAATAGCAGCGCATGAACGGTACCATGAGCGTCACAGTGTATTCTGTGATACCATAGGTAACGACCCTTTTCCCTTAGATGAGCTTGTTACCATTATCAACTGTTTAAAACAATTAAACACGTTACGTCTTACAGCCTGATATGCTTAACGTTTTTAATTAATTTTATAATGCACTAAAAGTTATGTAACTCATGATACCTAAAATTTACATTTATAATACATATTATCTATCTTCATGCTAGGCAAAATACTTAATTTCCAATTACTCTATATTAAAAAAAAAGAGCTCAATTATACACAATGATGATATCAAGTACCAGCTGTAAGCTGCTGAACATAGGTCTCCCCCTTGGAGAGTTTTGCTAGTAGTTAACACGCTTGGTTGACGGGTTTTTTTTCAATGGGTGATAATGGAATGGTAAATGGGGTACCAGTGAGGGATGATAGATGAGGATGAAGCAGGTCAGTCGGCCCAACGTAACGAATTCAACAATAAATCAATCACGATGGTTTCCAGGGGGAATCGCGTGGAGGTCGACCTGGTAGGGTATATTGCTAGCAATAGGATTTCTAATCTCCATTACTAACAATCCCTTCTTCCCCCTGGTAATGTTTTAAGATAAACGCTACTGCCCATCCATCAACCATTAAATTCTGAGACTACCGGTAATCGCCTCTTACGACACCCACGGGAAAGGAAGAGGATACCCAAACTATGCTGGGACCACACGGCCTTACATAATGTTATTTTAAGAGATACCTACCTTTTTTATTTTGTGGATATGTTTTCAGGGTCAATTAATAAATAACCAAAGGCTATGTTTATGAAATTTGTTTCATAGAGTTACAAGTATTACATAATAAAAAGCATTCACTTATTTGCTTTCTAAAAATTATCATAAATATATATTGCTGAAGAAATTAAATTATACGTAGCTCTATCCCTGAATATTATCTCAAACAGTATCCTCCATTAAACATTTATTCCAAGATGCCGACCATTTGGCCGCAATATTTTGGGAGCAGACTGCTTGCTCCAGTTCCCGTAGTCCTGGGAACGTTCTTTCGGAAAACAACTGTATTGATCTATTACTTTTATTAAATATAAATAATACAGATGAATAAATGAAACATACTTTAAAAAAAATGTTTTGTCATTTGGCTATATTAAATGAAAAGGTTGTCTTAAAAAAAACCGATTTCAATTGGGGCGAAATTAGTTATTTGTATTTGGTTATAAAACTAAACTACGGAACCGACTTTGATAATTAAAATTGCTATGATGGTTTCATAGCAATTTTATTAAAAGTAAAAGTTTTTTTATACAACTTAGAATGGCAAACAAGCTGACGGTCCACCTGATGGAAAGTGGTAACCGTCGCCTATAGACATGAGCAGTACCATGGACATAACAGAGTATACTGTTTCGCCCATGATACCCCCCATGCGTTGCCATTCCTGAGGACTCAGGTGTTATTCCTCTGTACCCAGTAAATTCACGCTATATCCCACCCTTCAATCCGAAACAGCCATGAAAACACAGCTGCTTCACGGTGAAACACGAATGGGACAGAGGTACTCAAGCAATCGACTTTTGTACAAAGTCTCCCAAAATGGTAACAACATAAAAAATGCAACCGAAGACTCCTTCTTTTTGAAGTCGATTTTCTCTATGATTTTTTTCTACTATTACACATCGCCATCTTGCCCAAACTAAGCACAGCTTATACTACTATGGATATTAGATAATTAATAGAAAGACTTTAATTTTTTATAAATGTTTTAAACATCCAGAAATACATACACAATGATAAATACTCACGAGAATAAATATTTGTATTGTGTGGAGATCGAACTCGACACCATCGGAAGGTGCAGTGGTATATTAAACCTACTATACCCTCAAAAATATGACCGTGGAAATTAGTAAGGTGATCAAGGAGGAACTCAAAAGCTTCCAACAATCAATGAAATTTATTGGAGATGAAGTGGCAAGTATTAAATAAATAATTAAAAAACATAATAGCAAGATCAAATACATACATACATATCTGTCACGCCTGTCTCCCATTAGGGTAGGCAGAAACAATGGAACGCCAAATGCTTCGATTCAAACAAACCTCTTTCGCTTCTTCCACATTCATCAATCTTGTCATACACGCTCGTCGGTTACGGGTACTTTTAATTTGGCCCTTCTTCAGCACGTCGCCTATTTGGTCGACATACGTCCGTCTAGGGCGGCCCCTACCGACATCTCCATTCATTCTTGCTCGATAAATCTCTTTCGTAATTCTTCTTTCATCCATCCTCTCCAAATGACCAAACCAACGCAACATTCCTTTTTCGATTTTGGTCACTACATCGACTTTCAGTCCACACTTCTCTCTGATCACACTGTTTCTTACTCTATCTTTTAAAGTAATACCACACATACTTCTCAAAGCTCTCATCTGTACAGCATTTATCTTACTTTCATGCTTCTTCTGCCATACCCACGATTCGCTTCCATACATGAGTGTTGGTGTCAGTACTCCTTGAATTATAGCAAGGCGAGCTTTGCTCGATACATTTTTACTTGACATAATCGAGAGCAATGCACCGTTAACACTGTTTCCCGCTTTTACTCTCCTCTCAATATCTCTTTCACACTTCCCATCCCTCGTAAACAAAGAACCTAAATATAGAAACTCACTCACTTGCTCCACTTTTTCATCTCCTATCATAATCTGGCATGCCGTTAAACTTTCATTCCTCTCAAAAACCATTACCTTCGTCTTCTTCGCATTTATTTTAACAACTCGAAAATAAGGACTCTGAATTATAAGGTGCTAAAAAAATCTTGAACTCCGCTTCTTAACTATAGAGAAACGTCTAGAGGAAACTGGACTGCTGGTTTGGCGAATATTCCAAACACAGATATCCCTGAAATGAATGAATATACAGGCATCATGAAAAATACTAAAACGCAATGCAGTGCCTACCATAGAAACGAATTTAAAAATAAATACCAATATTAATTAATATAATCTATGTAAAGAAATGAAAAAATAAAAATAAATTCTTAGAACAAAATGTATTTGTTGAATTGACTACAATTGTTTCCGAAGACAAGTACACAAGGTTGAAAATGCTCAAATGGCCTCAGCGCTTGTGATAATTTTATGTCGCTCTATGTATGCCTAGATAATATCATATTATGTACACGATAAAACGTGTATATATATAGAAAAATTAGAATTTCAATTAACATGTAAAATAAGCACATACATTTATTTTAGTTACGATCTATTCTGGTAGATTTTTAAGGTCAATAGACGAAGCTATGTAAGAAAACTCTTACTTACAAACGTAAGTAATAACTTATATTTTATAAGTAATAATTGTATAACAAAATTGTAATAGCAATAAAATTAAATTTTCTTTAAATCATTTTTTACGTTTATTTACATCACTTTTTCTCATCCATTGAATAAAATTCTACCTTTAGTATGTCAGTATTAAGGAAACCATAGTTTTCTCTCTTTATATTTAAAGTTTTAACCCCTTTCATTTTTTCATGGTAAGGAAGGGTATACTATTTTTACGGAAAAAATAAAATGAGAATTGAATTTAACAAAGTTTATAACAAAAACTTTGTTAAATTTAATTCTATACCGTAACTGTACCGTAATCACATCGTAACAACCCATTAAAATCTTTCTGCTGGATACGGATCTCTCCCTGTCAGAGGAGGATATAAACTTACTCATAGATATCTGATAAATGAACCTCCCATTACCATGCTAGTTAGATAATTAGACACCATATAATTAGATCAAAAAGTCACTCATATACCTACACAATTTCATAATTTACTAATGTGTGTAATGTAATTATAGAAAAACCACTATCTCCAATACTTTTAGTATAACGTGACATCTTAATATCTAAACATCTCATGCGTTTTTTCACTTATATTTGTGTTCAAACTATTTCTGATATTACCGAAACCCAATTATTAGTAAAACAAGTTTTCCAAAAGGAGCATAGCATGGGAATTCTCAAAATAATTTTTGATCTTTTCATACAAATTGTGGCTCACGTAATCGATTTAACATGAAAAGTGGTAATGCTGCCAGGATGTCGGATACGCTGCCACGAACGACGAACGCACCACGCGTTGGAAGACTTTGACATGAACTGTTATATAAATATAGTAGTATAGATGTTAAATTTAAAACTAATTGTAATAGTTAAATATACAATAAAAAAGATGAAAATTTCAGAAATTTCTTCGACATTTTGTCTCATGAAGTTACTTGACCAATTTTATGAATGTTAGCATTCGATTTATTTATTCTTTATTGACCATATTATAAAAGAATCGCTAAAAGAAAAGCGGACTTAATGCTATATAGCATACTCTCCCAGTCAAGCTTTCGCAAAACAGAAATGAAATTATACGATGATATAAGTATACTATGTAATTGCATAAATATATTATTTTTTTCTTTTTTTCTATTCTGAATTCTTAAATTTACATTACATAAGTTCTACCAAATATTTGAATCAAACATTTGACATTGTACTTATTATGATAAACAAAAATACTTACGATATTGCCACATTTAACACCCTTCAGTTGTTACAAATTTTCAATTTCTTTAAAAGCTTCTTTAGTCATTCAAAATTGCAATCGAAAATAATTTTTGAACATTTTAAATACGAATATAGTATTTACTTTATATTTTTTTAAATTATAAAAATTGCTAAATTAAAATTATTAAAAATTAAATCTTGTAAAAGTAAATTAAATTCATTTGTAATATTAGTTTCCACTAAACTACTAGTGGACTGGCCATGTGGTCTCCACATAGAATAGGCCACCCTTTTCTTCCTCTTGGGTGTCGTAAGTAGAGTAAGCAGCAGAGTCCCTCTTAAAACATCTTCAAAGCCTAACAGCGATTGCCAATCTGCTTGCCAAGCGTGGTAACTACTGACAAACCCCCTAAAGGGGAGGCTTATGTTCAGCAGTGAACAGTTAAAGTCAAGTTTATTAGTTTAAATAACATAATTTTTTGCTTGGCTTGACACAGCACAGCTAGTCTTTTTGCTTTTCTCCTCTACCCAAAGGTTGTTTGAAAGAGATTGCATTAGCGATAAGACCGCCTTTTGTACTTCATAAGTGTAATAAGAAATCATTTCTATATTATTAAGATCACATTGCTCTATTAATAATTTTATTATATGTATATATTTGTCCCTGTGATTAACAGTATATTCCCAACTAATTATATGTAAATATTTTTATTAGGCTTTTCCCTTTTAGTCACAATTATAAACTTATGAATGTGCTGCGTTAAAATAACTTTGAATCTCTGTCTATATTTATAACTATGTGTGTAATGGATATGTTATTTATTTATTCATAAAATCCGCTCAGAGTCTGTATTGGATTCTATGAAAATACACAATATGTACTAATTCTCAATGGATGCATCCGTTTATTTAGGATTGCTTCTCATCTTCGTCTTTTGGGGAGACCTCCTATATTTAGCAGTAGACAAATGGTACTACGAAAAAAGGTGTTAGTGGTGATCCGTATTTTTAATTTTTTTATACCACGAAGGTTGCCAATAAGCATATAGCCCATAGTAAATAACGTAGATAGTAAATGATGTCACCTATGGACGCCTACAACATTTGAAATGTCACGTGCGCGTTGCTAACCTTGAAGAAACCTTACATTATACTCTTTTTGAAGAACCGTAGTCTCTAGGTAAACCCGTATACAATGAATTCAGTGTAAGGTGATTAATTGGAGCGACGATCTAAATCGGCAATCAATAGATGAAGGTGATGGAAGGTCGCTCGTTATTATATGGGGGAGGCCAACATTCAGCAGTGGACATTGAATGACTGAAATATCCTTAACAATAAGATCACTGTATTTTATCGCCATTCCAGTCACTCAACGCTTTTTTTTATTTTCACAAGATCCGGTAGTCTCTATTCTACATTAATATTTATTAAAATTTATATAATTAATTAGGGGTCCAGATTTTTTATTATAGTGCCTATGTTATTATATTTAACTATTTTATTTTATTGTTATTTTATTATATTTAATTACAATCCCAAAACATTCTGCAAATAAACCTGAGGAACTGAGATTATTCGTATGTTGTAAGCTCTGCTAATGATGACATTTTTTTTAAATTGTAATGGAATATAAAAGAAAGAGGTTTCAGGCAGGTAAAAGTACGATATTTTGATTTTTTTTTACAATTTTATTTATAGTTAAGTGGGTATATATTTTATGTGCACTTTGAAACATATTCAATTCGTAAATTTACGTTATTTATTCCTCCAATACATAATACCCACGACTTTAAGGCTTTCAGGATTTTTCTCTGCAAAATTCATGCCAATTAGTCAACAAACATGCCTACTTTAGCATTTATAGCTAGCTACTAGCTGTTCCCGTGACTTCTTCTGCGTAGTTAAAAAAATGTATTCGTAAAACATAATGTGATGATACTAATACTACTTCATGTGACTTTCTTTTTATTTTACTATACAGAACTACTTTTTTTTAATTATTATGCTTCTTATAAAACCTCTAACATTGTACTCGACTTTATAAATACTCATATCGAAAAAGTCTGCATGTATAGCTGTAATGTAGCCAACCATATAATCAGTTAATTTTTTTTAAATGGACTAATTAGATTAAAAAATTTAGCTGATATCAATTCATTCATTTTCTCGTGATAACATACAAATTAAATGGACGACAGCCATTATTAAATTTAAAGTAGGTACCTATCAAGTTTTATTCAAAAAATTTGTCTCATCATCATCTCAGCTTTACCTGGTTCATAAACTAGAATTTAAACACTGAATCTAGCTTTCACCTACGGAGACCCACTGAACTTTTCAACAACAATGTCGTAAGCTGTGTTTTTAAATTTCGTAGTCAAAAGACAAAAAATAATTACTAAGATCCAGTTTGTCTGTCTCGCTGCTTGTATGCCATATCACTGTGTAGATAATTATCCTTGTAGAACTTTACAGAAAGGTATGGTATTGTAAGCATCGTCACATTTGATAAATAAAATGGAATAACAGCAGAATTGTTTTAAAAACCTTCCCATGTTAATTAAAAGTATAGATACCATTTTTTCGGACTTTTTTCTAATATAAAAGTAATTTTAAAAAAGCCGTTAATAACTCCTTTAAAATTCTCAATACTTGTATAATTTTAATAAGTAAGTATATTTTTTTAATGTAACTTGTAATGACAGATAACCTGACACTCCATCGTCAACCATTTACTGTTACCTAATACCACATAAAATAACTACATTCCCTAAAAGAAAATAAAAAATTAAAAAAAAACATATAAACCAAACAGTTTCACTCTATGTGATTAAGCATTCATTTTGTTTGTGTACATATTGTTAATCTTTATAATGTGTATCACTTTTTAAAAAAAACAACAAAGAGTTTGCATTCATTCATTCATAAAAAAATCTTGCTATAAGGTAATTTAATATATTAACACAACAACAAGTATGCTTGAAAATAGATTTTTGCCTGGTACTGACTGGCCTCTGACTTAAAACATTTTTTATGCTATTTAGAATGGCAAACAAGCTAACGGTCCACTTGATGGAAAGCAGTAACCACCGCCTATGAACGTAAACACCACGGACAATATAAAATACTTTATGACTTTTTTGGTTTCCATGCTTTACCATTCCTGAAAACTATGGTACAACACCATATAATTATTTAACTTACCTACTTTAATATTAATTTGGCATATCATAAAAGTCAGTGAATAAATCAGTCTACACGAATAAAGTTTATCTAAATAACAAACAAACAAAAAGTTTCATATTTGTTATTTTGTATACTTTGAGAAATCATTTAGTGAGATCGAGTTTCGTCTACGGGCTGTATTTATGCTATACATAGGAATCTATATAAATTTAATAGTGTATAAGCCTCTTAGTGGTACACGTACACTATCAAATATGTATCAGTCTGCAATATTTGTCGAAACAGAAATATGGTCCAACATGGTTGGCCGTATGCAAAAGCTTCTAGTTACTTAACGAGCTATGGGGAACTCTATACTCGGAGTTTCTCTGCGTGATAAAATCCGATAGGCAAATATCCGTAAAAAACTAAAGTGATCGACATAGTCCGAAAGATAAACAAGCTGAAGTGGCAATGGTCTGGTCACATAGCTCGAAGAACCGACAACCGATGAACAAGAAAGATTCTTAAGTGGAGACCCCCTACTGGCAAACGCAGTGTAGAATCCCTCATTAGATGGAGTGACGAACTCAAATACGTTACAAAGAGTCAGTGAGATGCTGGTGGTTCATGATCATTTCTTTTGGCAGTTTATGGTGCAGGTCTATATTTAGCGGTGGACAGAAATTTGTCTATCTAAATATTTTTACCCAAGCTTCTCACAAAATAAAGAAAGTTGAGCACTAATGAAATTAATATTGACCCCGGGAAAACAAAACATATTAAATACCATTTAATGAATTTTACAAGAAAGAAAAATCCGAAATGAAACGTATAGACGAAATGAGTATAACAGTTAATGTTACGTCTTTATATTTTACCAATAGTTGTGAAGATTGTTGTTGATTTATAAATCAAAGAATTTTTCCTAGTTGGCTATTTTATTGACTTGGCTAAATCCCCACAAACTACTCTGATTAACTTATTAAATATACCGTTCAACTCGGAAATAAAAACTGAATTGAATGGTATACGTATTTAACTCAATAATGGCTAAAGAAGTGCCTTATACACTTTACCTTTCTAGCGTCTATTCGATATATATGTAAGTACATGTTTTCCTCCACTTTTATACTTTTATCATTTTCATGTCAGGATTTTTAAAAAATAGTTATAAAATAATTATTTTTTAAAATTCCTATTTTTAACTTACTAGACAGCTATTTGTTAAACTACGTTCATCTTTATATTTAGAGTAATTTAAAAATCGATCCCATAGTTAAATTTAAAAAAAAATAAACCAATACTTAAAAATATTCACAGCCAAAACTATTTGTATGAGTCTGCAATCTCCCCAACATAATTCCATTAGCTTATTCTTTTGCATAAGTTCCTACAAAGTATCAACTATTTCTACTAATGCAAAGTAGGTAGTCATTCGACATTTGCCTATACCGATTCAGTTAGTTGCCGGACCACGGCCGCTCGTCATTACGCCGATGGTCAACCGGTTTGTGATCACATCAGAAAAACAGCTACCTCGCTACCAAGGCACACCGTTCGAACAGACCGCTCAGTTCAGAATGTACGATTGCCATTGAAATCCGAATATAGAATGTTACCATTGGGTATAGTGGTACAGGCTGCCCGATATGCGGGCCGTGGTCTCTTGGTGAACGCCACAAATTCGGTGTCAAAATTTTTATATAACGCCGCGAATTTTATAACGCGCAAGCGCAGTACAAACATGTAAAGTAAGTGTATGCCTTAAGTATAGTTTTTTTTAGGGAATCGTTCATAAGCATTTCTTTTTAATTTGTAATTACTCATTTTGGCTTTAATTACGTTTTAAATTCGGGGATGCCCGACTAGTTTCGATAACAATAGGGCCCTTATTCATGAGCGCCGATCATGGCTGTATGTTTATAGTTTGTTAGCCACTCCCCTAAACCTTTTCTTTATAGTATCCTTCACTACAAAAATACATGTACATATATATATATGTATATATATATATATATATATATATATATATATATATATATATATATATATATATATATTACAAACAAAACTTGACATCAACATTTCTATATAATGTATTTTTCATATATATTCACATTACCACATTCATTAATAATTTCAAAATCAAATAAGATTAGGTACTTGATAATTTTGCAATTGATTTAAAACTCAAATTTAAAACTCTGAATACAGTTGGACTTGTACAATATCTATCTAAGTAAATGTACTACTACGGTATAAAAATATTGACTTCCACTCTAAGTAAATTTGGAGCTAATCATATTAATTTTATTTTATTTGAGATTAATATGAATATTATATGTACTAAATTGAGATATAACCTGCCTGTGTACTAAATTTCTTTCAAATCCGATCAGTACTTTATTCGTGAACAAAAATTCAATCATCCATTCATTCATTGTACAAACTTTTATATTTATTACATTAATTATTGTATTAATAGAATTACAAAATTAATTAATATGTCTAGTTCTCTATATGAATTATTGGGATATTTTTAATTATTATTAATTATTTTAGGAGTCAAATTAATTATGTATTATGGAGCAATGCTTGCATGGCTGCGTTTCGGATTTGAAAGGCATATGGCAGTAAAAAAACAGGATATAGAAGCATTACATCTTAAGGACTACCTTCACAAATGACAACGCATAGAGGGTATCATGGATGGAACAGTATACTCTGTTATGTCCATGGTACTGTTCATGTCTAAAGGCGACCGTTACCACCCTTCATCAGGTGCCATTGTAAGTATCGTAAAAAAATGTATTAGCGCTGATATATGGCTATGTTAATGTTGCCGTGTGATCTCAGCATAGAATGGGCCATCCCTTCATTTCCCATGGGTGTCATAAGAGGTAACTAAGGGAACTTAATGGTTAAGGGATGGACAGCAACGTCCCAGATAGGACAAATTCCTTCTTATGGAAGGCCTATGTTCAGCAGTAGCCAGTTAACGGCTGATATAAAATTATGGTGATTACATTGTTCACAGAATAAATAAAACGGATTATACTGAATGTGACATTTGACACTTAAGACGAAGGCAAGGAGTTTAATGCACATAAGTTGGAAGATATACTTTTGAGTAATGCATGGTGCTTTATAACACACCTATGAGGAAACTGTAGTACAATTCATTTATTTAATTTTTTATAAACTGTAAAAGCCCCAGCACTATTTTTCCTCATTTCATCTATACTTTAAATACTTTTGGATATTTTAAAGAATTACTTATGTAACTAAGGCACTTACCCCAATACACTTGTATACATATTTATAATAATTTTTGTATGAATAATTGAAAAATTTATAAACCTACATCGAAGAATATAAACAGCGTTATAGTTTTTTTTTTATTTAAGAATATTCCAATAAGGTTGTTTGTTTTTATTTCTATGTTTTATCAAATGTTTTTGTTTCTATGTATACACAGTTATAAAATTTTCATTTTGGCGCGCGATTATTATACATTGGCGTCAAGCACGTGTTACATCGAACAAAAAATCATAATCATTTATACGAAATCTATGCGACTATTTCATTAAATTTGAAAATTGTACACGTATATGTCTTTTGTGATCAATATTCGATATTTTGGACAGTTGTATTTTTATATTAAAAATACAACACTTGGATATTTATTTATTTTATTATAAATTCCTGAGACTTCTATATGGTTACATACATAAATAAATTTTTTAGTGTCATCAACGTAAGGACAGTGCCGATTCTCAAATAATATCATGATTATTTATTTTATATTTATTGTGCGTATCGTATTTTCTTGTTGGCGCGTAATCATTACAAATAACAAAGATAGGCTATCGTATTTTTGCAGAAATCCAGAAATGGAGTAGGTAAAAAACAGGTTAATAATGGATTTTTATGTAAAATTTCGTCCCGCTGTTTCAACACAGACATACTCTCTCCTATTGTAGAAGAACTCTCTCTGTGTGTTGAAGAAACTAGCCAAGTTTCCATTAACTTTAGTTATACTGATATTTAATAGTTATATAACTAACTAATAACAAATTATTTTAATATGTTTTTTTCTTATAGGAAACCGATTGATAATTTAACATTTGTTATATCGACGTCACTTGAATGTAATACTTTACACATATAAATAAAATATTGTGTAGTTACCTATTACAAGTTTTTATAGAGGGCATTTTTTAAAAGAAACTCAAACACGTAACTAAGTAACACTTAATTATTATTTATTTATTATATAGTACATATTATAGAGTTGTAAGAATGTTATTATGAAGAGTAAGTACAGGAACTCTATTTTTTTAATGGATGATAATGGAATGGTAACCCCACCCGCGCTATTGGTATACACCGGCGGGGCACCAGTGAAGGATGATAGGTGAGGATGAAGCAAGTCAGTTAGCCCATCGTGACAATTTTAACAAGAATTGTTCACGATGGTTTCTAGGGGGAACCACTTGGAGGTCGACCTAACAGGTCATAATATTGCTAGCAATGGGTCTGTCAAACTTCATTGCTAACAATCCCTTTCCCCCCTCCCCCCCCCCATGAACCCTATTTGAGTATAGCAAAATTCAATCGATAGGTAGCTAAAATATATGCATTAATGTAATAATGTATTATTTATTTCTTTATTTTAGAATAAATTAATTACTACACTGTACAGCATAGAGGATAATCTAAGTTTTTATAGATAGAGCATCAAGCCTCAAAAACGGGTCAACTTTTTGTCAGCTAATTGTCAAAGTAGCTGACTCGTCTTTTTTTATCAATGTTCTATATACTTACGAATAAAATGTATTTTGACGTATGATTTAATAAATAAAATTAATGTTTACGTATTAAAAAGACGCAGAAATTATAAGACGAAATAAATATAAAAGTTATAAAGACATCATTCATAACTATTTATCGCGCAAAATTGTTTGAAAAAGTTGACCCGTTTTTCTCGAAATATTTCTACACTATCTATATTATCTAAGAAGATAATTTTTTTTTTATTATTATTAAGTTTTTCTTATAAAAATATCAAAGAAAGACCTAAAACCTTTAAAATAATAAGTTAAAAAAGTTTTATTTTCATAAACTCGCTGCCATATCCCTCCCTTTAAACCGAAACAACCATGCAAGCTACTTGGCAGCAGAAACACGCGTGGGACAAAGGTACCCATGCACGGGCGTTTGTTTGAGTGATAATTTTTTACGGCTTTTGTGGGAGAGATAAAATTAACATAATACGTATTCTACTTCCTGTGTGAGTTGTTTCTTGTGGAAAGTTGGGTTACTGAAAGGAAAAGGTAAAAGAGTAATAGCTTAAAAGACCTACTATACGCCCACCAATAGACTGACAAAGTTTATAATGTGAATGAATTTTATTTATTTATTTAAATTTATTTTTTTTTATTTACAAGAAACATGGTAAGTGTATAGATGTTACAATAAGTATAAGTATTATATTTCGCCATAATTAAGCATGCAAATAATAAAACTTAAAAAGAATAAATGTTAAATGAGTCATTAAAATTCGAAATGTTATATAAAAAAAAATACATCAAAAATGTCAGAGTAATATAAGTTATGTAATCAATTTATACCTTATCATAATATGTAAAAAGATTTTTTGGTTTGAAAAATAAATGATAAAACTGTTGTTCTTAGCAGCGACACCGTATGAAGGATAACACGGGCGTCACAGTATTAACCGGGAAAGCTACAATGTCGTTCATGTCTGTAAGCGACGGGCATCATTTTCCACTAGTTGAACTAGCAACTGGTTTTCTATTTCTAATAAGTAGTTCGTATGAATAAAAATGTCTATTTTATATTCTATAAAATGTATAGTAATATTATAATAGCAGATAATACCTACTTATAGGTATTATCTATTTGTTAAACTTTTTAATGTACAAATACAAAATAAATCCTTTAATAATATATTAATTAATAGTTAGTTTATTCATCTCTACAAATTACAATGTATAGATTATTTACTTTATACAAAATAAAAGTATGGTAATTTGTGGGAGATCTGGAGCCTAAACTAAGTCGTAACTTGTATCTTAGACACCAAGTCCCCCCCAATAAAGTAGTGACAATTTAAAGTAAAAGGTAGTTGCGTGGAGTAAAAATAAATATGATTTAATAATAGAATAAAGAGGAGCGTGCGTGCGTGCGTGCGTGGGTGCGTGCGTGCGTGCGTAAGTACATGTGCGTGCGTGCGTGCAACCGTGCGTGTGTGTTTGAATAATAATCAATTTAAATCAAAGGTTTTTTTCTTTTAATTTAGTGTTCTACTAATGAAACTAAACATTTTTCCTAAAGCATCGGTCGAATGCGTCGGTCGGAAAATTAACAATAAATATTGGACCTCCGATACTTCTTTGTAAATAAGAATGCAGTCAAATCTGTTGGCCCATTGTTACAAATTTACCATGATAGTCTCCAGGAGAGTCCGCGTGGAGGTCGATCTGATAGGGTATATTAGAGATATATAGGTCATCAATGGGATTTAGCGTCCCCATTAATAACAATCCTTACTCCTCCCACCCGTATTTCTGTCGTGAAACAGTTGTGCTTGCATGACTGTATTTCAGTTTAAAAAAAGTAAAATAGCAATGAAACTATATAATACAACAGCATTACGTTTAACTATTGGGCCCTAGTAGCCAGTAATAAGAAATGTCTCCCTAAGAAGAAGTTAAAATTGGCTTCAAAGCAAAACACAACCTGCAAGTTTGAAATACGATAAGGACAAAGCCTAGGTATCCATCAGCGTTAACTTACAATTAGTTATTTAATTTTATATCCATTTACGTTTAGTTTATTTTATCATAAATATGTAGATTTCACATACTTTGACTTTTACATGTACTTTATCCTATACTAGATCCACTCGTGCTTGATTCTTTTATAATATTTTTTTATAAATGCTATGCGACGGAGCTGGACTTCAAATGCTCAAAGGACTAAAACTGGTCTTACTGGGTAGCGTAGCATAATTAAAACAACAATTCTTAGGTTTTCTTTTTTGTTATTATTATTTATAGATACTATTAACAATATACTTACAATCTACAGGTCCAAAATGGAATTTAGATAAATTAATATCAACGAAACCCAGACTAAAATATGTGTTCTCTGCTTGGGTACCCACTTCTGGCACTTTAAATTTCTGGCACCAAATAAAATTATTGCTTGTTTACTAAATATCTAATACTGTCATCATAGAAGCTATTTCAAAACAATCAAGTGTTAAGAGATCTGTAGACGGTCAAACAACTCCAATTAGCACTTCGATCCTACTTGAGTCAAGCGTGATTGATAGTTCACAATATTTATTTTTTCACTGAATCGAGCTTTAAGTGAAATGAGAATGCAACTTAGGCCATCAAAATTATTACATAAATATTAAATTGAAATACATATATACTGAAAAAATTTTGAACATATAATTTATAGGAAGGCTTAAAGAAAATATAATCTTGATTTTTGATCAAATAGTGCACGCACAGATGCGTGGCAAAATCTACATGCTTCAGTCAAGACGCATGACCGTCAACGGGTCGTTTAAGAGCGTTCAGATCGAAAGGTATTGACATAGACGTAGTATAATGTATACTTTATAATCTAAGGATAGTAACGACAATTACTCTACACACTTCTTCTAAGTCTATGTTACTTCGATCAACTCTTATAACACTGTGATCACTTGGTTTCTGCTCTTTGAAACATTTAAGCATACATGTATCCAAAAAAACATTCTTTTTTTAAATGTTTTTAACACGACATGTGATAATAGAAAAATTTTACCATACCATTCTGTGCGAACAGGGGTAATATGGTACATGAATGTGATCTATTTAAAAGACGACATTCTACCATCAACAGTTGGCCGTACTATGCCGGTGCAAGTGTTTTTTTACGCTACATCTGAAAGATCTAATTATTCTCCCTTCTTCTGCAGTTCTGTAATTAGAACATCAGTTCGACAGACCAAGTACAAGTTAAGGTTTTTTGTTCCGTTAATTTTAAATATGTTTAATACACGTTCACTTAAATACAACAAACAATTTTACAATACATCGTACATTTAATCACTATCTTGTACACCTAATAAAAAAAAATATAAAACACTAGTTGTGCTTAAGAAAGCCCTAATCATTAATAGCGCTTTCTTTCTATGTTATCTATCAGTTACAAATGTAAATCACACAAAAACTTAATGTGAACAAAAATCACCAAAATTTATAACTACGTACTACTCTGATTTATTAGTGTAAACAATATTCTGATTTTACTAGCGACAATAACATTTTTATAATTATTTTGGATTTTGTTTCTTAATTATATATTAGTCAAATATTTTGTATGTAAATGACCACTCTATAACTAAATAAATTTGGATACACCAAAAACGAAGCATACACTGTCTTCACTCTAAAAAAGATTTTCAAATTCTCCTATAATTAAAGATAGTGTTCCACAAAAATAAATCTGACTTCAATTGTGACAAAACTAGTTATTTGGTTCTAAAAAAAAACTACTGAACCGATTTTGATAAAATTCTATGAATCCAATCTGTAAATATGGATATACTTTCGGATAAAAACAAGAATTTTTCAAATCGGTTTAAAACTGACGGAGTTATGAGTTAACAAACATAAAAATACAACCGAATTAAGAATACCATTCTGTTTGAAATCTATTGAAAAAGAAAATTGTAGGGATCTTATCTTAGATTATATAGATGGAGCAGCGAGCCTAAAAAACGGGTCAACTTTTTGTCAGCTAATTGTCAAATTAGCTGACCCGTTTTTCTATTAGTAACACAATGTACTTTGACGTATATTTAATTATTAATAAATAAAATGAGTTTTTGCGCATTAAATAAGTACAAAATTTATAAGGCAAAATAATATATAAGTTATAAAAGAATCACTCATAACTATTTATCACGCAAAATTGTAAGCATTGTACATGGAGACACCCCATATATATAATCTAAGGATCTTAGAAATTACGTAGTTGAATAACCAATTATTAATTTATTTGAAATATGTTTGCTAAAAAATATTTTTTTATAAGTATATATATACATATATATAAGAAATAATAATAATTCATATATATATATATATATATATATATATATATGAAGTTTAAGTGCTTGCTTGTTATTTCTTCTTCTCATTACATACTAATACATAGTTGTAATATTAACCTAATTCCTTTACACTAGAACACTATCTTAATACACGTCATGCATAATGCAAAAACAAAATACTAACAATAACCAGCAAAAGGTCGTAGTTATAAGTACGAATATAGTACTACAATAGCTAGATGAGTACAGAGGGTGTGCAAGGGCGCAAGGGCGTCAGAGGGCGCTGGGGTCGCACAGCGTAGGGCGCCAGGGCATTAACCAAGGGTATAAGGGACACGACGCATCGAGTCCTAAGCCGTTAATAGAGACTGCATTCAATTGATACAGCTTACACAGTGCACATTATTTTAAACTTATCCACCTATTATTATTTTACAGTTCTAATTTCTAATACTTAATATTATTGTATATAACTTATTTTATTCATTTTTATGACGAAAATCTCAGCTGAAAATTCGTAATGATATTTTTTATTAAATTTATGTTAAGCAAAAGTGAATATTTTAATATAGTGAATCGTCGAGTATCTATTTAACACATCTGCCTAGATTATTAATTAATTATTATTACATATAGCTTATTGCCTGTTTTACTTTGTACGCATGGATTTCAGATGTAGAATAACCAATAACATATAGCGTATCAAGGTAAGACATAATGCCAGATATATGCATGCAAACAAACAAAATTTCTAAAAAATATTGTCTTAATAATTTTTAGAAATTTCTGTTGCTCTTCTTAAGCCTGCTCATATTATTTTTTCTTAAATATCTCCCATTTTCAGACACCGTCTAATGTAACAATTTAATTGAATTAGTAAAATGGGATATATGCCATTTACTTCAAACACATATATATATATATATATATATATATATATATATATATATATATATATATATATATATATATATATATATATATATAAGGTAGACAAGTCCAATATTCATAGTGCTCGTATTGGTAATAATTATGAATGTAGACACAGTAAATATTGTAATACGGAAAATATACTGTTCCCAAGGGCCGTGTGACTAAAATAAAACATATGTGTACACAAACATAAAAAAATCAGCTATGGAAAGTATTTAAATACATATAAATATAATGAAAAGATAATCAAATTTTGTTGAAATGAAACACCAAAATGTTCTGGAATGGCAACGAATGAGGGGTATCATAGTCGAAACAGTATACTCTGTTATGTCCATGGTACTGCTTATGTCTATAGGCGACGGTTACTACTTTCCATCAGGTGGGCCGTCAGCTTGTTTGCCATTTAAAGACACATAAAAAATTTATTGGACGCCAGCAGTCCTGTAGTGAAGTCAATTATTTATTTGTTTACACTTTTATTAAGTTCTGTTAAAACAGATTATACATATAAATCATTATCAGAACGAGGGGTTTGCCAGTAGTTGGCACGCTTGACAGACGGGTTGGCAACTACAGTTAGGCTTTAGTGATCTTTTAAGAGGGACACTGCTGTCCATTCCTCGACTATTAAATCCTTTAGTCACCTTTTATGACATCCATGTGGATGCCAAAGGAAGGATTGGACCATGACGGGGACAGACGGCAGACTTATAATACTAAGTAATACTAGGTTTAGTAATACTTTAGTAATACTAAGCTTTATTTGTAAGTCTATTAGTTAGATAAATGTCATTAAACAAATGTTCTATATTTACAAATATATATACTTGTAAATATATATGCAAAATTCTTTAGCAACGAAACCATACTGATTTTGTTGCATAGCATTCCAAGAAAATTCTTATAGAGCATTCCGCGAATTGACGCGAAAATCTTACGTTATATGACGTCAAAAAATACAATATGGCGACCGTCAGATGATAAATCTGCAACAATAACCATCATTTTGTACTCGTGTGATGTCCCTTGTGGAAAAGTACATTCCAGAATTATAATGGATTTAAAACTTTATTTTGGGTAACAAATATATATATTTTAATGGATTTCAAACTCTATTTTTTTGCTAACCTTCTGTAGTAATTAAAAATCTCCAAAAAAATTTGGAGTTATTTTTTCTTTATTTTTTTTTTATGAATGGTAATGTAATGGTAACCCCGCCTGCGCTATCGGTATACACTGGCGGGGCACCAGTGAGAGATGATTGAAATTCAGCACGATAGTTTCCAGGGGGACCACGTGGAGGTTGACCTTTTTGGGCATATTGCTAACAATGAGAGTGGTAGTGCGCATTATTAACAACCCCCCCCCCCCCAATTTTTTCTTTATTGACCACATTATAAAAAAAATGTTTAATGGCGAATAGCGAACTTAATACTATATAACATTCTCTTCAAGTCAACCTTTGGAAAAACAGAAATGTAATTATGTGGTGACAAATATTAAAAATTGTATTGTTGTATTTTTTAAGTAACATACAATGACAAACAAACTCACCGCCCACCTGATGAACGCTAGCCGTCGCGTATAGACTTAAACAGTGCCATGGACATAACATAGAGTATACTCGTACTGTATCGCCAATGATACACTTCATACCTTGCCATTTCTGTGTATTATGCCTCTATACCCTGTAATTTCGTTGCCATATCCCTTATTACTTGAGCCGTTAACTGTCCACTGCTAAACATATGCCTTCCCTATAAGGGGAGCCTGTAGTTGCCACGCTTGGCAGACGGGTTGGCAACTGCAGTTACACTATAACAGATGTTTTAAGATAGACGCTGCTACCTATCTCTCCACTATAAACTCCCATAGTTGCCTCTTATTACGACACCCACAAGAAAGGAAGAGGTGTTTTTTTTTATTTTTTTATGAAACTTAGAATGGCAAACAAGCTGACGGCCCACCTGCTGGAAAGTGGTAACCGTCGCCTATAGACATGAGCAATACCATGGACATAACAGAGTATACTGTTTCGCCCATGATACCCCCATGCATTGCCATTCCTGAGGACTCAGATGTTATTTCTCCGTACCCAGTAAATTCACGCCATATCCCATCCTTCAAACCGAAACACAGCCATGCAAACACAACTGCTTCACGGTAAAAACACGAATTGGACAGAGGTACCCAAACAATCGACTTTTGTACAAAGTCTCCCTCTGGTAGGTGTGCCATTCTATGCCGGAGCCACACGGCACGCTTATTTTTTTTTTTTATATATTTATTATAAGTGTTGTGTTAATAACAACGTAATGTTAGGAACTATCTTATTATGTTTCTATGAGAAAAAAAAACATTTTTCTCGATACAGCGTATCATTGAAAGGATGTAAAAGACTAAATTTTCATCATAAATAGGATAGATAGCAGTGTAATTAATGGTACTACTGCCTATCAGATAATTTAGCTAAATTAATACCCATGTGATGTTTATTTCTAATAAAATTCATGAGATAAGCTATTGAGAACGTACCTACCAGAGTTAGATATAAACATGTTTACAAGATTCGAAACTGTGAGACTCACTGCGCCGCAAACTAATATTTTCCAATGTCAAGTTGAGACAAAATATGTTTTCCTCTTTGTTTATGAAACTTTTTCTGTATTCACGATATACAAAACAATATGTTCACGATTACAATATAATAGAATCATCGCCATATCAGCCGTCAACTGTCCACTGCTGGTCATAGGCCTCCCCATGACTATAGCAGGCGAGTTGGTAACGCAGTTAGACTTTGATGTTTTAAGAGGGACGCTGCTGCCCATACCTCGATCAAGTTCCCTTAGTCGCCATCAATTTATTAATAAATACATAAAACAAAAAATGAATCTATAAACTAAATTAATATTCACTAACATTTATTTCTTTTATTGTTAAAATGAAAATCATATTTGTGCGTATAATATTACTAAAACAACAATAATTACAAGTTTGCTTAAAAATGCCAAATCGTATTTTAAAAAATTGAGTTTTCCTCATTGTCATTGTATCGTTTTGAGAATTCGTTTCGCCGTGCAACAGTACCGACTCCGTCGACTGTGCGACAGGGATCACTATATAGCGCCGTCCCGCTTAGCATGAGAACTGCTGGGTTTGCAGAGGCAGTGGCGAGCGGCAAGAGTGGCGCAACGACCAACCGATAGCTAACGAGTTACATAAAAATACAAGTCTGCAGCGGAGCACGGCAGCGGGTACCGGTTACTCCATAACAGCAGGCCTCGCTCACTCTGCTCGCATGCTCTTACAATTTTATTTACAACACTATGTGTAACTTATTCTTGATTAATTTCTATCTATTGTTCTTTAACTAAAGGTTGTCTTTAACAAATCACCTTAGCGATAAGACCACCTCTTATATCTTTATATATATATATATTGATCTGTATTTTCTACGTAGTGCTACGCGGTTCTTCGATAATGCACTAATAGTTGCAGATATACCTAATATAGGCATTTAGGGGGAAGGGATTATTAGTAATGCGGACTTCTAGTCCCATTACTCGCAATATAGCCTGTCAGACCGACCTCCACGTGGCCTCCCCTGGAAACCGTCGTGCTAAGTTCCAGATGTATTCATCACGACGGGCTAACTGACCTGTCATTCTCACCTATTATCGCAGCAGCGCAAGCGGGGATACTATTCTATTATGATCAACTAAAAAATATGAAGGTTTTTATAATTTATCATAACACAACATAATTATATCACAAATGTAAAATCAAAAACGTATAGTGTACACGTTTCTGATTCTAGGTTAACGATATTTTGCAAGTTGAAAATTTACCTACATTTTAAATATATTTACACGAAATTAAAGAAAAAAAATATCAAATGTCTCTAATAAAATAATTTTCATTAAATAAAAGAAAACCATCCGATAGTTACCGGGTCGAAATATTAGTACAGTACACACAACACTCTTCGATACCCACTTACTTATCCGTTGCAATACCCTAGAGAATGGCAACCCTGCTTTCGACCGTAGGCGATCAAAAGTTTAGGTAATGAAAGTTTGTTTCACGAGCCTAAAGTAACAAAACAACTAACTTTAATATCGAAAATTTTTAATTTGAAGATTACCTATTTATTTGATAAACAAACCTCATAGAATCCGATGTTACAAAGAATTAGATAGATACAGTGACTTTATATTTTATAATTTAGTACTATTAGTACTAAAAAATAATTCAAATAATTCTAGAAATAATAAAAAAAATATTAAGTAGTTTTTTCATTATCTTTTACATCATCGTATTAAAAAAAAATGTATTTATTTTTCTAAATATTGTTCGTAGTAACTCCAAGTATAAGATTTTGGTAGTAGATTCTTAAATTTTTATGCATTTTCTCAATCTTCTATTTTTTTACGATTATTATCCTAACATAGACAGTGTAACACAAAATGTATTTATTATATAAAAGGGATATTTTCTCGAAAATAACATTAAATGTAAAAAATATCTATCTATCTAAACATCACATCCTTCATGAAGTAGGCAGAGAAAACTGAGTGAGTGGAATATGTACTTATATTTCTTTTTCATTATTATATTTTTTTTTTCATATACAAGTTTATTAAGGTTACATTATGACCCATTATCGATAACATTAAAAAGTATTTCATATATTTTGTGCGAATTCATTTTACTAAAATAATAAAATTGTAACTAGATGATGCCTGGACATGGGAGATATATAAAAAAAAATTAATGATCTTAATAAAACCAATAGATGCTAAAACAATAAAGTTTAAAAATATTATATGTCTATCTCTATGTTTATTACGGCATCGCGAAAAAAGTACTGCACTAAATTAGATGCGGTTTTCACAATTTTATTCCTGATGGTGTAACTTAAAATTTGGTGTATGTTTTATTCTGACATGCCATCTATAAAGTGACCTATTACATTGGTTTTCCTATTTCAAATCCACACGTACAAAGTACTAGGAAAAAAGCAAGTTTAGAATAATATACTCCTTATTCAAATAGACTTGTTTACAGACTCTTTTAAACCGTCATTTTTTATTATTCAACTGCTGGGTTCGGAATGTTGTTATCTACTGAGAGGGATATCCAAAAAACTATACAATTACTTTATAAGTATAATGAGCATTGAGTTCTATTTATATATCCTATTTTAATTTGCCGCCATGTAGTCCCGGCATAGATAAAACCACCACTTTCTTACCCGTAAGTGTTGTAAAAGGCGACTAAGAGAACTTAATGATAGAGAGATGAACAGCCACGTCCACCTTAAAACATCACTAAAAGTCTAACTGCGGTCGCCATTCCACCTCCTAAGCATGGCAACTACTGACAAAACTCCAGTAGTAGACAGTTCACAGCTGATATAATGATCATGCCATATGGCCCAGGCATAAGCCACAGGGCATGATTATTGGCCTATTATAAAATAGGCCAATAATCATGCCCTGTGGCCCCGGCACTGCCACCTTCCTTTCCTGTAGGTGTCGTAAGAGTCAACTAAGGGATTTAAATAATCAAGGGATGAGCAGCAGATTCCCTCTTAAAAATTCACCAAAGCCTAACTGCAGTTGCCAGCCCGCCTGTCAAGCTTTATAACTACTAACAAAACCCCCCAATAGGGGGAGGCTTATGTTCAGCAGTGTGCAGTTAACGGCTAATATGAGAATGATAATGATTATATTAACTTTACAGTTAGACCATGTTTTTGCGAAACAAATTTTACTTGTTATCTGTATATACGTAAACAAGACGAAGTAAATATGGGTATTTTTTTATATGTACATTCATACATATACTCGTATAAATATGTACGCAATATTTACGTCAATTATATTTTGAACCGATTTTAATTATTTTCAACCGATTACAAAATTTCTCAATTTGTTTTTTTTTATTTTTATTACCTCATAATAAATATCAGGTAACAAACTTAAAAAACAAAGGATATACTTACAGATTGGTTCCACAGAAATTTTATCAAAATCTGTTCAGTACTTTAAATATAGTTATTTAATCAAAACAAATGGCTTTGCCACAACTGATGTCCATTTTTTATTGAACACAATTTTAATTTTGCATTATTTTATACTTTTGTGCTAATACCGTATTAATTTTGTTATATTTAAAATCATTAATTTTTGTGAATCCATATTGAATCTTTTACATATCTGTTGGAAAAAAATCCTTATCAACAAAAATAATATGCAAAAAAGATTACGAAAACTGCGGGCATGTATATTTCTCGTCACGAGCATTGAATTACTTAACCACATATTTACCTGATATCTACGAGTATAAACCCAACGTCATGCCTGATCTCAAGTTAGACGAATTAGTACTAGACACGCGACAGGTCTATCTACCCTCGTCCTGGAAGGACGTTTGCGAGACAGACACAAAATTTGTTATAATCTGAATTTTTACCTACCCACATCAAAGTTAAAATAATTCGAAACCTGAGGGTGGTAACGGAAGAGTTGTACCTAATCAAACATTATAACCAATATATTAGTTCCTGATTTCATCACGATGGATCAACTGACCTGACTTCATCCTCGTAGTTATGGACTGCCCTGGCTTCTTTTAATAGGTGAGATCGGAATGGTAACCCCGCTTGCACTATCGGTATAAGGGTCGGCGGGGTACCATTATAATAGATGAAGATGAAACCAGGTGAATTAGCTCATCGTGATGAATTCCACAAGAATTAACAACAATAGTTTCCAGGAGGAACCACAGGGAGGTCGACCTGCTACAGTATATTATTAGCAGTAGGACTGTTAGACCCAATTACTAACAGTCCCTTAAACCCCTGATCCTCTCCTGGTGGCTCATTATTAGCATAGTCAAATGCACAATTCCATCTTCATTCGTTAAAAAACAAGCATTTGAGACCTACAAAACAGCGAAGCAAAACAGCGTATTCCAAGAACTCTTATTATCTGTGGCGGGGCGACGCGGCGACGCGGTGCGGCGTAGATCGTAAACAGCACGTCGACGGTGACACATCGCCGCGTGATTCACAGCGGCGCGGCGGAGTGCGCGTGCACAAGAATCCCTGACGTCAGCCGGCGTCCGGCCACTATCTTGTGTACCGTGAGATAACATAGCGAATAGTTTGTACCTTCTTGGAAATACCCAGAACATCCCCAATTTCATAGCCAAGGTGAAAAGGGGCATGTGTTCCCACTGCTTGTTTATAGGTATTGCCTATAGTTGAATAGTGAGAACACTGAACACTTCTGCCAAACGGGACTTCTTAATTTTTTTTTTTATATTATGTAAATTCTTAAGTGACTCTAAATAGAGACTAAAAATAAAAGGAGCATAGATTTAAGAATACTTTTACTATTTTTGTTCCTCAATATAAAACCTACTCGTCCAAATATTAGTGGGAAGGGATAAAAATAATAATGCAGACTCTAGTTCGTAAAACTAGCAATTTAACCCCGTGAAAATCAATATAGTTAACGTCTACGGGGTTACTATTCCATTAAAGCATCTTCGCAACCTTTCTGATTTATAATACTAGCTATATCGAGCGGATTCACTCGCGTGTATCACTATATAAAACATCTAATCTCCTAAGTCAGGATATAACCTATTCGAGTACCAGATTTCATTCAAATCCGTTCAGTAGTTTTTACGTGAAAGAGTACTTAATGTCTATTCATGCATTATCCATAATTTCAAACTTTCGCATTTATAATGTTAAGATTAAGTAGAATTTAAAACTTACAAATAGTGCATTAAAAAAAACGTTTAATAAGGCACAAAAAAAGGGATGTTGTAAGTTTATCTTAAATCTACTGGATCGATTTCAATTACATATTTTTTTTAACACTAGATTATTCGAGATATCCCTTAGCTATATTTTATGGTTATTAGACAACCCTTATAGCCAGAATCAAAGATATTTCAGGTTAAATATTCGAATATTAAGATTGGATCCAAATGGTTTGCAATAAATATAGAAGAATAACCTATCACCAGGTAAAAGAAGAAATATTAATAATTACAAAAAGAAGTACTTCCACAAATCTAATCGATTTAAAAAATTTGGTGTAACCTACTTCGAGTAACATAATATAGCCTTGACCCAATACCGTAAACAGGGCAGCCTGCAGCAGAGATCTGAATTTAATCAGATGTCGCATCGTTGACGAAATTACAAGTAGATGACGTATATCAACATTTAGCTTTAAATTAAACTCAACAGAGCTTTACCCTGACTACATCTTAATTTATGCCTTTCTATCGTACATAAAATTTACTTAAAAAAAAATAGGTAGAGAATAAAGATAAAGAACATTACAGGTAGTATTTTCTAAAGAGAATTTGCGAAAAAGAGTTTTCTATCAATAAAGAGCTTCTATAAATGTAAATACCTAAACGACGTAATTTTTTTACTTAATCTTAATTTATCTTTTGACCAAAACCATGATCGAAAACGCCAAAAAACTCGGGACTTTCTACTATGTTAGCGCAACTAACTGTTAAGTTAGAAGTTGGGAAACGACATTTTTTGATGTTTTTAAATTTTTGATTCACAAAAGTCCATATAAAATTCTATACATGGGTAAATTCTTAGTTTTATGTACAGTTAACAGCTTCAAGTTCTCCTTGTATAGATATACTATTATATATTTAACAACATTTTTTCACCGAATTCACCGAGCTGGTGAGTAATGTTACTTATTCACTACTTGCTATATCCCGCGATTTCACCCGTGTGAATCAGTACATACATGAAATATCATATGTACCTACTAAGCTACCATATGATCTAATCGTGTACCGAATTTCATTGAAAGCCGTTTAGTATTTATAATACTTGTATTTATTTATACGCATGTTACACAAATACAATTCTTAAGTATTGAAGTAATTTTCGTGAAAAAATAACAAACCCCCATCTATTCATCGTTACAAACTTTCGCATTTATAATATTAATAATAGAGTTGACGTTTTATCTAAAATTTCAATTACATTTGTATATTTTATTTTTACTAATTCTAAATCATTCTTACTTGATTCCTTTTGATAATTCTAAAGTTAAAAAAACTTATTTTATTTGATTCATCATCTCATGATGATCAGTCAGTATCACAAATTATGATTTCGCGTCACTTGCATAAATTGATTCTCTACAAAATTTTGTGATCTAATTCCATATTGCAAGATGGCGCCCCACACTATGTTTATATGCACGGAGTCGCCACTCACGAGGACTTTTTCTATCAGTTACTCGAATTATGTGCATGCATGTCACTTCAGCTTGCATATTCTTCGGACAGTATCGATTATTGTAATTCTTCCGCACTAGCCACTTTCTAGATTTCGAATAGCTCGCCGAGTGTATCGAAGCATTCTCTTACAACTAATCAACTAATTGTAACATAGCGTAACGTCTACATAAACATTTGTGTAGACAAATTGTCACGTAATAAAAATCGCTCGCTACGTTTCGAATATCCTGCTCTGGTCGTAGAACTCTTAGAATAGTCCCCACAGCAGCGCGCGCCGGTTCACGCCCGTTGCGTTCCGTTCCCCGACCGCAATGCTGAACAATTCTATACCTTTTGTATTCATAACCTCCACATCACCTCGCATTTCCACTACCCGCTTGTACCGAATTTTGCGCAGACCTTCCATTATTAGCTTTTGGTTATCATCTACATAAGTGTAGAGTGTGCACAGTACAATTCTTTACCTGCGATGTAGTACTGTTATAGGTAGATATGGGGGGAAAGGGATTGTTAGTAATAAAGACTGAGAATCCCATTGCTAGCAATATACCCAACCAAGTCGACCTCCTCGCGGTTCCCCCTAGAAACTATCCTGGTTAATTCATGACGAATTCATCTTGATGGGCTAACTGGCCTGTTTTCATTCTCATCTATCACCCTTCACTGGTGCTCCGCCAGCGTATCCCGTTAGCGCAGGCAGGGTAGGGTTACCATACCATTTTCACCCATCAAAAAAAAATTATAGGTAGATAGCATAGTATTGTCTGTGGAAGCAGTAACATTCTAGGTGATAAAAAAATATGAGGATTGCCAACTTGCGAGCTTAGTATGTATTCATTGTGTAAAAGCTAATCATTGATCAACTGACCAATCATTTATTATATTATAAAGCCTTTTTGTAGCAATAAATAAACAACTATAAGTATACATATTTAATAGAAAATCGAGGTGCCATAAGCACGATTGTTCCACAAACAAACTTCAGTCGTGACAATATTAAAATGGAACCAGTACAAAAGAAACTAAACTGTATCGAATGCAAAAAAGAATTATCAAAATCGGTTCGGAGTTGGTGGAAATATGCGTACGATACATACAAAAAATCCTACAGGCGAATTAAGATTTTTTTAAATTGAAAAATATACAAATGGATAAGATAAGTATAGGTACAATTTACCTATTTTATACTATTTTCTATGCACAATAGTCTACTTTAAAATTTAAAATAGACACCTTTTTTCGGCAACGGAAATAGATAGAAATAATTCCTACTTCCTTACTGATATTATAAATGTGAAAGTAAGTTTGTTTATTTGTTACCTCTTAGCGCTTAACCAATTACTATAAAATTTCGTATATACCTAATATGTATATGGAATAAAGAAGTAAATAAGCTTTTTATTCATCAGTGAAAATATCCCGGTCACGTGGACGAAGTGGCGGGTAAAAATT
The DNA here is from genome assembly GCF_026898425.1 of Galleria mellonella. Classification (NCBI taxonomy): domain Eukaryota; kingdom Metazoa; phylum Arthropoda; class Insecta; order Lepidoptera; family Pyralidae; genus Galleria; species Galleria mellonella. The sequence goes on from NW_026442138.1 coordinate 6,828,142, forward strand.
AATAAATAATAAATGAAAAGTTAAGTATCTATTTTGTTTACAGGTGTTTATGTAGAATTTGAATAATTAATTATTTATTTATAAATAATATTCATAATAGTTCTCTGAGCTAATTATGCCTGAATCAGCCTAGATAGGCAATTACATGCGAATCAAACTCCGTATAATTCAGAACGCTTCGAGCTACGGGAGTGCGCGCGAACTGACAACAGCGCCATCTGTTAGACATAGTACGTATATTAAGTACAATACGAAACAATATTGAACCGCGGCTTGTAATTTTACGAGCTTTATTCGACAGAAATGTGTGGTTTTATTTTGTTAAAAAATGATAATACATAGCTACTAATCTTTAATTAATTCAATAATCTATATGTCTTAAAATAAAGTTTTATTTTGACAATATCTGCTCCAGGACATGCAGTAATATGTACGTTGCTTTGTGTAAATGAGGTTTTGGATACTATTCTCGGTTGAATGAATGTAGGAAATGAACTTTTATAATTTAACTCGAATCTGAATTACTGAAGTTCAGACTAGCTACTGATTTTAATTTTGCACAAAAATCTTCCATGAGTTATTGCAACAATTCGCTAAAGACAGTTTTATTTAATGGGTATAAATAAGTAACTGGCTGCGCTATCAGTATACACTGACGGGGCACCATTAAGGAATGATAAGAAGATGGATCAGGTCAGTTGATCTATCATGACAAATTATTCAACAATGGGGGAAAGGGATTGTTAGTAATGGAAACTGAGAATCCCATTGCTAGCAATATACCCAACCAGGTCGAACTCCTCGCGGTTCTCCCTGGAAACTATCATGGTTAATTCCTGATGAATTCATCATGATGGGCTAACGGGCCTGTTTTCATTCTCATCTATCACCCTTTACTGGTGCTCCGCCAGCGTATTCTATTAACGCAGGCGTTGTTACCATTTCATTTTCACCCATAAAAAAAAAACTATTCAACAATAATATTATTATAATTTATTAATTATTAATATTAATAATTTATTGAATAATTGTAATTATTGAAAAATTATTAACCACGATGGTTTATGGGATAAGCGCGTGAAGATCGACCTGATAGAGTATATTGCTAGCAACGGGGCAGTTAGACACTATTATTAACAATATCTTTCTCCTCTAAAGACATAGTTAAAATTTCCAAACTTATTGAATAAAGTAAACGTGAATACAATTATAAATTTTTGTGCAACTTACACTAAGCTCTCTGTATTTTGTCCTCACACGTTCGTTAGCAACATGGGCCTAGTCGAAAAGCCGTAAGTGGGGGAGGAATTGCTAGTAATATACGCTGCCAGGTCGAATTCCACGTCGTCCTTACTATAAACACTTGTGATTCCAGTAAGAACGATCTGGTAAATTCGCTACAATAGATCAAACTGACCTGAGTTCATCTTAATCTATCATCACCCACTAGTAAGTCACCCACCCCGTCAGCAAATACCAATAGCATAGATGGTGTTACCAATCAATTTTACTAATTAAAAAAAAGTCTTGACACAAAACTTTGACAGCATTTATAAAATAAATTTACCGACTAACTCTCCGGTAATGGGAAACACCATTAAATAAAGATGGTAGACTCATTCCTTGCCACAGTTAATTCGTAATATGTATAGTGAAATGTGAGTATGTGGTATACCTTTATGTTGCATTCACCATAACGCTGGGTAAATAAATGCCTCTGATTACCCCATTAGGGATTACAGTGAGCATATTTTCAGCTAAGAGTAGGAAAGTAATGTTACTCAGATATATAATATGTATAGAGAGGCCTACCAAAAATATTTTCCGAAATTTCGAGGCCGAACGAAACACAAATTTGTTCTTAAAATTACGTAATATATACATATCATTTAAAAATATTATACCTTTGGACTTTTATAATAGGATTTATGATGAACAAAACATTAAATCCATTTACTGGGTCGATTTCAGCATGAACGAAAACACGAAATTGAGTCTGAAAATTCGGAATTTTATTTCATGGTCGACCCTTGCCTACAATGGACTAGGAGCTGTAAGGATTAGTGTATAAGTTTTGTGACATGCATTTACAAAATATTTGTAGAAAGTTTATTGTTTATTTAACTTGCCTATTTCCTTTTTTATATTACATCTTTACTAAATATTATGTTAGTTATAGCGCCTTAAAATGCTAACCCATCGCTTTAAAATTTTCTAAACACCTACTTTATGGAACGAAGGACATAGGCTACTCCTTATCCTGGACAGTGAAGTTACGAGTAGAAAGATAGCAGAGAAATCATTTATGTTTTTTATTTCAACGTATTTGAAGTAAATTAGAGCGTTTATTCTGTTCCCTATAAAATTATATTCCGTGTCAAGATATTCGTAGTTAAAATAAAACACCAATCTCTTAGTGGTGGGAAAGTAGTGAATGAGTAAAGTTGCTAGTGACAAGTGGAACTGGCCCCTTTTTTATGCCCAGAATGTAGTCAAATCTAAAAAAATCAACTAATTGTGTATAACAATCATGGCATGATTGACTTTGTCCACATTTTTTAAGCAACTTCAAAAGAGCTTATTCTTTAGTACGTTATTCAATATCTTCAATAACTTTGGACCGACTTTGAGTCTTATATCACTGCATTAGGTTTTATTTTTCGGAAATCAATAACACTGGTTAATTAATTTTCTTTAATTCTAATTAAATAATATTATTGTAAATACTTAAGTTTATATAGTTGAATGAATGTTTGTTACTCTTTCACGAAGACTACAAACAAAATTTAATGAAAATTGGTATATACAAGCTATATTCTAAATTAGCACATAAAATATTTCATGTACTGATTCATACGGGTAAAGTCGTGGAATACGACTAGTATGCAATAATCTTTCGTTTTAAAACTTTTGTTATCAGTTCTATAAAAACACAATTGTTTTTTAAGAGTACTTATATTTATTCTTTACACTTCAGAGATGTCGAAAATTGAAAGGCAAAAAATATACCCAACTTACAACCCCACATTAAAAGTATGAAGCATTGAGGTAACTAAGGTATTTAAAATCTACTCTTAACAAAAATAGTGTTAAGAAATTGAACGCTTGATAAATTATACTTATAAATCATAAGGAGATAAAATGAAATACGAATAAAAAATTCTACATCCATTATATTTCAACGTCATTAGTGATGACAATTAAAATTAATACATTTCAATTGCGTTCCAGACATGTTCATTTTTACAATAAATGTATGAACTTAAAATATTTTAGATTAGGTACCTTACTGTTACGTTTGTCTCACATTCATTATCTCAACCCGGAAATCAATTTATTGAAACTTGGCAAGTCTTTATTCTGAAGCGGAGATAATAATTGTGACGAAAATAGTGACAAGTAAAAAATCAGTCTAAACGAAGAGGCTCGCGCGCACATTTGATGTTGGTATACTGACCCTCGTTCCCGTTTGGCCTAATAACTAAGTACTATGGAAGCTAAGACATTAATTTAAAAAAAAAATAAAAATAAAAAAATAGTATCTTCGTGTAGGTATGTTAATTATCAAACAGTCACGTCGAAGTCTGAGATTCTAATACCTTTGACTAGTTTATAAAGAGGCCATTTTTCGACTGGTGGCGACGTGCACTTAAAGCACGTGAAAATAATATATTATCATTATGATGGAATTAGACAAAACGAGTCAATGCTCTTTTCTCCCCACCCCAATTTATTTCATCAATAATTTCATTATATTTTTCTTATTCCTTTTAGCAGTGTTCTGATCCCTGTCGTTTATTCGTTACTCCGTCTTTATAATAACTAATAGAAACAGACATCATACATTGTATCACGCCAAAATTCGAACAATGACCAAAGGTGGATAGCTCTTCGTCCTTGTTTGAAGTTCATTTGATGTTTATTTAACACATTACCATACAAATTAATTAAATCTGACCTACCATCTCCGATACAATCCCCAAGCCTATCACTTATTTACAGACTCCGATATACATACAAAATTCATTCCACATTCAGAACATAAAACGCGTAAACACAAACATTTTATAAAACTTACTCGCCTTTATCTGCTGTAAAAAAAAAGAGTAATACCTAGCAGACAAACCATTATAAAATTTGTAATAAAAAAACGTTTTTGTACCACAATTGCGTACAAATACTTTTAATTTTACAAATTATGTGTGACATCATAATTGACATTTATTTATATTATCGTACGCAAGAGTCAAAGTAGAGATCTATAATATTTTAAAATAAAAAAAAAAAAAAATACAGAACTAATTCTCAAACGCATACGAATGCGTTAACTCCTCGCACCTAGTTTAATAAATACCTTACTAGCACAGCCCACACATCAGTTACTAATCGTATTACAGTCTTATAATCCGTTTCAATATCACAATAACTCAGTTACCCAGCGTCAAATGTGCGACACGAGTTTGGCAGTGGATGAAATTCAAGAAAATCGAGTAATATATACGATAATTAAGAATCACAATACAGTTAATACTTACTAATAAAACTTACCTAAGTCAAATAAGCTACGATCAATGTACACTGCTAACCTTGCACTATGTATAAGCACCGAAATTGGCTTTTATAAAAAAATATAAAATTGTAAAAGTATTGTCACTTATCGTAACAGGGGAATAGGAATGTTTAATTAGGAGAACAAAAGTTCCATCCCATTAATATATATGAATAGTTAAATTACATAAATCCTTCATTTAGAATTAATGTCAATAATAATACTTATAATAGAATCCTATTAGGGATATTGATGGCGTAGGAAATTCTCAATACAAAAAATATTTTTTTTAAATACGCTATAAAAAAATAATACTGTTCACGTCACCTATTTAGGCCACTTGATTACAACGTAATCAAGTATTACAACGTTTAACTTAACAATATAATAAATACCAAAGTATGTCTACTTGAAAAGTTTTGAAGTGTAAACTACAAAACAGATTATAATGAAAATTGAGAGATATAATTTTAAACCTAAAATATAATTTTCGTGAATCATTTTTAGAAAATTGACCGTCTTTGGGGCTTAACATTTCAGATTTTATAGTGATAACACTATGAAAATAAATGTACAAACAGACATGATTTAAAAGTATGCCAAAAACGTGGCAAAAAAGAATATCCTTCTCATTATTTACTGTACGAGCTTAATTGACGTTTTTATACTGTCATAGAACAACAAAATATTGTACAATATGAAGAAAAATATGTGTAACAAACGTTTTTAAATTTTCGTGCACGTACACGTTCACGCCGTGTAAAATTAATACATTAATCTCTATAGAATTGCATACATTTTCCTCTCCTATTGACGCCGTGTCAGTAAAATCATACCATGTTGCTCTATGACAAATTATAAAATCAGCCACTAGCATTTCTCTATTATTACAACACTATCAATTTAAACTGCAACCAATGATCAATGATGACCATATTGTGTAAAATTTTTGTGCGTTAGCAGTATACACCGTCGGTCGCGCGGTACACAGTGAAATTTCAATACACATATATACTAGGATGTGATGTCATTAGCGTGGAAGCAACCTCAGTCTTGTCAATCTTCAGATGTGAACCAACAACGCTGCTATGCCCTGCTGTTTCGCCCGTCGCACACTGGAATCATGATTTTTTTTTATGTAATGGTTATTAGAATGACACTAGGCCGAACGTTGCCTATAGACAACATGAGAGAAGAGATTATTACTAATAGGGACAATACTCCATTACTAGTAATACTTATATGCTGTCAGGATAGCGACTTCACCATTATAAACAAACAAACCCAACTTAATCCCATGTCTCGTCATATGCATCATCATCATTTCAGCCATTATTCGTCCATTGCTGGATATAAGCCTCCCCCATACACTACCATAAAGAACGGTCCAGAGCTCGCCATATTCGTTCATCAATAAAAAAAAACAAGAATATAATTATAGACTTTATAGAATACCCTATGACATTATGAAATTCTGAAATTTAATTTTATTGCCTGTTTTATTTTTAAATGATTTCAAAAGTCATAACAAGAATGAAAAAATCATTATTTATTTTTTAAATATTACTTACCAAGTTATCTTATGCTTCCGTAGGTTGCTCTATTGGATCAGTACGCGGCTCTTCGACAGCGACTGTCTTCACTTTAATATCAGCTTCCGCTACGTTGTCGATTTGCACTTTCTCAGAATCCCTAGAGTCCCCATTTGAGCCATTCACTACTTCTTTGCCATTTTCTACAGACAACCTAGAGTTTAACTCTTCAACTTTACTCGCATCTCCATTTAAATTCAACGTCTCTGCATCTCCATTTGTGTCTTTGCCATTAACATGTGGTTCCTTAACTTCACTTTCGGTTTCAACTTCTTTAAGTTTTTCCTCTTCCTTAATTTCTTCTGAAAGTGTCACAATGGAATCAGAATTTTCTGTAGGTTTCTGTACTGTTGATGCGTCATTGCTCTCGATTTCAACTGGTTTCTCTTTTTCTTTCTCTACTTCTTCTGGTTTACATTCTAGGGTAGTTTCTGTTTCTGTGGGACTACTCTCTTCAACTTTCTCTATTACATTATTGGCCTCTACTTCAGTTTCTGTAGTCTTTTCTTCAGGAACATCATTTGTTACAGGTGTAGTAGTATCATTTACTTCTTCTTGTACAGGTTTGTCACTCTCTTTGTCAGTCTTTGTTTCTTTTATTTCTTCCACTGTATTCAAATCTATGTCATTGCATTGTTTCATTTCCATTTCTAGTTCAGTATCGAGTATTCTATCCACAATATCGTTTGAGTCTACATTATCAGTTTCTATTGTTTCTTCTGCAATAGGATTTAGTAAAGGCTTGAGAGGTATATTATCTAAATTAGTTACATCTTGCACTTTTGACAAAATTTCATCACATTCTTTTTCTAGAACCTCTCCAACATTTTGTAATTCTTCCATATCTTCTACAACAGCAGGTTCCTCGACTACTGGTTCCAAATCCTCAATGATCTCTGCAACCTCACTAAGCGTTTGTTTGTCGCTTACATCTTCTATTTCCGTGATAACTACTGCGGGTATTTCTTCAGAAACAGACTGAGTTTTCTCTTCTTTCTTTAAATCAGAATTTTCTTGTGGTTTAGTAGACTCATCAGAGGTAGGTACATCAGAATTAGATAATTCAGTGTCCATCTTTTCAGTATCCGTCTTCTCTGTATCTAGTTTTTCTGTATCAGAATTAGCTACTTCAGTATCCATCTTTTGAGCCTCGGTTTCATTAACCTTATCAACATTATCTTCAATTATAACTGGTTTAATATTTAATGTAGGTATATCAGCAACTTCATTGGCATCTGTGATTTCTTTTATCTCTGTCTTTGAGGTGACTTCATCTGTCATTTCCAGATCATTATTGCTTTCTTTCACTTTCTCTTCAATGGGAGTTTCTTCTACTTCCATACTTTCTACATTATTAGATTCCTTAACAGTAGTAACTTCAGCTGTATTTGTTTCCACTGTTGTCTTCACATCCTTCTCTACATCTGTTTTTGCTACTTTAGCTGGTTGTTCTTCCTGAAATTTATTTATTGAATAATTTAGACAAAAACAGCATGAATGTGATATATTAAACATAAAAGATAGGTAGATTATAGACTTTCCCAGATTCAAATTCGTAATTTGAATTTATTAGCCTGGATAAACTCTAAATAATGTTAGTTTAATAGTTAAATTATTTCAATGAGTAAGACAAGATAAGATTTAGAGTATTTATATTTACCATCTCCACAATTATAAAAACTGAATAAAAAAAAAATTAATTTTGGTAAAATCAAGGCTACTCACAATCCAAAAATCTTCTTCAATTTATTTTAAATCATTTTTATCCAAAAATGAGTTACATAAAATTTTTAATAGTTTACTATGAAAAACTCTTTACATTTCGTTAGTCATACTTTATCTACTATGTATAATTTTGATTTATAACTTCATTGAGAAAAAAATAATATTAAATTTAATCTTGATATAATTAAGATTATAAAAAAATTGTTTTATTTCAAACTTAATTACAATCGTTTATATACATAGATCTTAAATGCCGTTAACAAAAACGTTTGTGGATACACAGTTTAAATGTATTACCTCACGTGTTAATTAAAAACTGTGTAATGACAAGTCTCGCTCCAAATGAACAAGGTTCACTTACTACAATTGCAAAATTATTAAAATCGGTTAAGAATTGAAGAAGATATCGCACAACATATATACAAAAAAAAAGTTGAATTGGGAACCATATCCTTTTTAAAGTTGCTAAGAATTAAAATTCCTATATCTATTAACTTCATTAATCTATTTATCCAAATGATATGAGTTACCTACGATATTTCAATACTTGAGACTAGATTGGTCTATTTTTAGGGATTCAATGGGCATCTGCAGGAAATCCACCATTCAAGACAAAAACAAAGATACTATAATTTTATTTTTATGATATCCTAACTATTAAATAATTCATGAACATTTATAGAATTTAGTTCACAAAGCAAAACATAAGATTTACAATTCATGCAAATAATATTATATAAGTACCCAATATATATTCGTAACGTCTATTTGTCTACCATATTAAACCCCTTATTCATAAAAACGTTAAAACTCTCATAAACCTATTTCAGCTATTGATGTGTTTTATTTTTACTTTTGCACTATTTTTTTTAATATTAAAGAAAGTGAAAAAAACATTTCAATAGCTAAAATAGGGTTTACGAATAAGGATGTAAGTCCTCGACTACCACCACCTCCAGCATATATATCTCTAATTTATTTTATAAACATCAATACAATAATAATAAAAAACAAACAAAACGAAGTAAATTAATAATAATATATTTGATAAAGTGTGAAGAAGTGTGACAAAAGCAAAACATGTCTTTAAATTTGGAAAGAGTTTATTTAGAAAGTATTTTATAAAATTACATAAACAAACTTGAAGTTATCACATAAAAACAATCATCATTAAAATTATAATCTCACTTTTTCTACTTCAGTATTCTAAAATATCTAAAACAACTTCTATAAGTGTAAGGCTGTTATTACCAATTGTTAATACACATAAAGAGGTAAGAATCCTGTCCAACAAAATTTACATATATTACATATTATTTACCACATAAACGAATTACTTTTGTACAGACAAACGCATGACACGACAAAATGAACTGACGACTATAAACTTTTTTATACAACTTGGACAATTTACAATTTAAAGCCCAGAATTACTCTATGAACACACTGTGACGCGAACTTAACCCCGTATACATTTCAATTACTGAAGACTAAGGTATTTCGCCTCTATACTTTCATTTTTCAAACCGATCCACAGCCCTATAGTTCACCCCCACAAACTATTTTTTTTTTTTTTTTTTTTTTTTTTTTTTTTTTTTTTTTTTTTTTTTTTTTTTTTATGCAACTTAGAATGACAAACAAGCTGACGGCCCACCTGATGGAAAGTGGTAACCGTCGCCTATAGACATGAGCAGTACCATGGACATAGCAGACTATACTGTTTCACCCATGATACCCCCCATGCGTTGCCATTCCTGAGGACTCAGGTGTTATTCCTCTGTACCCTGTAAATTCACGCCATATCCCACCCTTCAAACCGAAACACAGTCATGCAAACACAACTGCTTCACGGTTGAAACACGAATGGGACAGAGGTGCCCAAGCAATCGACTTTTGTACAAAGTCTCCCTCTGGTAAATTTCTCAATATAAACTTCCAAATGAAAAACAATTACTGCTTTTCTTTCATTTACTGGATGTTCGATATCAAACTAATTTAACGTTACAATATATTTGGAGACATATAAACAATTACACTGAGACACTTAAATTTCAGAACATTTTCACAATACAGTCGCAAAAATACTATATTGTATTTTTGAGAATTGCATACATTTTGCTTGCTATCTATAACGTTAAAATCTTATAATATCTACTATACTATTAACATTTATTTCTATGTATATTTTATTTTATTTATTGAACAATTTTCCCTATAGTCGAGTACTAAAGTCACCACTACGAGTCGTGTCATGCGCCCATTGTACATAAGAACCCCGTTATTCATGAAAATTAAAATCTAAAAATCTATTTTAACTACTGCTGTTTTAACATTTAAAAGAAAAAACACTTTAGTAACTAAAACAGTTTGGGGTTTTATAAGCTTAAACAAGCACAAGCAGTAGCACCACTAACCTACGACATACTCACCTACAATATTATACACAGACAATAGACTATATAGTGCATGCATGGAAGCGTGCTACTGAGGCAGGGTATGGAGCACCTGAGGGTCTGTCTTGCGTTTGTTGGTGACAGTCAGTTGCGCTAGACTTTGCAACACGGGAAAAGCAGCGGTCGCCTCGGCGGGGAGTGGGGCGTTACCCTCGCGGCTCACTAGCGCCACGTGCAAGCCGGACGCGCGGGCAGCTTCTGCCTCTGTAACAAATATTTTATTGCAACTTGATGACTACACTACAATAAAAAACATGCAAGCATTCAATTACATCGCCTGTCAAAAACATTTATCGACAATTACTATTATGGAGAATGTGTTACATTTGCGAAATATTCAAATTCATTCATACAAGTGTGATATGAAAAGATATGGATATTTCACAAAACTTATTCCAATCCAAAGTGTCTAAGGGCCAGCCTATTGCCTATTCTCGGATTAAATTGTTAGCGGTGTTTTTAGTAACTTTCGATGCTAGAATTTATTCTTAAAAATTAATTCAGCTCATTACAGACCATACAAAATCCTTTTAATGGACTAAAAATTACTGAAGTCCATAAAAACAATAAATAAATTTAACAATAAATTTTGTAATATATGAGATATTATATCATGTCACTTTCTACTTTCCAATTATTAAATATGCTCATATTAATAAAACATATATTTGTTCATATATATAATAATATTGTATATCTAATTTTAATTGACGAAATTGAAGAAACATCTACATTATGTCTATCTTGTACATTCGTATTTGTGTATTTAATGAATATGAGATAAACTAAATGCAGATAACAAAGGGGCCTGAATATATTTATATTTATACAATGTTACTAACCTTTTACGATATCAGTAAGGAACAATATTTCATCAGACTTGCAGCCGATCTTTTCAACAATAGTAGTGTAACTAGCAGCCTCTTGTTTGGCTCCAACAGCAGTATCAAAGTGGCCATCAATGAAAGGAAGCAAGTCGCCCGCCATCGATTGTCCAAAAAGAAGTTTCTGGGCTTCCACAGAGCCAGATGAATAGATGTACACCTTTTGTCCTTCAACAGTGCGCCACTGCTCCAGAGCAGGAGAGACATCGTCGTATACACTGGAATTCATAATACAATTCTTAATGTAGTAAAAGTTTTTTTACTGTAGAAAGTATAAATAAAATGTTCTGAATGTTCATTTGAATCTTTAAATAATATAAAGTAGCTGTAACTGTTTTTACCCTTATTTTTTCTAAACCACAACAGATTTTCATATGGGTTTAACTATTATTTAGATTTTTTATGAAGTCTTATAATAAATACAATAAATCCATACTAAAGTTTTGGGTATGTAAGATAGATATTTTGCATCCGCAATGCAAAGGCAGAATGTGTTACTAATCACTACATAGTATAAAACAAAGTCGCTGTCGCTGTCTGTCCGTCCCTATGTATGCTTAAATCTTTAAAACTACACAACGGATTTAGAAGCGTTTTTTTTTAATACATAGAATGATTCAAGAGGATGGTTTATATGTATAATACATGCATAATATTGCAGAGAAACACTGATAAATTTAGAGGTTTCTAATGTGATGTCGTAAATAAACACATTTTTTATGCTTACATTGCAAACGCTGGCTGAACCCCATGAGATAAATCAAAATAAAGTACTACAGTATTGTACACCTTAAAAAGGTCAACAAAAAAGTCCGCGATGGTATGTCTATCTCTTAAGGATAACCCACAATAACCATTTTTTATCCTTTACATTTTAAGGGAAAAAATGGCTTATTTAAAAGTTATTTTAAGTAATACACCATTAATTTTTATCCAGTTAAGTACCTTAATTACATTGTGTATTTATGCGGCATTGCACCCATGCGAAGCCGGGGCGGGTCGCTAGTAATATATAAATTAGTAATATAATATTTAGATAAATAGCCTATGCTGAATTCTAGTAGGTAAGTTGAGTAGTTAACATATAATTTAAATATCATAAGCGACGGGTTTTAATACTTCAATTAAATCTCTCGCCTAACAGGCCATATATTTTAATTAGGATGCAATTAGTAAATTTCCAAGTGACTTATCATAAATAAACATTTAACTCAGTATAGTACACTCCTCGCAAAAATTAAGGGAACATAAAAATTTTTGAAATTTTTGGGTGATTTTCAACAGGCTGTATTTCAGTGAAAAATAATCGTACAGGAAATTTAAAAAAAGGGTTTTGAAGCTTGAAAACTCTAGTTTTCAGATTTTTTGGTGAAAAAATTTTTTGAGCTCCGGTTTCCATGCAATTCTTAAACAAAGCTGAAAATAATTTTTTTCTAAATTTTCTAGGTTTCGTTTTTCACTCTATGGGCATGGAAAAATTTTTTCGAGCTACTCCATTGTATAGGTCTCTTAGCGTGTTTATTCAGCTTCAAAAATCGCTTTGGATGGCTCAATTACGACCATTTGTCTCCGAGATATCGAACTTTGAATGCAAAAGCATCCTTTTCCATTCAACTGCTAATATCTCTGGAACTACTGGTCGCACAGCAAGCGGGTGCCGAGTTTCTTTATCTGCATAAAATTTTCTTGATTTTTTTCGATTTTTTTACTACGAACTAGAGTTTTCAAGCTTCAAAACCCTTTTTTTAAATTTCCTGTACGATTATTTTTCACTGAAATACAGCCTGTTGAAAATCACCCAAAAATTTCAAAAATTTTTATGTTCCCTTAATTTTTGCGAGGAGTGTATTATATTATCTGTGACACAATATAAGTTTATGATTTATTGAAAGTGTTTACAAAAATTTTGTTGAAATTGAGGGTGATCTATCCATCATCTTCAATATCTTACCTTTAATAATAATATAAATGTGAAAATGAGTTTGTTTGTTACCTCTAATATGTGAAATGGAGGATATATACAACTTTTAGTCCCGGTCAATCAACATATACCGGTCACGCGGACGAAGTCGCATGTAAAAAAGCTAGTAGTCAGTTATTAGTTCAATTACTAATAACTCTCATAGTATGGGAAGAAAAGGACTGTTAACAATGGAGTTTAACAGTCCCATTGCTAGCAAAATACTCTATTAGGTTGACCTCCACGTGGTTCTTCCTGGAAACCACCGTAAACAATTCTTGTTGATTTCATCACGATGGGCTAACTGACCTGCTTTATACTCACCTATCATCTCTCACTCTCACATCTATCGGTATGCCCCGCCACTGTATACCGATAGCGCCGGCGGGGTTACCATTCCATTATCACCCATTAAAAAAAACCCCTAACAGTGTATATGAAACCTGATTTGTACTTACAAAAAATAATAAAATTTTGATTGCAAAGAGGAAATGTAAATTTCTTATCCATTCTTTTCAGCTAACAAGTTCACTGTGTTAAAACCAAAAAATACATTAATTGGCAATAAATAGAGTGAAAATAAAATTACAAGACAAATACAGTCAATTCAGCTTTTTAAAATTTGTTAATACTAAAACAATTTTACTTCTATAACATAATGGCACTCACTGTCCCTTGATCTCTCCGTTGTCGTAACCCTGCTTCCAAATGAGACCTTGCAGCAATTTAAGCGGGCCCGCTTTGCGGTCTAGAGACATCTGCCACTTCACATTGTTCACTAGACCCTCAATCTGCTCCTCTTTCGTCGCATCCTGGAATTAAAGGATGTAATATACTTTAAAGATGTACATTATTATTTAGTTTCTGCAACTTTTTTCGCAATTTCGTACGTTTTGAAGTAAGTAACTGCTTCTAGATGCCGTATCAAAATAAAGCATACACCAGATTTTGATTTAGACATTTAGGAATATAAATACGAAAACAGTAGTTCTTATGTTATGCCGAAAAAAACTGAGAGACAAAATTTCAAAAAAATATCGTTGACTTCTACTGCTCTATTAAGACGCCTCATATCAATATTTGGATGTTTTATGTCGGAAGCACTTCAGCAAATTTGCATTTCACTGATCTGAAATTGCCAGCGAGTGATGAGCGACCAAAAATCGCTGACGATAGAAACCTGGCATTACGACACATCCATCATAACAATTTATAACATGTAGACGTAACTAAATAAAAAATACGTCTAAATATTTAGTAAATATTATATATTAATATACATATTAAGTATAAATTAGTTTTTTTTTTATCATAAATATCAAACAAACTGATTGCCCACTTAATGGAAAATAGTAACCTGCGCGTATAGACATGAACAGCACCAAGGACATTACACAATAAACTGATAATGCCCAATATAGTCCTCACATGTTACTCTCTTTATGCCAACCCCTTAAAGAAACTGTTGGTGAATTAATCTGCATTCCTATCAACATACCTCTCCAGGAATGGTAACGACGCCCTCCACATTTTTCTCCTTGTCCTCTAGCGCCAACTTTCTGAGGGCATCTACAGCCTCCTTCACTTTCTCTTCTTCCCACTTGCTTTCCAGGAACTGCTTCACATTCTCTTCAGCATAAGGGAAAAGCTTGTCCTGTTGACAAACAATAACATTTTTCTATTAAAAGTTTACAAATAAAACTATTCATTTTTTCGACTGCGAAAAAAAATATTTTTATGATTCTGCCACTAGTTTCGAAATGTTGTCTGCGTGTTGTTACATATGCGACAATTTATGTACAAAGTCATTTTATGTGTCTCCACAATTTTCAGGATGTATTTTGAATAAAACTTAAAACATATCCCAAAAAATATCGTTTATCTAGGTGACTAGAGGTTGCGTTCAGAATTATAAAGGGGTGCAATGTATTTAATAAATAAAACATATATATACGAAATACGACATAAATATCGTTTAATATTTTTCAATTATAACATAAATCTTATACAGATATAGCTTTATTAAAAAACGGCTACTTTGACGTCTATAAAAAAAAAATCGAGTCTGATCATCATTATTCAATGACCTACACGATCATGAAGCAAGCGGTGAAGCTTTATAACTATCGGAAAGATGAGTGGGTTAGCAACCAGGTATTCTATAGTACCTCGTGTAGCGCTAATGCGCATGTACAGGCTGAGACAATAACCCCAAATCACACCCTGTTAGGAGGTCAATGTCTTCACTGGCGAAAACAAAATGCCTATGGGAAAGGCTGAAAGGAGTAACGCTAATAATACCAATAAATGCGTATGAGTCTGTTTGTTTGTTTATAACTGAACTAGCTGTTAATATAAAGAAACACCCAAGTGTTTTTTTTTTCTTGAAGTTTTTTGGGTGAAGATGAAATAACCCCGCCTGCGCTATCGGTATACGTTGGCGAGGCACCAGTAAGATGATTGGTGAAAATAAAAGCAGATCAGTCTGCCCATCGTGACGAATTCATCAATAATTAACTAGAATGGTTTCCAGAGGGAACCCTGTGGATGACAACCTGTCAAGGCATATTGCCAGCAATGCGACTGTTTTTTTTAGTGGGTGAAAATGGAATGGTAACCCCGCCTGCACTAACAGGATACGCTGGCGGAGCACCAGTGAAGGGTGATTGATGAGAATTAAAACAGACCCGTTAGCCCATAATGATGAATTCATCAGGAATTAACCATGATAGTTTCCAGGGGGAACCGCGAGGAGGTCGACCTGGTTGGGTATATTGCTAGCAATGGGATTCTTAGTCTCCATTACTAACAATCCCTTTCCCCACGTCAAGGTATATTGCCAGCAATACGACTGTTAGACCCTATTACTAACAATCCCTTCCCCATGCAAATCGTCAAGTATAAGAATAATAACACATATTCATTCTCATTTATCACCCTTCACTGGTGCTCCGCTAGCGTATTCTGTTAGCGCAGGCAGAGATACCATACCATTTTCACCCATCAAAAAAAAAAAAGAATAATAACACCGTCTAATCCAAATTCTCAGCCGGGGTGCAAAAATTAAAAATGGTTGGGATGTTAGGAAGTACAAAGGGTATATAATAGTGATTATGATATCATTCATATATATAGACGACGATCGCCAGTCTTGTTTGCTTTCCTTGTAATACAAAACATTTAAAACAAAAAAATTAAGGGAAGTAGTCGATTTGATATCACGGCAATAAATAGGTTTGAATTAGCATAGCATAAAACTGTAGTGAAATTGCATCGTCTACGATGCAAGAAGGCGACGGGTGAACGAACTGTGCGCCTTGCCGCCTTGTCCAAACCGGATAGCGAGTCTACCTAGCTGAACGACCCAACATGGAGACAGGGCCAATATAGGAATAATGCAACACACAAAGTTGCTGAACCAATTAACTAGAAGCAAAAATATCGCAAGAATGAAAAAAAGATGAATAAGTCGAGAGTGGGTCTCGCAACCGGAAGGTTCCATTACGATTCAATACAAGTAGATTCTGCGACAAAATTAATATGGACTAGTAATAATCCCAGGTCTTAACACATCTATATTCCTATTTTAGACAAGTACATTTTGACCCGAAAAAAGAGCTACTTCAATTGTGCGATAAGTTTCGTAGACAGACAAATTTTATAGAAAATAACTATTTGAATTTCGAATGCGTATTCATGTGTATACAAGAAACTTTAGATTCGCAACAAAAAAGTATTTTTGCAGCGCAAATAAAACCGCTGGATTCGATCGCCATATAATTAACACGGGAGTTAATCCTCGATTGTATTCGAAATGAATCGATTGTAAAAATCTTATTATAAATCTGAAATTGACTTTGTTTACATTATTGTAAGCTTATAGCGATTAGGTTAACTTAATGGTTCCCAGGAGACCACGCGGATATCGAAATAATTGCTAGCATAATATATAATTAAAACAAATCAGTTGCAGTGACCAGAGCAGACTAGTCCCTATAGGCACGAGTATGACAGATAAGCCAGCCATCATTGCATTCAATCATATTTTAGGGAACTCAATAACGCGGCTCACCACGCCACCACCTGTCTGCACACTCAAATAGTATACTTGTATATTCAAATAGTAATGTCTACTCGATAGCGCCATCTACCACACCCATTGGTTCCACAGATAATCAGCGTTTAGGAACCCGAGGCCCCTACCTCGCCCGCCCAAACTATCTGGCAAGCCGATTCTGAGAGAAGACTAATTGATTACGTCGAGGCGTCATGCTTGAATGCCTAAACAATTAGCTGAGCGGTGACCATTTTGTGTATTTCCTAAATAAGTATAAGTTTATTTTATCGAATTCTACAATGAACCACGATGTCGATGGAGATGGAGGTCGACCTTATAGAGTATATTGCAAATTATGGGGCTGTTAGATCCCATTATTAACAATCCCTTTCCTCTTGTCAACTGAATTGCCCCATTGCAATTTCTAAATTCAGAAACGGTTTCTAAGGAAACCACAATGAGACAGCTTAGACAAAGACTGAGCGAAGAAAATTTTGGTAATGGGGGTGTTAGTATTCATTGCTAGAAATATACCTTCTTATTAGATACATCCTCCTGCCATTATCAAATTGGTCACAACAGACTAACTGATCTAACTCATCTTCACCTGTACATCTCTCACTGGTATACTGCTCAATAACCCCTAGAAACTGGAAACTAATGTGATTAATCCATGATGAACTCATCATAATGAGCAAACTAACCTACTTTCATCCTCACCTATCCACCCCTAACTGGGAGAAAGGGATGTTAGTAATGAGAAGATTGATCCCCATTACCAATGGTACATCAACCTCTCAGGTTGACCTCTATGCAATCACTCCTGGTAATTATTATGGTTATTTCCCATTGTACTTATCACAATGGACCAACTAACTTGATTTCATCCTCCACTAGTATCTCACTATTGTCTACAGTAAGCCTATGCAAGAGGAAAATTCCATTTTCATCAATCAAAAAATAATACCTATTGCATATCAACTATCATATAGTATATTATATTCCAATTTCAACCAATTAATAACTGATTATTACAATAGCAGTTATAGTGTGCATATCATTCTTATGCTCCATTATCTATCTATACTTATATTATAAAGCTTAGTTTGTTTGTCTCAATTTCTGAAACTAGTGGATTAGAAAAACTTGTTTAGTATAATTGTAGTCCATTTATCGAGGTAGATTATAGGCAATTTATCATCATGCTACAACCAATATGAGGGAAACATCAATAAGAAATGTTACAAAATTTATTCCCTTCGAACTTCTGTTGCAGACGAAGTTACATGGGAAAGTTAGTAAACATGTAGTTTTAAAGATTTGTGCTTTGACATTGTAACTTTAGTTTCATTCAACTGTTTTATCTATCTACACTACAAGACCCTTACAGAGTATTAATTAGAACCTCTCACATAAAGGCATCTGCCTGGGTTCAGTTTGTAATACCTACTTTGATAAAGACAATAATAAGTAACTTGTAAGTGAAAGATGTTAAATTCACCAATTTTCTAATTAATTACTATTAATTGTAATTAATATAGACAGATAAGTTTATTGTTATTATAATAATAATAAATTATTGATTGTATTAAATACAGACAGATAAGTACTATAATAAAAACCCAAATATTTACTTTTTTGAAGCTTTTTATGTAACTGGCCACATTTTGTCTTTCACTTTATATTTGTCATAAATGTTTACAAAACTAGCCTGCATAATATTAGTAGTTTGTTATTCATAGTGCACAAATATCAAATTATAAACTTTGGAGACAGTGCAATAGTCAAGGCAATTGGCTTTGACTTAAAAAAGAAAATAAAGATAGTATTGTTATTGAATTTTTATGGTATTTTTAATAAAACAATGCAATTTCTTTGAGTTTGATCCCATTAATTTATCTCTATTGAGTAGCTGTCAGCAGATTTTTAAGTCAAAATCTTTATATTAAATAATACTAATAAATATTTCCTTGCATTATATTTGATAATGCAAGCAGAATCTATTTAACGCAACTCAAACAAAAATAAATTATTACTGTTAAAAACATTGTTTATTAACTTTAAAAATTACAAAAAAATAAATTAAAAATAATTTAGTTCACTCTTCTATAAAGTTGATATTGACTAAAGTTTTCTCTGACTTATAGAAAACTGTTTTTAATTTATTAACTATTCATTTAACAAGTACGAAACCAATATAAAGGACTGCTAAGAAACTTTATAAATAAAAAATAAGATAAAAATAAAGTAAAAGTTTTTTATATTATCCCAAGACAACTAAATTACTGAATAATTGATGCCCATTTTTTTTTATATATGTATATGACTTATGAAACCTTTTTAAAAATACATATTCTAAAAATAGTTTTTCAATTTATTTAAAATAAATTGTAGACAGTTTTAAGAGAATCATATGGAATAATGTGAATCCTGAACTTTTTTTACATTAAAATATAAAGTAATATATTTATACATTGTCAAATCTATAGAATGACATAAATAAATTTATACTTTATGTGTGCAGATAACAGTTAACACAGTTTTTACTGTAAACAAACTGCCTACATATAATGAATGAAATTTTATTATTTAAAGTCAATCTAATAGGAATAACTGATATTTCCTCAACTGTATTGTGGATTAGTGATAATAAATTTTCACAACATGATTGAGTAACCTGTACCTGTGTCACACTATAGCATAGAGAGAGTAGTGAAGTAACATGTTTTCAGTTATATATTTAAAAAAAAACAAAGTTTACTATGTATTTATACTGTGTATTTATAAATTTAAAATGCACAATGTTACAGATATCTTACATCTTTCAGGGCATTTAGCTTTGAATACAGACCTTTGACAATTGTTTGGCTCTCTATATGTCCACTGAAGATACTGGCTTGTAGATAAAATTTTCTATCTCATAGTAAAACGCCTTAATGTACGCATTGACCTTTTTCATTTTAATAATATAAGGCACCTACCATACTAATAAAAACTGACTGATAGTGAAATCGCAAGTCGTTCGTACGCGGTCGTCGTCGTTGATATTATTATTCCGCGTATGGAAGAAACGTCAATCATTTTTTTTATCCCCATCATTACAGCACGTCGGCAATGAGAGGAACAAGGATGGAGTGAGATACTTGACGTCTATTGAAAGAGGACAGTTAACTGTTCCACATTTTTTTTACAAGCCAGCTGCTCTAAACAGCTGTTCGTGCCGGCCGCCACCTTTCCTAGCACGTTTCTAACAACGAAGGAATGTCTAGAAGACCCTTTAATATAAAATCGGCGCGCCTTTCACTTCATAAATTTACAATATTATGTAGGTACTTCCCTAAACCATGATATAGCTATATTTTGGGTTATAAAATGTTTCTTCCCATCCTAAATACGAACATGGTATAAATTTAAAATAATTTAAATATTAAAATATTAAACAAAAAACCAACTTAAATATCAAACAAACTATAAGATTTCAATGTACATGTATGAAAAATCAGACAATGAAAGCGGCATGAATAGAGGTACCATTTTGATTTCGTCCACCATATTGCGAATTCTAAATGCGACCATTTCGCATGTTCTTACTGACCAATATCAAGTTTAATTCACGAGATTTTAAAAAGAAACAAGTAAGAATAAGTAATATCATTCTTATAAGCGCAAATGCAAAGAACAAAACACCGGCCGGTCATCAGACCTACCTTAACAAAGCTGATCGATGTTGTTGTTCCTTCGATGTCCAACAAAAGAATTTTACATTTCTTGATGATGCTGCCGATTTCATTACTTTCATTCGCCATTTCGTTACGTTAGTACTGCCTATAAAAGGAGTACTTTTATACAGTATTCGATTTTATTTGACTAGAAATTCTTTCACGGTATGTTACTTCCCCGCACCACGGAAAAAAAGCATTTATTGAACGCCACGCACGAGAAAGAGCACGACCGGCGAATAAACTGACGGCGAAGGACAAGATAAGCGAGATAGACGCGCAAACTATATGCTTTTTTACTGTGAAATAAGCGAGATAGAATGATTTAACGAAGAGGAAAAGAGAGAGGAAACGGAAGGATACAGACATTTGGAATCAATGTTCTCAATATTATAAAACTTAGTTTTCTGCAGACAGATTACCATATCCGTATTTTAAACTCCATAACCAAGTTTAAAATATTATAAAGTTCTTAAAATACAAATATTACAATATAAAAATACTAAATAGCATTTGAACAATTGTAAGCAAATATCACTTTATAAAATAAATAATTTTATCAATTTAGATATCCGTCGATAAACGTTCAATTGGGATTTCCGATCTTTGATGAAATAAATTTTGATACAAATTGAAGGGATTTGATTGACGCTTTAAAGATCTAACTCACGAAAATCGATCTCGACTGTCAAATATTCGTCGACATAACCGATGGAGCAGAAAGATTCTTGAGTTTGACCCCGTATGAGCAAACACAGTGTAGGACAACCCCCCTATTTACCTGAAGCGACGACCACGACGATCGAGGTCGTCGCTTCATCTAAATCTCGTTCAACGCATCTCGTTGCAGGGAGTCAGTGGATGCAGATAGCTCAGGACTCAGGGCTGTTCCTTATGGAAGTCTATGGGCAACGTCTATGTTCAGCAGTGGACAAATGTCTGAGATGATGATGATGATGATATTAAATCAAGAACGAACACTTTATTATATAGCATTACAACGTTTTTATAGATTGCTAATAACATAAAAAGGTGAACTTTAGCTGTTACCCTAAATTTAAAAAAAATATTCTCGAAGTCTTAATAGCAATCTCACTATTTCTAAGCTATATCAGGTACTGTTTACATTATGTGAATTTCCCATATATTTTTATAATGTATGTATAAATGCTAATGTATATAGTATAAAAACATATTTTATAATTAAATACATATAATGACGCTAAAACAGAATCATGTGCCTAGTGTAAAATTGGAGAGAATACTGTAATTCTCCCAGAAAAACCAAAGATTTAATATGGCAACTACTTGTCGTGTTTGTGTTTATATTGGCAAATAGTTTTTACTATAACCCGCGTATTTTGAAAAATATAAAAGTTGAAAGTTCAATAATTTTAGGCTATGAAAAACATTGAAGATAGTATAATTAAGTTCGCGCTAAGTCTTTAACGAAGTAGATAAGTGTAGGTAAAAAAAGCGAGAAGAGAGTTTTCTCCCACATTTTCTTCATTTCAGGAGCATATAGGTTAGAGTAGTTAGACATTTTTTATTATTATTTAAAACAATAACACTTCTATTTGTGCGACAAACAACTTTTGAATATTAGAATGACTATACATTGTTATGGTATATGTATGACACACGCTAAAGAACTTTGATACATGATCAGCCTTGTTTTATTTTCGTGAATTGAACAGAACCCGGATTTTTTTTAGAGATGAAAATGAAATGGTTACCCCGCTTGCGCTATTGGTATACGCTTTACACTAAGACTTTACAGTATAACCATCAGTAAAACAGGGTACCAGTGTAGGATAATAGATCATTTTGTCCATCGTAATGGATAAACCGGAAAAATGACCTTTCTTGTTGACTCGGAACTAGTCTACTGTCACTGAAACCACATTATAACTTGTAAACTGCAACTGATTTATTTTGTTGCTTACTTCTAGTTTAAGGTGTTGTTATTTGACAGTTTGTTTTCACATAAAATTTGTGTGAATAGGAATTAATTCTATTCTACTATTTAACCTAGTTCATGACTTATGCATGATATCATGATCTATTAATATGGATCACATATTTTATTTCAACTGTTAACGCATATATGAGTGAGCACCCAGCGTCCTTGTCCCATTTGCTTGCATTGTGTAAATCTAGATTGCGTCTCCTTTGTACGTCAAGAACAAAAATCGTGATTGCGTTCCAGACTTGAGTATGTTTCTATATATTTCTTTCTGTGTTATATGTATTAATAGTCAGAATTTCGCGACACTGCGATTATCAGTATTATATAGTATTAATAAATTGTAATGTATTACAATTAGGCGGCGATAGTCACTTGCCATCAGGTAAGCCGTATGCTCGTTTGCCCTCTGTGTTGTAAAAAAATGTGCTTTATTATAGCCATACAGTTTTTGTTTTTCTCTTTCAAATCTAAATAATGTATAACCTTGCGAAATTAACTTTTATTACCGCAGTCACCTCAGTTCATGTCTCATAAAGATTATAACCTCCCCCCCTCCAATGGTGTGACGACCTGAAATGCGTTGCAGGGGACTCAGGGCCGTTATTTATGGTAGTCTATGGGGAATATGTTCAGTAGTAGACAGATAATGGTCGAAATGATGATGACTATCTGATGGTGATGGTGATAGACTTTATGATCATGATGAAGTCTATCGCCATATTGATTGTACGAACCCTTTGAATAATGTCTTCAATTTTCTATCCAAAATATAGTTCAAGCAAGTTGCTTGTTAGGAAAATTAATGATATAATTTGTTTCGTTTAACTTTTGTACGTAGATAAAGGATGATATAATCTCTCATGGGTTAATATAGGTACTTATTTGAAACATGTAACATAAAAATAAAGAATAAAATACTATTGTTACACTTTTATTGTGCTATCATATAATACAACAAATGGTCTAGTTATTGTCATTAATTATTCTAAACTGTGTGTCGTTATTATAAAATTATAAATATAAAAGTTAATTTAAAACATTTATACTATACTATGCTACTATCTATACATTTAAATAGTCAAATAAACTATTTTTAGGTAATTTTTTATTTTCTTCAGTTTTCATTTTCTTCACCAGTCTTGGAGTACCGATTTTGGTTTCAGCTTTTCTTTTTGTAACCTGTAATAATTTCGTCAATTTATAATAAGTATAAAAATAAAGCAAAATAAAAAAGAACAAAACCAGTTTTTAAGTAAATTGAGTTAAAGTTGAAAAATTATAATATGTAATTTGTCAGTAATCTAAATAAATATTAATTAAATATCATGTTAAGTGCAGTTTTGGAAGTTGACAATTATTTTTAATTAGGTATTGTAAAAACAGTTGAATAAGTGAAAATCAAGTATATCAACTATCTTGACGGCTACATTATTTATATAATTAATTATGTTACTATATTTATTTTTTATTTATTAAATTTTAATACACATAGAAAGTTTAAATGACGAAATTAACACCATAGGGCGTTATCCACCAGTCGACCATAGACAGTAATATATATTCTATTTGCTTTTAACTGAAAAAGCTTGTTCCGGTCTTAGACTCTATTACGGTTGAAGTTGTTTATTATTTGGTTTCTATATAATGTTACAACTATTTCAATAAATAAATAAATATTATGTGGAAACCTAAAATTATATGCTAACTGATCCCGCAAATATAATTTTATTCTCTACTGTCAAATTCTCAAATTAGATTAAGAAATGTCCATTTGCATAATTTCATTAAAATTGATTAAACTATTTTGGATATTAAGGTAAACAAAGAAATTAAGATAAACTCCACCTTAGGTTTATTGTCTTCTTGTGAAAGAGCAGCGAAAACAAAGTTCTTTTTATTGGACGGTAACAATGAGCTGAACTTTGGGGCATCATCGTCGACCGCCAGCGGTGTAGCGAGCGCCGCTAGCCGAGCGAGGGAGCCGCGTCCTCGTGATAGTAACGAGCCGTGGTAACTTTGCTGCAATCAATATCAAGTTTAATTCTGAAAACATGTTTATTTTTTGTATAAATAAATAATCACATTTAATATAAGTTTGGTCTGTGAATTGAATATTATTATGGACATCTTAATTTTAAATTTTCGCGTTATTTACACATATTTTAAGTACAAAATAGGGACTTAACGCGATGTAAAAGTCTTTAGAGGTCCTGTCGTGACCACGGCGTGGTGCAATCTACGTCGAAACGTCGGCGATAAAGAAGCAGGTATGTAGGTACTATTTACCTATAAAGGCTTTTACATCGCGTAAAAGTCCAGATTCTGTATTTTAAATATCGACACCTTGTTTCGGTCTCCTTATTTCTTACACAGAGAAATACATATTACTGACTTAGAAAAGAAAAATTTACTCCAACTCTAATCTGTCTGTCAATCATCACTTTCATGTTCATCATCATACTTCTATCTTTGGACATTCCCTCATTTATATTTAACACCATATTTAAAATGTGTTCTTCATTCCACCTAACATATCCATATGAAAATTTATTTTCTTCACTACTGGCATTATTTTCATACATCCTCATACTGTAATTAACTATCATGAATGTTATTTATGATAAAATTTCAATTAAATAATGTATTTTATTTCTGTTTATTTTTAATTGTTAAATTATGTACAAAACCTTGTTGTAGTTACTTTATATCAATGGGGGTTGGGGCTGTAGCCCCTGTAACACAGATAATATACTAACCTATTTAAGAGCCCAGTTTTAAAACCATAACTATTGTACCCATTTAAAACTATATTATTATTCTTAGAAAATTTAAAAACTTACAGTTGTTTTTACGAATAAATCTCATTTCATTTCAATAAATAAATAAATTACAATCTTCTTGAAAGCGTAACCAGCGTAATGAATAATCAGTAAAATATGCTGAGCGTTTACATGACAATTTGGAACTCTACTCTATTTTTGCTGTTACATAGTATGTTATACTAAGTCTATGGTTTAACAACTATAGAAAATAAAAACTATAGACCATTAGACAACTATAGAAAAGATAAAAAATCTTACTACATAAACTTATTACTTAATACTGTGGTAATGATAAAAAATTACCTGAAATACAGCAAAAGCTTTCTTGGGACTTGGTATGTCTTTATTTGTTTTCTTTTCCAGGACTGTAGGACTATTTGCCTTGTCATCTGTTGTCTTCTTGACTTCGGATAGTAAGTTAGACATAGTCCTCGAACACAGATTCGCTTTGATTATTGTTGTTCTGTTTATACTCATATTGAGATTGTCTTCTGTCTCGTCCTGTTTTTGCTCCTAAAAATATTGTTAGATATTAAGTTACTAGCTGCATCCCTCGGTTTCGTCTACGATTGTTATAGTTGAATAACATTCCTCAAGAAGTGAGCTATTAAATGCATAAATAACCGTTAGTATTTTTTAGAATATTATATGTTTATGAATATTATATTTTTACGAATATGTTTATGAATATTACGCATTGTCTTCGCCAATTCTAAACTAACTTTAATAGTTCTCTTTGTAATCATTTCCATTTATAATTTTAGAGAAAATCTCTTATTTACAAAATTATTATAGACAGATAGTAATTGACAGGTTTCACATTTTACTTAAGATTATTGACGAGGAATTTCAAGGAATTCTCAAGGGTTAGAAAAATAACGTTTTTTATGAATAACGACTAATCTATATACATATTGTAATTGATGTGCGTTTGCGTTTTGATGATGAACGGATGATATGATGATGATGATGAATAAATACACCTAGTATTTGAAGCGGTTTAACTAGGGTAAATAAAAAATAAATAATTTTTAAGCGTTGATGTAATATAAATTTGATGTAATGCGCTGCAGTTTGTTTTGCAAGTTAGTTACAATTTGAAATCTGAAAGGTCATGTACATTTCTCCTACGTTATGATTGGCGTTCTCACGATGTAGTGATGAGCGACTCTTGTGAATGGTTGTTGTTGTGGGTGATTGTTTATTAATAACTTAGCAGTCGTCCATTGGCTTTAACGCTGAAAACACTTCATTATATGCAGGAGTGATGAATATTTATGGCATATTATTAATGCTTAAACACATATAATAATATTGTACTGTAGGTTTATGCCAGGATTAGCAAAAACTATTGCACCAAATCGGATGCGGTTTTCACAGTAGCGTTCTTAAACGTAGAATTAAAAATCTGATGTGTGTTTCACCTTGACAAGCGGTAAAATCGATAATATTATATGAGAAGTGGAATCAGTCAATAATTTACCATTTGGCGCAAGTAAACTTCTCTCTCGTGGCGTTGTTTGCGCCACTGCTCCTCAGATTCAAACTCTTCTTCTTGAGTGTCAGCAAAGTCGTCGGACATTGTACCAACTTCTTCCTCTCCATCTAAAAATACGAAATATTTGGGCAATTAGAGAATGCTAATAGTCACCATATAATTTAAATTTGGGTCAATCCTTTCCTATTAAGGTTATTAATGTGAATCTGTAAAAATGTTTGTTACTTAATCACACATAAACTGCTGAATGGATTCGAATGAAATTTCGTACATGGATAAAATATATCTTAACACTAAGAATACTAATTCACGCAAGCAAGGCGGCGGAAAACGGTTAATAATATTTTTTTTTATGACAACCATGGCGCTGTGGTTGTTATGTAATTGTAGTTAATAGTTTTTATGTGATAACTAACTTTTCCCCGCAATTGCGTCCGCGTGACTTTTTACTGATTATCCCATATAGTATATGTATATACCAAATTACATAGTCATAGGTTAAGGTAACAAACAAACAATCTCACCTTCACATTTATAATATTAGTAAGGATTAAATCATCTAAAACTACAAAGTTTTGATTTAACATCATATAATTGTATTGTATATATAATACCTGTATTGCGCCAACGGAATTTCCGTTGTCGTCCACCGACACCCAAATCGCCATCTTCAAACATCAACTCTTGTATAATTCTCACTTCACGCTTGTCTTGATCTAGTACGTCACGCCTGAAATTATTTTTTTTTATTTCGTAACGAATTTGATGTCCATATACAAGATGCAAGTAAATAAGTAAAATAACTTAATAATTTGGTTTTGAATAAATTAATAAAGGACCAACGCGAGAGTTAAGCTCATCGATTGCAAAAATAAATGAAAAAGTTGCTTTACAATTGTATCGAGAATATCGCGTAATATAAATACAGAAAAAAACTGGCGAAATTACAACCTCCCAGTTTTTACCTATACTTATAGATAGATATATATATGTGCATTTTTTTTATGCAACTTAGAATGGCAAACAAGCTGACGAAAAGTGGTAACCGTCGCTTATAGACATGAACAGTACCATGGACATAACAGAGTATACTGTTTCGCCCAAACGTATTATATATTTAATGTCGTGATGGTGTAAATTATAATATTAATTTAAATATCAATATAAATAGTTTTACAATTGTACAAATTAAATCAATATCTAAGTAGCTTATTTTTATCTTAAAATACACGCATAAATCACCAACAAATATAGATTATAAGCATAACTCTTATTTATGGCATTTTACTTTAAAATTCAAACAAATATGAACGAACAAAAAAATCAATGGATACACACAGGTGAATCTGGCCGAGTTCCCTTTGCAACTTCGTCTGATTAAAGGTCTCGTCGTCACCTTCTTCGCGTTCCATGCGGTCCAGACCGGCCTCATCCTCGTCTCCTGAGCCTACCCATTCATCTTCAGAAGTCAGTTCAGCCTCCTGTTCGAAAAATTCCGCCATTTTGCGCTTCTTTTTCGAGTTTTGAGGCTTCACTTCTACCTGTAATGCAATACAAATTTATTTTTACAATTTTTTCCCACTTTGCATCATTATATAAGTATTGAATCATACTTCACATTGTATTTTATCTCTAAAAATACTTTTTTTTTATGTTAAAAATAGCGAGTGCTTATAAGAAGCAAGTCAAATCATATCTATATTTATATTTGTATCTATACTCTGTAATACTATATATGTTAATAACTTTACCTCATTCTCTTCAGAGTCATATTCTACAAACTTAGCAGCATTCTCTTCAGCATCTTCCTCAACATCGGACATGACGTCATCGATTTCTTCTTCTGAGTATTCATCTTCATCATCTATGCACAAAAAAAATTAATTATACATTAATTATCTTATTATTAATTACCTTGTTATCTTCCAATTGGATTATCAATAAATAATACAATACTCTAGCTCTAATCCTAATCTTAATAGATAGAACATCTTTACAGATATTATTGAATGATATTATAATAATTTTTACAAAATAAAATCCTAAATGAATTTTTATATGCATGTATTTTATGTAATCTCTGCATACCTGATATTTGTAGTGCTCTTTTTTCTAGCTTTTTCTTTTTATTTTTTTTCTTCTTTTTTGTCCCATTAACATCAGTTGGTTTATCAATTTCATCATCTGATTCTATCACAAATTTCTTTTTATATTGCATATTATTTTCATTGTTTTGTGTATTACTTGGAAAATATTTGTTGCCTTTAGGAATATCAAACTCAGGGTCATTTAGTTCATCAAGTATTGATTTTAATAAGTTACTTTCTCCAGATTTTTGATCATTTTCTGCTTTGGCGGGTCCTGACGAATCTTCTGTATGTGTTTCTTCTATAATTTTTTGAGAAGCTTTATCTATAGCATTTATTTTAACACCGTCATCGATTTGTGAGACAAATTCGTTATTATAAAACTTCCCAGTGCAGAGATTCAATATATCTTCACCAATGACTTGAGATTGAGATTGAGTTGTCGGGAATTGTGATGTGACTAAATTCTGTGAAAAACTTCCAGAGCACATGCCTACAATAGCGTCCAAATTATCCTGTAAAAAATTTCAAAAATATATTTACATTATGTTGAATATGACAAGCAAATAACTGAACCAATATCAGCAAAAATAAAATTATTTATTATACAGTTTAAAATTCAGTTAAATTTTAATTAATATTTAATAAACCCAAAGTTAAACTCTGGACCTACCAAAATAAATTTAAAGAATTAAATTAGAATTCTGTACTAGCTAATTAATTAAAGGAAATTAATAAAAAAGAAAGCATGCGGTTGAAGTCGTGGGTATTTGTTATCTATAAATATGATTGATTAACATTATAAGTATATAAACTCACATCATCAGGTTGTGTTTCACAAATAACAGTCAACTTATCAGCATCACCCAAGTTAAACATTCCATTAGATTTTTTATTCCCATCAGTGTTAAGAATAGAAAATGTTTGTGTTCCCAAATCAAGTCCATCACCTTCTTTGGCCTGTTTTGGATTAGAGGAACCGATCACCCCGCTTTCTTGACTTGTAAATAGATCTTCAGAAAAAGACTTGTGTATTTGAGCTAATTGTAAATCATCATCTAAAAATAAGAATAAAATATTGGAATTAAAAATTTTAAGAACATATTGCTGAAAATTTATTTTAACATATTTGAAACCTTTTTCTATTGCATAATAGTAAATTGTCTGACTCAAAATAATATGAAGTATTTACATATTTCAAAAACAAAGGACACTTATTTTAGGACTAAAAGTGCTAATTATTAATTATTACTTTAATCAAATATTATTAATATCTCAGAATTTAAGATGTTGTCATAGCATATTTTTAAATTTATTAAATCACCTTGCGTTTCACCTTCAGCATGACTGTGATTCGGTAAGTCATTCACAATAAAATCAGGATTATCATCTACAGATTGTTTATTGTTGTTCTCGTTTAAAGCTTTTACTTCTTGAATATCTGACTTAACAGAGATTTCTTCATCATCTGAGTCTTCAAATGCTTTCAATATTCTACCTTTCTTTGTTTTGGAATTAATTTCAACTTCTGATTCTGAAGATTCATCTTCATTTGAATCACTATCATTATCTTCTTCAACATCATCTTCATTATCGTCATTGCCCTCTTCTAGTTCAGTGTCATTTTCATCATTTATTTCTGCATATGCACTACTTCTTTTATTCTTACCATCTTTTGCTTTAAGCTCATCATCATCATCACACTCGTCAATATCCGATTCTTCAGCTTCATCATCAATCATAGGATTTCGTTTTCTTGGCACATCTTTTAATTCTTCAATATCATCCATTTCTTCTTCTTCTTCTTCGCTTCCCGAAGATTCGTTTTTCAAAGCCTCATCATGTTCTAACTTAGCCTCAATTTTCTCAATATCTTCCTCATCTGAAACATTACCTCTATCATCATCATTAATTTCTAAATTATTTTGCTTTTCTTTTTCCAATCGTTTTGCCCACTCCAGTGATCTCTGTTCAGCAATTTTTTCTTCAAGTTCTTGTTTCAGTTTTAGATGTTGAGTACCTGGTTTCAATCTATAAAAAAATATATTTATAAGTAAATGTAAAAAAAATATTATGAAATTAAAAAGAAAAAGCTGCAAGAATAGTTTACCTCTTCTCTTTCTCTCTCTCCAGTTCCTCAGGTGTCTTAAGCTTTGCAAAGTATGTGAACCTCTCTTTTAGTAATTCAACACCTGATGGTTTGTTTACTGCAAATGGATCAGTTGCATCCAGATCAATAACCATTCCAGGAGCTCCAGTTAACTTAGGCATGATATTTTTTGGTATTACACCTGTTTCAGACATGAGTAATTTATTTTCTTTACAATTAGAATCTGGAATATGGGAAAAATTTCAATGACTTAAAAACATAAAACAATAACAGTGAATAAAACCAAATATAAGAGGAAGAATTGTCAGCACACATTTTTTCTACTTGCCCCATAAGTGACCAGTGTATGAAGCAAATAAATATATATAATTACATGTAAAGTTACAAAAAGTAACAAACCTTTAATTATTTCAGCATTTTCTATAATCTTATCTATTTCTTCAATGTTCAAATCATTATCAAAGTCATTTTCAATCATATTATATTCTTCATTTGTTTTCTCAGTTTTATTATTAGTATTAATATACACATCCGAATTATTGATTTCTTTGCCAATTCCTAGTATATCTGAGTCATAATGTAAAGACAACAATTGACTATCTATTGCTTGTTTTAAGGAAGGGGCCGTTGCTTCTTTATCTATTACGTTTTCGTCAGAGTCAGCATGTTTATTTTCATTATCAACTGACATGTTAACATCTACTGCAAAATCATTATTAATAAGTTTCATTTCAGAATTAGAAATGTCTTTAGTTTCATCAATTAAAACATTTTCAGGTAATCCTGATGATTTTTTTTCTTTATCAATATTTGCATTATCGAGACACTGAGTAATATTTGTATATTCATTTTCATTGCTAGCATCATTATTATCACAGATTTCATTTTCTTTGCTTTTTTCTGGTTTATTTAAATCAGTTTCTAGATTTAAACAATCATATTGTGGCTCTATTTCTCTTTCTTCTTCTTCGTCTGTATCACTTTTACATAGTTCCATCATCTCTTTCTGTCTTTGCTCTAGCAATTGCCTATAAAAAAAAAAATGATGTATCATTAAAGAATATCACAATAAAATTTTTCATTATGCTCATATTTTTAGAATAAAAATTATCATCATCATCATATCAGCTGTTTTTTTAAGGGATGATATTGGAATGGTATAGCCGCCTGCGCTTTCGGTATACACTAGCAGGGAACCAGTTATTTTTATGGTTGATAATAGAATGGCAACCTCGCACTAACGGTATACGCTGGCCGGCCACAAGTGAGGGTTGATAGGTGGGTAGGCAGGTCAGTAGTACATCGTGATAAATACCGGAATTCAACACGATAATTTCCAGGGGGGACGACATGAAGATAGACCTGACAGGGTTTATTGCTAGCAATGGGGCTGGTAGTGTACATTACTAACAATTCTTTCTTTCCCGATGGGGCACCAATGAGAGATGATGAACATCAGTTAGCTCATATTGACAAATGCAACTATAAATCAAGCACGAAGGTTTCCAGGGGAAACTACGAGGCGGAGGGGAGGTCGACTTTATACTTTATGGCTAGCAATGAGGATGCTAATCCCCAATATTAACAATCCCTTTCAATTCAAGAGATTGTTATACTATATTATTGTTTTTGTTAATTAGCATGCTGTGTTTCCTTTAAAATGATTGTACACTAAGTATAAATAGACGGTAATTTAAATATTAAATCTTATCAGTGTAACAATTACTAGGAGACCAAATAAAGATAAAATAAAAATAAAAATAAAATAAATCCCTTCACCACCAAATCAGCTGTTATCTGCCTACTACTGCACATATACTTCTCCATGGACTGTTCACAGTTTCGCTTTTTTTTGTTTTAAAAGGTACACTGCTGCCCATCCCTCGACCATAAAATTCCCTTAGTCGCCTCCTATGATACCCATGGGAAATCAAGGGAAGACACATTCTATACCGGGACCACAGAGCAATATAAAAATAAAATTATGTTTGTATATATTACTATCTATGTAATAGTGCACTACCTACCCTGTCTTTTTCTCAATGTCCTCAACTCAAGAGGTTTTCTGGAAGAGATTGCTTAAAGATAAGGCCGCCTTTTGTATCATTTCTCATTAATATTCACAGTATTTATTATTTTTTACTTGTTGCAATAAAGTGTAAAATAAATAAATAAATATGCTCTGCATTTATCATTACCATACCATATCAATCATTAACTAACCACTGCTAAACATAGGCCTCCTCTATTGAGGGGCTCAACTATTAAGTTTCTTTAGTCGCTTTTTATGACACCCACGAAAACGGAAGGGGTGGCCTATTCTAAACCGGGACTATATGACACATCGGTTCAATGTCTATCACTGAACATTGACCTCCCCCTATAGAGGGGGTTTACCAATAGTTGCCACACTTGCAATGCTCTGTGTTAATATCATACAGATATAGTCTATCCACAAAATATTAATTCAAACCTGTCTAGCTATTTATATTTTACAGTAATTTAGATTAAGTACCCATTTCTTTGCTTGAATTATTCACAATTATAATATTAATAAGATTAATAAATTAAATTAGCAGTAATTTACAAAACCATTTAAATATTTTTTATGCAACTTAGAATGGCAAATAAGCTGACAGCCCACCTAATGGTAAGTGGTAACCACCACCTATATACATGAGCAGTACCATGGACATAACAGAGTATACTGTTTCACCATTATACCCCCATGCATTGTCATTCCTAAACACTAAGATAATATTCCTCTGTACCCTGTAAATTCACTACCATATCTTATCCTTCAAACTGAAATGTAGCCATGTAAAAACAACTGCTCCATGGTAGAAACACGAATGGGACAGAGGTACTCAAGCAAACAACTCTTGTACAAAGTCTCCTTCTGGTAAAATTGAAGAATGAGCAATTATGATAAATATATACTCACACATATTGTTTTAATTGTTCATTATTCATTTTGATTGGCAAAGCTTTACCATCTGAAGCAACTGCTGGCTTTCTTCTACTCATTATGTCTTTAAGAGATAATGCTTTTGGCCGGTGATAAGGTAATGATACTTCTTTTTCACGCAGCATTCGATTGGATTCACTTTTTATTTTCTGCATATTCTCTAATGCTTGTTTTGCAGTTAGCTAATAACAGTAAAATATACAAATTAAGCAGTAAATATAATGTTCAAATACTATTACATAATTACATATAATTTAAGTATGTAAATTTATTTTAACTACAATGAGATTTTAATTTTAGTTTAAAATATTTATCTAATTATTAATTTTCATTACATACAATAAGTATTACATTTTATTCTTTTAGCTTCAAAATATTAAGTTACATTCTTTAAATATGTCTACTAATAGTCTAGAATATATAGTAGTTAAGAGTACATGTTGTTGTTTAGTATATCTAATAGTCTTTATTTAAAATATTCAAAATTCTAAAACAAATTCATTAAATCTTACCCTCATGGGTTTTGGTGATGTCAGTATAGTTGTTTTCCTTTCATTTTTTTTCTGTGGTGATTTTATTGAATGAGTCTCTTCATCGGAAGTGTCAGGATCACAAAGAGTAGTCTTGAATGTAGTCATTTCTTTTTTAACACTCTGCAAATATATATTACAATAATAATGAAGAAATATTATTATGGGGTAAAAAAGCCAACATCCAAAGCATATTTATACAGCCTGTCACACACTAAACAATTACTTGAATGACAAATGTGCATGGTGTTAGATCATACATGGGCTTTTAACAACCATGTAATTTTAGACATAGTATATTTAAATAAATACACATAATATTTAACAGAGATTTGTAAGAGTAATTGTTGAGTTTCTTACGGGTTCTTCTCAACAGACAACAACTGCTGTAGATTACAAAAATGGCAATTAAAAAGTGCTTGTAAACAAGTCTATCTGAATAATATGATGAGATAAATTTTTATTATGATACAAATATTTGCTCCATATGGTGACAGTGTGGAATCAATGTGGTTTTGTCTGCATATCTCATACATATATATACAATAAAATATACAATACATAAAGTATCCTATTTGCAAAGTTACGATATAATCTATCCTTATACTACATTTCATTCAAAGCTGTTCAGTATTTTTGCATGAAAGAATAACAAACATCCATCTATCCATCAAAATATCTTTACAAATTTTCACACTCATAATAAGAGTAGAATACTTAATACAAACCATTTTAATTTTAACAACTGATGAGTCTTCATCACAGGAACTCTCAGAGCTTACATTGTTAAAATGATCAGATGATGAATCACTTTTAGTATTAGTATTTAAAACCTTTCCCATTTCATCATTATTCCCACGGGACAAAGTAATTTTTTTAAATTTTTCTTTTAATTTTTTCCTTTTGTTTAACATTCGTAATTGTTGTTGTTCATTCTTAATAAAAACAGATTCAGAACATGCTGCATCACTATCGTCCTCACTAGTTGAAATAGTCCTAATCCTAGATTTATGAACACAAATTTTTGATACCTCTGTGGTTTCCTCATTACTTTCTGGTCGTGTGTCTTGGTTATTAGGGGAAAGTTCTTCATTATTTAAACCTAAAGCATTAACACCATTTGGACAATTTTCCTTCTCTTCATCACTTTCACTGTCTGAAAACTGTTGCACTCGTCTCTTTCCTCGTTTCACTAGATCTTGGTCTTGATCGCTGTATTCCCCACTTTCGATGTTATTAGTAATTTCATTTTTATCAATCACTTTGGGAGAATTGCTTCGTGGTGACTCTATAGCAGTGCTCATTATATTATCAGTGACTTGTAATTCTAATAACAGGTCAGAACAGTGATCATTAGCCATTGTAGTTCAGGAATTTGAATTACCCATACTAAAAAGAACATAAGTGTCTCTAAAACATTATGAATTAGTTATATTTGACTAAATATAGTGGATATACATCCATTTAAGAATGTAACAAATATGAAAAATATTTTAATTTTGTAAATATTTCTAAATATAAGGTAATTCAAGGCAAAGAAATAAAGAAATTTGTTAAAAATAATCACAAAAACTGCTTTAAGCGGATAAACTCGCGGCAAAATAAAATATAGTATTGTTATTACCAATGACAATGTCGTTGTCATGGCTGTCATTGGCGGCAGTGACATTGACATAAGAATTGTGAAGGTAAAGTCAAAATTTAGATAAATACTATGATACTATCCTTAGTCTATGCTCCAAACACAGTAGATATGTCATTACGAAAATAGTTATTGTAGAAAATTTATGTAAAAATGAGAGAAAATAGGATTTCTCTATTTATCCATTCGTCTATTTGACATATCTTAATTTCAGTATCTATAAATGTTATGAATTTGAAATTTGTGA
This sequence comes from Galleria mellonella, assembly GCF_026898425.1. Taxonomy (NCBI): domain Eukaryota; kingdom Metazoa; phylum Arthropoda; class Insecta; order Lepidoptera; family Pyralidae; genus Galleria; species Galleria mellonella. The sequence goes on from NW_026442138.1 coordinate 6,864,954, forward strand.
ATAGTTTTAGAAATAGTTAACTACACATAGGTATTGACGTATTTAAAATAATTTTCCAAAGGGGCTGACTGGCCCTTTAAAAAGTATATATGTACTCTTAGACATGTTTTTTCGAAGCTTCATTCACGTCCTGAAGTGCAGACTACCAGACAATTTTAAAATGGGCACGGCCTATCCGGTCCCCGTTTTATTACGATTATGCATTAGGTATTGCAAAAGAAATAATTGAAAAATATTTTTATTTTCTTTTGTTAGAGGATCCAAAACAGTACTCGAAACTTTTAATATGATTATACTTTCTATCTTCGCTTTCTAAAATAATTTATAACTGCTTTTCTACACTAATATTATAAAGAGGAAGGATTTGTAGTTTTGTATATTTGTAACGAACAAATAAAAAAATTGTTGAATCGATTTCTTTAACCACTAGGATGCCACATTATTCCTGAGTAACATAAGCTATATACAAAGTAGAATTATAATATTTTCTTTCTACCCGTGCGGAGTTCAAGCGGATCATTAGTATGTTATAAATAAGAAAAAAATATAATAACCCCCTTCTTTATTCTCTGAAGTTTATGGAGCAAAAATTTTAGATAATAGTAGTTTTTAAAATTATATGTAAATATTGAAGGAAAAATAAAACAATGTTTCTAATTAGCACACTTTCAGGAAAAAATATCAAAAAACCTCTGAAAATAAATTTAATTTCGCAACCAGTATTTCTTATATATAATAAACATATTTGTATATAAAGTGACTTGAATTCATATCTATGTATGGAATGAGCATAGTGGATTTTTAGCAGGATACAGCTAGTATGAACTGAATTTCAAGTACATAAGATTATTACAAATTTAATTTATGATTGTCCATACAACAGTAATTTCCCAAAACTATAAAATTAAAACATTAGGTTAAAAAAGAAATTTAGAGAAATAACGATTCAGAATCGACTTATTGTATAAATACAGTGATACATTAGTGAGATAAAATATTTTCGTAAAAAAAAAAAAATAATAAAACATAAATATTTATTTAAAAATACAAAAACATATTTTAATAATCACCCATCCTAGCGAGGTCTTGTGAAAGTGTTTGCCTTTCATTTGCCCTAGGCATATCGCAAATAACAGCTTCAGCAGTGGTTAAAAGCGATGCTACGCCGCTAGCATCTGTCAGAGCTCTTTTAACAATCTTTGTTGGATCTACAATGCCTTTTTTAATCATGTTTACATATTCATTATTTATAGCGTCATACCCATATTCATCCGACATATCTTCTATTTTAGACACAACAACAGCTCCGTCAATTCCAGAATTGGTGGCAATAGTAATACATGGGGTGCGTAAAGCTTTTTTGATTATAGAAATACCTATGGCTTGATCATAGTTAGCTGGTTTTAATTTTTTTAAGGCTGGTGCACAACGTAACAATGCAGCTCCTCCTCCCGGTACAACGCCTTCAGCAACAGCTGCTCGTGTTGCATTTAATGCATCATTAATACGATCTTTCTTTTCATTTACTTCGACTTCACTGCATCCTCCAACTAATAAACATGCAACACCAGATTGCAGTCTTGCCAATCTTTCCATAAGTCGTATTCGGTCGTAATCGTTAGTAGTATTTTCTAATTCTTCTTTAATTTCATCAATACGTTGTTTAATATCAACTTTATTACCTTTACCCTTCAACAAAAGAGTTGAATCTTTAGTAATAATAACTTCACCAACTTTTCCTAGACTTTCAAGTTGGCAGTCTTCCAGTCTTACAAGGTTAGGATCATCTTCAAACAAAACACCTCCAGTAGCTATGGCCATATCCAACAAAACATTTTTTCTGAAATCACCAAATCCAGGCGCTTTTACAGCAGCAACTTGCAGTCCTATTTTAAGTTTATTAACAATAAGTACTGATAACGGTTCACCGTCATAATCCTCAGCAATAATAACCAGAGGTTTCTTTTGGGAATTAGATATTTCTAATGCTGGTAATATTTGTTGAACGTTAAATATTTTTTTCTGAGAAAAAAGAACTAATGCATCGTTATATTCAATTTTTGGTCCTTTTGTAGAATTTATAAAATATGGTGATACGTAACCACGTTCAAATTTCATGCCTTCTATTATTTCAAGTTCATCAGTTAATGTTTTACCATCTTTAACAGTTATAACGCCATCTTTACCTACTTTATTCATAGCTGAAGCGATTAATTTCCCAATTTCTCTATCACCATTGGCAGATATAGTTGCTACTTGCTCAATATCTTCCGAGGTTTTAATTGGTATAGACATTTCTTTTAACCTTTTTTGTACAGCATCTACAGCTAGCATAATGCCCTTTCTAATTTCAATCGGGTTGGCTCCTTTAGAAATTATTCCAAAGCCTTCCTTGGCTATAGCTCTAGCTAAAACAGTAGCTGTTGTAGTTCCATCTCCAACTTCTTCATTAGTTTTATTTGCCACGTTCTGTACGAGTTTTGCACCTATATTTTGAAATTTGTTTTTCAATTCAATACCTTTAGCAACTGTAACTCCATCTTTCGTTATTTTTGGTGGACCAAATGACTGTTCTAAAATAACATTGCGTCCTTTGGGACCCATAGTAACTGCTACAGCATCAGCGAGTATATCAACTCCTTGTAACATAAGTGATCTCACATCCGGACCAAACTTTACATCCTTGGCATAACTCCGCCTTGAAATACGCTGCATTTTATTGATGCCAAAGTGTATAAGTTGTTGGTTTCGGTACATTTTGCAGAAAAAAATGTTTTTATATATTTTTACATAAATTGACATCAACAAAATATTAAAATCGTTCAAATAATTCGACGTTTCTGATAGGTATGAAACTTATTAAAAGTGTCTAATTATTTGAATTTAGTTTTGGAATCTATAAACAGGCTGAAAATATAAAAAAGTATAAATATTATCTCAAAGCCAAAATTTTATTGCTCACAGCAGAAAAAAATATTGTAGATCTTAAATTTAGCAATTGATAGATAATGGCTGAGATGATGATATAAATTTAACAGAATTGAATAATATAGAATTTAATTCTTATTCATATGCATTAAGCAAGTAAAGAAAACTCAGATTCCTTTTTATAGCATATTATAGACTAAGTAAGTAAAGTCTGTATTCAATAGTAAATAACGAATACCTACCAAAACGTGTTTGTTTTGATAATTAATATGATTTTATATTTTTATAGTCCGTCTTCTGACAATTCACTCGCGTAAATTACTATAAAAAATATTTTATGTATAAGTATTGGACAGTGGAATTTTAGATTCAACTGTCTTAATGTAAAATTACCTCTATTCATTAATAGGCAAAGGGTCTGTGCAGTCCACATGTCAATGTCAAATTTCAATAGTCTATTGTCAAGTTCATCAATTCTTTTTTATTAACGGTTAGATTTAAAAATTGTTCTATTATTGTCAATAATCTTTATTTATATTTGATTCGAAATTATTGAGCGATATTAAAAGTTTGTTGGAAATGAATTCAATGTCTAAGAATTTAAAACCAATAGTTGTTGATCTGAACATTGGTGACCAATTGACATCTGTATCATGTGGACATGTTGTTGTCGAAATAATTAAATTTATAGTTTATCAAAGACTGCAAATTCCCTACACGTATCAGTGGTTAAAACATGTAGTTACAAAGAAAAGAAATTGTGAAAATGACGATCTAAAAGGAAGTTTTCAGTCAGAAAAACATTACCATGTTGCGTCTACCGCATTGGATAATTTGGACTATATTTTGAAGGTATAGTTCAGTTATAGTTTATTATAGTGCTTGAGTTAAACGTTAATATTAGAATAAATTATATTTATCTATTGCTTTTTTTTGCCTTTTTTTTCACACCCTTATTACTTCGTACATGACTATGGCACATGCATGAAAGAAGGACATTGTTGTTGTATATATTTTGATTTTTTTGTATATGCATTCTTTTCTTTTTACTGTGAATGTCTGTTATTATTTGTGTGCTGTAATGCAAATTAATTATTTATCTATCTATCTACATTTCGAGCAAAATTTTACTTTATAAAAATTTTCTAGAGCCTGTTACATGAGATAAATGGCCCGTCAATACCGGAGGAAGTGTGTATAATACTTGGAGGGACTCCAGTGACATGTAAAGAGATATACAGATTGATTTTGCCCACATTGTGCCATAAGCCCCAATGTCAGTCTACTCACATAGCTAATGATCAGAAGATTCAGAAAAATATATTTAGGTAAGTGAAAGTGTCACTATAACAATAAAAAATCGCCTATCGGGCACCCACTGATTAGAAATACATTGCACAACATTTTACTTATAAAAATAAACAATCCCTTAGATTTTTAATCTATTTTTTTAATCAATGGCTAATGTGTTATCACAATATTAGAAACTAGCAGCTCACTCCAGTTTCACACAAGTAGATAGAACAATAAATTAGTATTTTAAATTGATACTTGGCCCAATAGAAGATAATATTATGTGTAAAATTCACTCATACTACAATATTTTTCATACATTTAGTATTTTTATATTGATCATAACTTCTAAATAAAAAAAATGAGATTTAAATAATTTGAAGAGGAGTTTACATGTACATCATAAACCTTGATCATAAAACAATGTAGTTGGATAAGGATTGATACAGGATATAAATGTTATCATTTTCCATTTCTACCCATATTTTGATCCAATAATTTTAACAATAAAATGGTTATTATGACTTAGCTATAATAGTTAGATATAATAGCTTCATGAACTTTTCGTGGGCAATGATGAGTACTATTAACATCTGGTATATTACTTGTTTATCATCAATAATTTTTGGAGTACATGCTAAATAATTACTTTTAGAAGCAACTTTTTGATATTGTGAGTTACATTATTGTACTTTTCACAGGGAACTAATTTTTATTTAAAATAATATATGCCCTATGTTACTAATAAAAAAAAAAACACTTCAATAGCTAAAATAGGTTTATGAGAAGTTTGAAATTTTTTTGAGTAAAGGCTTTTTTTTTTAGAATAAAATAAATTTGAATAAAGGCTTAGTGTAGATAACCAATAGTTTACTACCATTAGTATGTAATTACAATTTGCCATGTTCTTTAAACTGTGGTAGTTATTATGCTTTGATTTCATTCTTCAAATGCATGCCATATTTTTTTTTGTAAAACCTACCTTTATTATTAGTTAAAATTATCTAGACATTTAAGCAATATTATAAAAAAAGAAAGATTTAATAGTTTTTTTGTAAAGGATAAACTCAAAAAACAAGTAATAGATTTTAAAAATTCTTTCACTTATGGAAGCTACATTACCAGTGGGTAACATGGGCTGTAATTTATTTGTCTACCCAGTTACAGCTAAAGAGGGCTGAGTCGCTAGTTATAAGTGAATAATAGTTGAACTTAACCTATAACTGTAGTTATACATAGGTATGTCTGTGTAACAATTATTCACATAAATTCTTAACTTATTTATATGCAAATTGATATGACATATAGTTTAGATATCAACAAAAATGAATTTAGTTAAATAATACATATTATCCTGCAATATTATTTTTCATATTTGTTAATTTTTTATACTATGTCTATATAGACATATAATGGGAAATTAAACTTATTATGTTGCCATTTTCAATCATTGTTTTGACTTTATCTGAAAGTTTTCTTCAGGGTAAATATGATATCTTGTAACATTGTGTTTAATAAATTATTAATTTTAATTTTAGAACATTGGTGACATCAGAAATGTTGAGTCAAGTATTTTTTAATGCAATGGCCCCAACAAATATGTATGTATTTATAAAGAAGTCTACAAAAAATCAAGAGTTAATCAACAATGATAATTTTGTTCCGGCCAATGGTCATAGAATACCAAGGAGTTCTAAAATAGTTGTTATGGACTTCAGAACACAGACTACAGGGACTATGTCCTGTTGTAACCAGTTTCAAGTATTTGGAGACATTGGTAGTAATTTACATGATATAGTACCAAAAGATCCTGACATGGAATATGAAAGAAGTGATTTTAATGAAATTGAATCTACCGACAAGATAAAATGGTATCAATCAGCATATGTTATGAAGGGTTTTAAAGATTGTATTGTAAATGGCAGTTCTGTCGCAAATACATGGTTGAAATCTTGATGAATATCTATTTAGGTATTTAATTTAGGTCAATTTTATTTTAATTAAAGTTGAATTTAATTAATGCTCAATTTTATTTTTGACTGATCAATCAATATTAAAGATTGTTTAATGTACTTATTTAATTAGTATAATTATGAGTAATGAAATTAGAATAAAGTCTTGATTTTGTGTTATTCATAACAATTATTGATTAGTAGTCTATATTATTGTTTACATATTAATTTTTGTGCCATATGACATATTTTATGTTCCAGTTACTTTACAGAATAATAAATCAGTATGTTATATTATCTTTTATTTTATTTTAATGTATAATGTATATCACTTAATCAAATAATATCACAGTATTAATTGCAACAGCTGTTATAATCTGATATTTTATATTGATATTATAATTAACAAGTTAGTATAAAAATCTATAACCTAACAAAATGCACTTCAGCAGTCCCATTGCTGAAGATGTTACGTTCTTTATTCACTACACATTCATTCTTTAGAGACTTTTCAGACACCCTCCTTGTACAGTTCCTCCAGTCATCACAATTCCTTATGGCTTCGGTGAACTCTAACATTAAATTATTTCTGCCACCGTTTGGACCTACCACATAATTGCATCTTATTGATCTAATTATCATATCTGTCAAACAGCATTCAAGTAATTCATAATATTCTAGCCAGTAGTCTTCTGGCAATTGCTTAAGTTTAATATTGAGAGATTCTGTCAATATTCCAGTCACAAATATATCATCTATCCAAAAATATGGATGGTACATTGCCTCCTCACATAAACTTGTTGCCACTTTAGAAGTTATTATATAATACCAACCAGATAAATATGGCGGATATTCATTTCTAGGATACTCTTCCCAAGTAACATACCATTTATTCTGCTTACTTCTCCTAGGTTTTGTATTATTCAACATGTATCCTATGAGTAAGTTGTCATTTGACTTATTCATTTGCAATAGTAATTTATGAGTGCTCTGTAAATTGTACACTGTGTCATCATCCACTTTAAGTATATATGAAGGCTTGCAGACAGTTGATGCCCATTGCAGTCCCATAAGATGTTTGTGTGTTAAATTCCTGTAGTTTTCTGTGAAAGAACCTTGTAGTACATCATCAAAGATTGTGCTTTCATCTTTAATAGCTTCTTGTGTTATATATCTGAAATCATCAAATTGTGTTTAATACTTAGGAGAATGAGATTATATGTTATTTTCAATTATGATAAGATTCATGTCTGTATAGATTAATCCATCATTATCATCATCATATCAGCCTTTAATTGTCCATATTGGAGATATTTTATGGGACGCTGCTGCCCATTCCTCACTCTTCCTTAGTCGCCTTTTATGATACTAAATGGAAAGAATGGGGTGGCTTATTCTATGCCACACCACACTTCAAGATTAATTATTTATTCCTCATTTAGCAAACTTTTCAAAATGAGATGAGATAGCCTGCATTTGCCATTTTCAATTCATTATCATTGGAATAGCAAAAAATCTTTATATATATTATTTACCTTTCATCTGGTGGTATTTTAGCTAATAAGAAAATTCTAGTTATGTTCATAGATTTTAAAAGACTTGATGGCATTGATCTTCTATGTACACTTCTTAGTTCCACATGACCTACATATGATGTTACTATTATCACTAGAAATTGGTTTTCTGAAATAAAAATAAAGATTATGGTCAGTAGATGTGTTTAGGATTATTTTTTTTACTGTCACAGAAATAAAAATAATTATAATATGTAGTTGTTTTGTCTAAACCACCTTGGTTTAGATTAATCACTTTTTCTGTGTCTATAATGTTGTTTTAAATTTTATTATTTTCTATATAACTTACATACCTGTGCAAACAGAAGGCGAAGGTGAAATCAGGAGATCTTTAATATAATAATTATTTTGTTTTAATAAAAGTATTGTGTTATTTGTCTCAGTGTCAGAACTCCACAGTATCCATATAAATAATGTTGTGATAATGATGAATAAAATATTTATATATCTTTTTTTCATTTTCAGTAACAACTGATACTTTCAATCGGCTAGTCTTTACAGGCTACTGTAGAAGTATTAATTGGTTAAATTTATTATTATAAAACTGAAATACATGGTTATGTTAAGCTGCTAATATTTTTATTTATGTACTTTATAAATGCAGCATTTATCACAGAACTTAGGAATTTAGATATTTACTTATTGCTTTGTTTTTTTATTACGTCGAATTTCAGAAATGCGAATTATTCTAATATTATTAATATTGTAATTCATAGAAATCCGTAAGTACCTTTCATTTTTAGTACTTTTGTTCAATAAATTTACAAATAACTTTCTATGATTTCCTTAGAATGATCATGTCACAAGATTTTAATATTAATTAAGGCATTTCTATATGCTTAATTAAATTCAAAATTAATAACTCTTAAATTAAACTTTTTTAAGTGAAATTTAAGTGCACTAAATATAAAAAAATTTAAAAATAAATAATTAGGTTTATAAACTGATTGAATGACATGGACATGACGCTGAATGACGCAAAACATCCCTGACCTCTTACACAAGGTTACGTCACTAAGTACGCTAGTAAAAAATTATATAGTATCTTCATAGAATATTAAATGGATAATATTAGAGTAGTAACCATGCTTGTGGTATTGGTAAATGTTGGCCAAACGCTGGTAAGGGATGATAGGTAAGGATGAAAGCAAGGTTAATTGGCCAGTTACGATGGTTTCCAGGGTAAACCGCTTTGGGATGTGTCTACCCCAGCATTGTTTGGTGTCCATTTTAGCATCAAGAGTGGAAATATGGATATGTTTAAGAATATATATGCACATTTTTAAAGGGCCAAATTCTCTGTAGAAAAAAATATGCTAATTATCTCTTAACATACAGGTGAAAAATATAGACCAATTGGGAATTTAATTTCTTCCTTTGCGGGATATAGTGAAAGTCATTTAAATAGAAAACAATTATTAATTTTTATAGATAAGTACTAAGTAAAGAGAGATAGACCAATTCATTAAATAATAAAAATATAGCTGTGAACCAATTTTCTATCCTAAATTCGACAAATATTCGGTACTGCAGACAGGAATATTCATTTTATTTATAATAAATAAGTGTGCATCGTACTAATCGCATGGTCTCAAGCTACGATTCTTTGTGTTATGAGGAGCCAGCCAATGAATGTCTGAGACGTAGGGATGTTTAATTGTCTGGTGGCCACCCTAAGACGCGACTTGAACTTCTACTTATGCGTAAAGACATGTCTGAGAGTACAAAAAATGCTTTTTTAAGGGGCCAGGCGCCCTATGGAAAATAATCCATAAAAGGTCTGAGAGCACAACCCAAAACATACTTAATTCACAAATGTTCGTTTCCTACATTGACCCGATTAGCAATTGAAACTAAATAATTAAATACCTTATTTACCCAAAGCAACTTGCCTACCACTCCACCACAGAGGTTGTCTGTGATCTTCAATATTTGGATGCTTCATTTTCTGGGCAACCGGGCATCTTTCATTAATTGTATTTTATCCCGTTTTTTTATTGTAAGATTAGAATTTATAGTCTTTAGTAATCGTAACAAGGAAAAAGAAATCATTTGAATTAGGTTAACTTTTTAATTAGGCCGTTTTGTCGAAGCATATTTAGAGAGAGATTATTATGATGTTTTTTGTCTGGATGTTTACCGAATATACTCGTAAACTGCAGAAATTATTTTTAGAACCTGTTATTTGTTTAGTTTCTTGACATTGTTTCATGTCAATACATATATATCAATTGAGCGGTAATTCTTTACTGACGCGTCAGTGAACAAACTGCTTGTCGTTTTTATCATTAATAATGAGACTTTATCATGTCCGCCTACTATCCCAGGAGCGGAGGAAGCTCAGTCGTCCGAGTTCAGCTGACAACGGTGCGTGCACTGCGCCGACACAATCATTCGCGCGCAAATAAACAGTGTTAATACGACGTACCATTATAATACTTAACAAAATATTAACAATGAATTTAACAATGGCGGCGGATAATTATGAAGATTCACTAATAGCGAAAGTAATAACTATGGTTTGCTTATTCGGCGTATCAATGATAATCGGCTGTTTGCCCCTGCTCATATCCTTCAAGTTCGACTGGTTCACGAAGGCCAATGATCCAAATCTTAGGGCATCTAATTCGTTAGTGATGGGATTGTTAGCTTTTGGTGGAGGAGTGCTTTTCTCTACTACATTTATGCATTTGTTGCCGGAAGTGGATGAAAATATCGAGTTGCTGCAAGGTGAGACCTGATTAACAGTTTTTAGAGTACCCTCCTTTATTCATAATAACGTCAAACCTCTCATGAACGCATTTTAGTTGTTGAACTGTTTTGTCTCTTCCTTTGGTGCTAAATTTCTAAATTGAAAGAAAGTGACAAAACAGTGCAATAGTTAAAATAGGTTAGTAGAAGGTTTCGGTTTTTATGAATAAAGAGGCGCGAAGAGAAGACTTGAATGTACTTATAGGTACTTACTTTACGTGATGTTCCTACAATAATAAAACACAGTAATTCTTATTGCATCGACTATATTGTAAAGACTATTCTTTACAATACAATACAAGTGCAATAAGAATTACTGGATTATTGTTTTATTATGGACAATAGTTCATAATATTTTATTTTTTGCAGACCTGTACTATTATTTATTTTAATATTAGATCATTGCACTGTAACATAGTGTTCGTTTTTAAATTAAAAACATTGATCACATTGGTATACACAGGCGTAATAATAATGATGGAAAGGTACTACGTATGATATAAAATCTAAGCAGTTTGGTCATCTATAGAGACGATTAAATATATTCGGGATTACTTACACTGCGTAACAGAACGCCTGAAATGGAAATATCCGTAGATGAAATAATGATAACGGATGCCAACTAGGTTAAGGCCTGTCTGTGAGTCAAATTTAATTCAAATTCGTAGGATTTGAAGTTATGTTCATTTTTCAATTATCCAGACTCAATGCATTCCCAGTTACTTTCTATTAAGTAGTATTGAAATTTGAAATATAGAGGTAGAATAGTAGGAAGGAGAAGTGGCAAAATGTTATGGTGCCATGTGCGATTGATGTCAGATTGTTATGTGATATCTTTTTAATGGTTGATAGTGGATTGGTAATCCCGTCTGCGCTAAAGGCATACTCTGGCGGGACATCAGCGAGGTATGATAGGTGAGAATGAAAAGGGAGGTCAGTCCATCGTGATGAATACACCTGGAATTCAGTATGATGGTTTCCAGTGGGGATCACGTGGAGATCGACCTGACAGGGTATATTCTTAGCAATGGGACTGGTAGTTCGTCTTACTAACGATCCTTTCCCTCCAACTGGTAGTAGTAGGGACAGTTATTAATATGTATAGTATATATGATTGATGGGTACATTTACCAACTTACTATGTGCACGAGTATGTTATGAATATTGACTTCTATTGTTTCCATTTATTACCTTACTCCTACTGTATATAAAAAGATAATTCTAACAATGTAGAACTCGTTTTGTTATCATAGTTTATGTAGGTATTTATTTATTGACAAAAGACGAATACGATAGTAAATTCTTTAGCGTAATTTATTTTGAAACCGAGAGAAAGAATTATCTTTGAAGAAATTTAATACTTAACAATCTATTAAATTCTTGATTTCTCCAGATTCTCAACACAACTTGAATCTTCGTCTTCTCGTAAGTCATTGAGTTAGGTACTTATCTATTATTTCCCAGGTCATATCATGCAAGACAAAAATACGTAAAATAAACCTTATTTAATATTTATAAATATATAATTTATAAATAATAGTATCGTGTGGTCTTGCATAGACTTTTTTTTTTATCATCGGGGCATCAGTAAGGGATGATAAGTGAAAATGAAAGAGCAGGTCAGTTAGCCTATCGTGATAAATACACTTGGAATTCAGCACGATGGTTTCCAGGGGGGACCATGTGAAGGTCGACCTGACGGAGTATATTGTTAGTAATAGGACTGGTAGTCCGCATTACTAACAATCCCCCCCCACCGGTCCTGCATAGATTGGGTCGCCCCTTCCTTGCTAACCCAAGTGAATCAACTACTGGCAAAACCCCCTTTAATGGGAGAGTTCTGCTGTGGACAGTTAACGGCTGATATAATAATAGCAAATATGTAAAAGTGAATTTCTTTGTTTCTTAACTCTTGGCGTTTTAATAAATTAGTTTTCAAGAACAATGGCTTGGGGAAGAACATAGGCTAATAGTCGCGGGTAAAAAATACATAGTAAATAATAAAAACAAAAACCAGTGGCGTAACTATACCATTTGGGACCTGTAGCAAATTCTTTTGATGGGGCCTTATCATTTATTTTCAAGTAAAATACTCAGGTACAAGGTAAAAAATTCTGAGATCGCGGCCTCTTGAGCCGGGGCCCATTTGGATCGGGGGACAGTGGCATTTTGCCAGCCCTGCCACCCTATTGTTACGCCACTGACAAAAACTATGTACTAAGAGTTTTGAATTAGCTTCTAGTAAACTAGTAATAATTACAATATGACTTATTGTAGGTAGATATGGGTAGACATTGTGATGATTTGCTCCAAGGTAAATAAACCAGTCTCGTTTGTTATTTATGTACATATTAGATAGGTACTTTACTTACTGCTTCGCAAGTGTCAATTTACTTATTAGCAGTTTGTTTCAATTTAAGTAAACAATTCTACTATACTATATAGTGACTAGATATGTAGAATGACATTACTCTAATCGTTAACTAATGTTCATCATACCAGCCGCAGTTAGGTTTTTTTATGAATGATAACGGAATGGTAGTCCCACTCGCGCTATAAATATAATATACGCTGGCGGAGCACTAGTGAAGAATGATAGGCGAGGATGAAGACAGATAATAATAATAATTCTTTATTTGGAATAAAAATATATAATATTATCTATATTTATATAATATTATTTTTCTCCGAATCACTGCCTACTTACTTTATACAGGTATAGGTAATTGAAATCTTTTTAAGGCAGTGTTTTATCAACAAAACTTACCATTTCTTTAGTAAATGATGATCACACTATCAAGGCTGAGGCGCCATGGTCCTAGATGAGTCATGAGTCACGCATCTATATTTACGTTAGCACTTGACTGAATAGCCAGACTGTGAAAACTGTCAATTGTATGAAACAGGAAAAATGTCTTAAATTGCAAATGATATACATATGCATATTTGTTATTAGTACTGGAGTTTTATAAAAGGAAACATCTTTTCATAATACAAAATCAGTATCAGATTAATCCTTCGGGCCAAAATTTGTAGGTGCATGCAAGATTGTTAGTAATAGGGCCTAACGATTAAAATCTTCGGATTCTACCAACAGTAGGTTGATAAAGTTTATGCTATATTATGCAATTCGCGTGAGGTAGATATTTGAATTTGACTGGTTTCTCATAAATTATTCTCATTGTAAAAAATAATGCCTTTGTTTGTTCACCTTCAATTCTAATGAATTTATAACTATCGTATTTAGATGCGATCGATTACCACATTATCAATTATATTACTAGTTTTTATATTATTGGAATAAGTAATTAAATACCTTTTTTTTTTAAAGATTTAATGTCATTGCCCAATTTAACCCATGTGTATGTAAACGTTCAGCAAGTATTGAACTTTTCAGTGTTCATGAAATTAAAATCAACGGTACTGGTGTAGGATTACGAAGCTAGTGGGATAAGGGATTGTTAGTACCTAATTGGGACTAGCACTCATTGTTAACAATCTATTCTATAAGTTCGACTTCCACGCGGTTCCTCCTGAAAACCGTTGTAGTTAACTATTGTTGAACTCGTTTTTTTTTGTCGATTGAAAATGGAATGGTAATCCCGCCTGCGCTAACGGGATACACTAGCGGAGTATCAGTGAAGGGTGATCGATGAGAATGAAAACAGACCAGTTAGCCTATCATGACGAATTCGAAAGAGAACCAAGAGGAGGTCGGGTCTCATTGCTAGCAATATACCTGGCTGGGTATATTGCTAGCAATGAGATTCTCAGTCTCCATTACTAACAATCCCTTTCCCCCCTGTTGAATTCGTTATGATGGGTCAATTAATTTGACTCTATTTTTATCTATTATATATCCTTTACTGGTGGCTCGCCAGCATATACCGACAGTGCCCCGCTTGCACTATTGGTATTTACCATTTCATTATCATTCATTAAAAAAAGACCATGAAGCTGACTGATGGCTGTAGCTTTTTTTTTCGATTTGGGCTGCAAGTTGTGGATTTACGTATTATTATTATTTCAGCCGTTAACTTTTCACTGCTGAACATAATGCATTTCATGCCTTCCCCATAAGGGGAGTTTTGCCAGTAGTTGCCACGCTAAGCAGGCAGGTTGGCAACCGTAGTTAGGCTTTAGAGATGATTGAAAGGGACACTGCTGTCCATCACTTAGTCGCCTCTTACGACATCCACGGGAAAGGAAGGGGTGGTCCATTCTATGCCGGGAACTACACGGTGATATTTAGTTACTTATATTTGAGTCAAATAGTATATTTGGATGGATATTGAAAATACCTAAGTAATAAATAAATAATAACAATATTTATTTATTAGTTAGCTGAATAGCTACAATGTGCTTCGATAATTATATATTTTTTCTAAATTTATGTTCATATTTTAATGATGTAGATATATATGTATAACGGAAATTTTATGAACTTTCTATATTTGTCGTTTGCGACAATTGCTTCGATTTCACCTGGAAGTTTTCTACAGGGGCGTACGGCGCTTTGTGTTACAGGGTTTCTTCTCCCAAATAGCAAACGCCCCAAACGACAAACATATTGTAGGAAGTTCATAAAATTCCCGTAATTCCCCTATTGATTTTGTAAATTATATATATAATATACAAAATCAATAGTTGTACTAAACATACTAATGATGGATTATTATTATTCTAAGAATATAATAATTTAATAATTCAATAATGCATGCTGTTGAAGCAGCTTAGTTGATGTTCACTCAGCTTTAGCCGCAGCATGCTGCTGTAACGCAAATTTTTCTAGGACCTAGATAGGTACTAGGTACTAGATGCTTAACTCACAAATAAATATACAGTGAAATACTTACCATATATCCTTAGATCATACATAAACTATTATATCATACCATCCTATCATTCATTTCAATATTTATGGATAATCAGTTTCGAGGGGAGCGAGTCCCTGCGTCTGTGATAAGCTATTTTAAATTATCACTCAATCAGATGAGACACCTATCTAACACATGGTGAATCATGATGAGTCATGCAAAAAAATTTAGTTATCAAAGCTGTAGTTTTTATTTGTAATAGAAACAAAATTGTAAACATATTGACTTGCACCCTGAAGAAATATTCGTATTAAATATCTACATACATCCAAACCTGTTGAATGCAGCTTTTATACGACTGGATAAATAAAATAGTACATAAATAATATAATATATAATAATATACACAATATACTTATTTTAAAGCAAGTTTCATCGAAAATCCTTTTAAAATATTCAGTATGCAAACTTTTACCATCAATCTAAATAGATGTACCTAATTTTATTAGTAGTTTTCCACATTATTAGCCAGAGGTAGACTACAAAATGCGTTTGCATGGGTACTTAGTAGATAGGTAGATACTTTTTATTGTTTTCTTTAAAAGAAACTCGTTTTACTCGTGTTTCTGTCTTTAATTAACTTTATATCGGTTTGATATGGTACTGAAATTACAAGGCCCGAAAGCGTAAAATCTTAGTCTTTTACCTCCGTAATCTGATTAGCAATGGCAATACACGATGGGTACCATCGTGTATTGCCATTGCTAATAGGCTAGGTGATGGTTATTATTTTCAATCAGGTAGGCCGTTAGATTGTTTACCATTTTAAGTTGCGTAAAAATATTTAATATTAAAGTAGTATATTATTATTTCCAGAGGAAGGACAAATTCCTGATATGCCGATATATCTGGCCGGCCTTATAATGTGTGCTGGCTTCTTCATGATGTACTTAATAGAAGAATTGGTACATTTGTACATTCAAAGTAGGCAAAAGAAAGTTATAAACAGTGATGTGTCACGGACTTTTGCTCTGAGAAAGGATTTCGAAGATACTACTTCTGAGGAACCAGCTAAAGAATTAGAGGCGAAGGGCCAGAATGGACACGGTCATAGTCACATTATGGATTCATCAGAAGACTCCGTCACGGCTGCATTGAGAGGTCTTCTAATAGTTTTAGCACTATCCATCCACGAGTTGTTTGAGGGCCTTGCTGTGGGATTAGAAGCTTCAGTTGTTAATGTGTGGTATGTATTGAAATCTTATAAATTCACTTGTGCCCAAAAATTTTATAAATAAAACCAAGGCTATTTATTATTATGCGTTATCTTCTCGATCCGGTCATTAACCGTTTATAAATAATTAATAAATGCCTACATAAATAAAAACGTATTTTACAAGATAAAACTTAAAATAGATGAATTCAAGGCTCCCTCTCATTGTCTAATTCAGGATTTACATTCGCATCTCACAGATAAAAACTTTAAAAAATAATCTAAGCATCCTTGAATCTATCCTGTATCGAAATTTAAAATAACCAATATTAATGTTTATTTTTAGCCTTTTTTAAGTATAAAAATAATTTCCATTCAAGTAAACTTAATTATAAGCATTTCTGAATAGTATATTTTAATGATTCTATCGCATTAGGCCAAATAACGAATTCTGATGATCTACGATCCTCTATGATGATTCTGTTATGGTGTTTCTTCATATAGTTCCACCTTTTCATGTTGTAGGTACATGTTCGGAGCCGTGTCGGCTCATAAGTACATTATAGCGTTCTGCATTGGAGTCGAACTCTTGGCTGCTGGGCAGAAAAAGTGGTTGCAACTAGTGTATATCTTCACATTTTCCTTTATGTCGGCACTGGGTATTGGAATTGGAATTCTGATGGTTGGCGGCGCTGGTGCTGCTGATGCTGGACTGTACTCCGTGGTATTACAAGTAAGAGTTCTTTATTGTTTAGTTACCTAATTGATTATTATTGGATCTTCACCCATGTATTTTAGGATAAAGGCAGAAATCCTACTTTTAAACTACTTGTGTATTTTACGTTGCGAAAGATAGTGTTATGATGATATTAAATATATCTATATATGATATTAAAATAGGTGTATCTGTTTTGGAAGATTACATAAATTACTATAATTCTGCTTGAAACTGAGCCCAACACTGTTAGGTATCATTTACGTAATAATAGTACATTATTTTATTATTAGGTATAATTTTTGACATTCGGACACTTCAGGTGTGATGAGGTATTCATAGTTATAAAACGGTTAACAAATCTGCTTTTCAATAACAAAAACATTATGTGCTTAACGACGTATGATTGCTCTTGGAAAAAAATCTGCATTATAAAACTGTTTTTTTTTAATGAGTGGTAATGGAATGACATCCTCGTTTGCGCTATCGGGATACGCTGATAGGTAGTCAAATGTTTGCTATCAAATTTTATTAATGGTCAATGAGAATTAGATACTTTACAGTTTTGTAATAAGTAAATAATATTAGTCGTTAAATTTATTAATTTGTAAGTAATAAATAGTGTTCCAATTAAGCAATAAAATATAAGGATTAGTATATGAAATATTATTGTTGTCGTTAATAGATAAATACTTAATATTATCTACTAAATGCTTTTATCTACAAAAGTCAAACACCTGTCTATAAATTTATCACATGTTACATTTTGTTTCAATAACGAGATGCAATCAAATTATTGTGTATCTATTAGATCTTAGATTATATAGTATCTTATAACAAGTCTATGAGACTTATATACTAGTTTTAACGAATGGCAATGCTTGAGAGATACCATGGTGGCAGTTTATTTCGTAATGTCCATCTCGCTGCCACACCATGATGCTGTTCATGTCACCACACATACTTATTATTGTGCTTAGCTTGATGTCCTGTCGGTTAGTCCATCGTGATGAATACTCCTGGAATCGAGTACGATAGTTTTTAGGAGGACCACGTGGAGGTCGACCTGGTAGGGTATATTGCTAACAATGGGATTGGTAGTACGCATTACTAACGATCTCTTCTCCTATAAGGACAGTGGTATAAACTAATAGAATATCTATAAACTAATAGAGTGTCAGACCTCAGGCGTTTGAAACTGTCCAATACAGGTGCGGTGTCTACTTGTATTTGTTATTTTGCTAAATAGGTACTTGACCAATACAAATCGGATATTAGCGTACCCAACTAGATACGGCAGACCAATTTTGCTGTCAGTTATGTTTTATAATGTAGGTAATTTGTGTCTGTGATTATACTCGTATATGTGTACTTTTATAAAGTTAGATTATTCTCACGCCCATAAATGGATGAATTAGTTGAATCAAAATTAACTAACTACTAGGTATACCGTTGTCTGAAATGACAAAATAAATTCATTTTTATGCTATACATAGTAATAGCCCCAGGTTGGGGGATAAATTGGGGAACGTACTCCGTGCGTATATTCGGAGGGTGTCAAAATCGCAATATTGCCATCCATTATATTTATATAAGAGTTTTTTAATAATTTATCTTAAAACACTAGAGAGAGGGACACTATTTTATTTTTAATGGATGGTAATGAAATGGTAACGCCGACTGTGCTACCAGTGTACTCTAGCGGGGCATCAATGAGGGATGATAGCTGAAGCCATTATGTAATCAAATTAACAAGAATTAATCACTATGGTTTCCACGAGTAACCGTGTGGAGGTCGACTTGATAGGGTGTATTGCTAGTAATGAGGTTGTAAGATATTACTCCTCTCCATCCAAAGGTTGCCTGGAAGAGATCGCTCTTAGCGATAAGGTCGCCCATTGTTTTCTCATTGTGATTATTTCTTGTGATTGTTTGTATTTATAATAAGTTTACTGTTGTAATCTTTTGGAGGAAACAATAAAGAGTATCTATCTATCTAAGATCTTAGATCCGGGGATTTAATCTTTGGTTCGAGACATTTTTTCGATTGCTTATACATTTACCCAACTTTTATAAGAAACAGTACAAAAAAATTAAGGTAAGCATGAAGTCTTATTAATATTATAAATAAAAAAAATTGTAATCATGTTTGAATGTATGTATGTTTGTTCCTTAATCACTGTTAAATGGCTTAACGGATATGAATGAAATTTGATACTGGGGTAGGTTATATTCTAACATTATAGGATACTTTTACTGATTCACGCGACAAAGCTGCTAAAAAATAGCTAGTATAAAATACTTTTATTATCGAATTTCGAAACAGGATATACTTTATTTCGTTTTGACTTATTTCAAAATAACATTGTTATCAGTCAAAAATACTTGTAATGACACAGATATGTTTTAGTAATATTAAAATTTATCAATATTATGAAATGCTGATAAAATATTTTAGTTCCATATCTACTAGAAATAGTAGAAATATCGTGTCAATACAAACATTGAATATACTTACTGTAGTAATCTATTACCTACTTTATATCGTTCATTTGAATCTTGACCTTTAATTCTTACTGTAGTGTAAATGATATTTTGGCTTATTTTTAT
The DNA here is from genome assembly GCF_026898425.1 of Galleria mellonella. NCBI lineage: Eukaryota > Metazoa > Arthropoda > Insecta > Lepidoptera > Pyralidae > Galleria > Galleria mellonella. Next base: position 6,884,807 of record NW_026442138.1, read on the forward strand.
GCACTTAAAATGGCAAAAAATCTGACGGTTTACTAGTAACCATTGTCTATAGGCATGAAATGACTTATAGTGGAACACGGGAATCAAAGCAGAAGACTTTTGTACAGTCTCTCCTTGATCTAATTGGCTTATCATCTATACGCCGCTGTCCGCGTCGGTTTCTCCAGTTCTAAACAACAGAACTTATTGTTACGAATTATACAGGGTTTTTTTTTTTTTATAAGGTTATATGCACAATGCATACTCAATAAAAACAAAAATAAATAATCTCTTCAGAGAAAAATTTTGTTATTTATCATTAAATTATAAAAAAAGCTAATGATACAAAAATCGAGATACATATCGTAGCCTAGGCACAAATAATATAATATTATACTAGTTTTTTTTATACAATTTAGAATTGCAAACAAGTTGATGGTTCACGGCTGATGAAAAGTACAAAGCATCTTCTCATTATGCTTTTGCGTGAGAAAAATTCTAAGATATGCCAGCGATAGCAACAGTTTGTTTAAATAAAATAGTAGGTAATTAATACGATGGCAAAATTTATGTTTCAGTTACATTTACTGACAAGGAGTTTATAAAAATATTTCACCCATTGAAGGGTATATGTGGTTATGGCAGTGAAATTACAGAGTACCGAAGCATAACACAATAAGACTGGAGGGAAAGGGATTGTTAGCAATGGAGTTTGACAGCCCCATTGCTAGCAATATGCCTTATTAGGTCGACCTCTACGTGGTTTCCCCTGGAAACCATCGTGAACAATTCTTGTTGAATTCGTCACGATGGGCTAACTGACCTGCTTCATCCTCATCCATCATCCGTCACTGGTGCCCCGCCGGTGTATACCAATAGCGCGGGTGGGTTTACCATTTCATTATCATCCATTAAAAAAAAAACACTATAAGACTTGCTTTGGTACCCTATTGATTCGACCGGTATTTTCATGCGATCTCTATGGGGTTATTGATTATTCTGTAACATCCATGGTGCTATAAATGTCTATAGGCAACAGTTACCGCTTTCCATCAGGTGGAACAGCTTGTTCGTCATTCTTAATTTCATAAAAAAATATTCATCCTGCGACGGAAAGTGCTATTAGAATCTCATTCCAAATAGCGTGCTGATATCTGCAATTTTCAAATGACGTCGTTCTTTGTAATAACAGAGAGTGATGTCCTTCATGATGATGATTCTAAAATATTTGGATTGCGATTTGAAACTCACAATGCACAACAATAATGTTTCTAGGAGATTTTACATTAATAAGAATATCTCCAAGGGAGATAATTATTACTAACGTGACTAACGCTCCAATTGTTAACAATATCTGAAAAGCAAATCATGGTGAATTCGTTTTGACATGCCAACTGATTTTATCCCTATCATCATTTGCTGGGGCCACAGCGTTAATAAAAAATGTCAGAATTTCAATTTTGATCTATCTACCACACAAATCTTATTGTGTGGTTATTTATATCAAAAAGGTCGACTCCCTCGAAAAAAAATATTAATGATTTTTATCTTATCATAACGACTGTGTCGTAATCACTGAGATTCGGTTCATAAAGCCTTTTATTGTAATAATTCGTTAGCAGCAATATACGTAACTTGGCAAAAGAACCGTAATTTAGTAAATAAATGAGATTATTTTTGTCAAATAAACTTTTTTTTTGTACACAGGGCATAGCCTGCGGGACACTAGTGTATGTGGTCTTCTTCGAGGTATGGCGGCGTAACAACACCAATCTTTCGCAGTTTGCCTGCTCACTTCTCGGCTTTTCGGTTATGGTTATATTGGGACTCGTTGTGGAACTCAGTGTTTAATTAATTAGATAATTATTTTTATATTTATTTTATATTGTAAGAAATGCAATTCGATTGCAATATCGATGACGACTTGGGGTTCTAGTACAAAATGGTAAATGTGACAAAAATGAGGGGCAACAAAATTGAGACTGAGAGCAATTGGCGGCTTAAAAACGTCAGCATTCCGCCTATCACCTGCATTCTTGCGTCATAGTTTGAGCTTGTGAGGTAGTAAGTTTTTAGTCGTCAAAAGTGTCGTAGTAAAAGGCGGTACATTGTTTGCCCATAGTGGAGAAATAACAGAATCAGGTTCTGTCCTTAAATTTAGTTGGTAAAGACATTCCATAGAATTATATATAATATAGAGCAGGAGTGGCAGACTTGATTAGACCCAAGATCTACTGTTTACTAACGAAACTCAGTGCGATCTACCGATTACATATTTTTTGAAATTTCAAATGAAACAACATAGTTCAGTATATAATTATGTAATATTGTAGTATTTATTATTTCATTAAGAGGGAAAACATAAAGCTAAAAATTAATCTTAGTAACTACTTATTTATATTAGTGCGAGCATTGCGTCTGAGCATCTTCCGTTAGATTAGTAAAATATTGTATTTTTTGCCTTGCCACGATCGACTGGACTAATAGTCGCGATCGACCGCCGCCCCTAACATAGAGGTTTTATGTCTTTCTATAACTGTAATGAAAAGTTCGATCGAGTACTTATTGTTTGGATCCGAACATTTGAATTTTTAATTTCTGAGTAGACCCTGAGCAGATAAAAGACTTTTTATCTTTGTGTTATCGTAGGTTGATTTGGAGTTTCTACATAAAATTGATGACAAAAAAATTTTTGAGAAATATTGACAAAACAGGACTATAGATGGTATAATTGGAAGGGTTTAGTGTGTAACTTTAAGGATAATAGTTTAGTACTGATACGCTGTTTTTGAGGCAAATAGTACAGAATAAAAAGTAAATAAAATAATAAAACTATTCAGTAATAACCATTATGATTAAGGACAAAGCGAAGGCTAACCACCAATATCTCCTAAAACGGATAAAAATTTACAGGAGTTACAGAAAACATCGTAATTTTGAATTTAATCTAAATATGATGAAATCAAATAGTAAAATAGTTAATTTTAAAATAAATTTTTAATAAATATAAAAGGAGACATTGTATTACGATTTTTACATCTAATTTATGTAAATCTAATATATAAAATTCTCGTGTCGCGGTGTTTGTTACCAAACTCCGAAACGGCTTTACCGATATTTATGAAATTTTGTGTGCATATTGGGTAGGTCTGAGAATTGGCCAACATCTATTTTTCATACCCCTCAATGATAGGGGTGACCCACTCCAAAATTTTTTTTTTATTTTTTTTGACAATTTTTTTAATTTTTATTTTATTATGATTTAGCATTGAAAAATACATACAAATTATTTCTTTCTTTCTTTCATTTCTTTCTATAGTTCTAGAAATAATGTATATGGTAAAACAACGTTTACCGAGTCAGCTAGTATTTATATAAATGTTAGCTAGGTGGTATTGGTGGTTTAAAGAAAATTTTGTTTTTAAAGAATGCAATTTGGGAACAAATTTAATAAACAGTTTTTTTTTTTTTAATATAGACAATCATAATTATTTTAAGCCACAGTATTACTGTATGACTGAATATTATTATCATAAATTTTGTTATCTTTCTAGCGATATTAATAAATTGGTAATATAATTACAATTGTTATATAGTTATGATAGACAGTGATATTTAAAGATTTTAATGTGTATGGATTTTGTATGGTAAAAAATTAAATATTAATAAAGATTTATAAAAGATTCATATTATGTGTATTTTTACTTTATTTTACAGTACGACTTATTTATCCAGTTTTAAAATATTCCAAACTTTTTTAATTATGTCTCGAGTTCATATTAGCAATGTTAATGTAGACAACTAAATAAAGGAGGGAAAAATAAACATAAAAATATAGGTTCTTTGTCGGATAATTCAGATTGAAGAAGTTAAAAGGCATGCTTTACATTTATGCACACATATAAATCTATCGATATATGAACCAATTTATTATAGTAAATACCAATTATATATTGGCTCATAAAATAGGTAAACATGCGTGGCAGATATGTATGCATGTATGTATAAATCTATCGATATATGAACCAACACTAGATACAGTTCAAACTTGCTTTTCCAAAGTACTGTTTACAAAACTTTAATAAGTTTTTTTTTTATGGGAATAGAAGGATATTTTGGATATGCTTTTTAATATGTTTAAAACTGTTTTTTTTTTATTATTATTTTAACTTTTATATATTATATAAAAGACACTTATTAAAAAAAGCCTATTACACACTAAACGATTACTTAAATGACAACTGTGCATAGCATTAGTCGATCATACACGGGCTTCTAAAGACTTTTTGAATAAAGATAATTTTAATTTGAATATATTATATCGTTGTGAGTATGAAGTGGGTATAGGATGTGGAATATCGTGGATTAAATAATACAAAGTGTGATATACTTTAACAAATCAATAATGTAATTAGAAATTAACATTTTATGCTATTCGTTACGTATATTATAATCTATTCTTAAAGAAAATAGATATAATTATTTTATCCTATGTATTAGTCAATTTTATGCTGAATAAAAACAGATACATGTTATGCAGGCGGTAAATTTATACAACTATATTGGATATTTGTTTAGCCTTTACAAAACAATCTCTATATGGTTACAAGACAACACTGTTTAAAATATGTTATTATTAAAAATATTTATTTAGGTAAATTGCCGCGCGGTGGACACGGGTTATGACTTAACTAATATAATCGAGAGAAAAGACATAGAGAAAATTTCGAAAACTCTTAACTAACTGGTACACGAATATAGTATAATTTGTCAAGCCGCTGCCGTAACATTCCTACGTTCATTACTCCTAAAGGCCGGTACACTTTATTCATCGTACTTACAATACACTTTAAGTAATAAAGTTTTAAATATTCAACTATTATAATGTCTATTGCATGTTTTGTAATCACATTTGTCACTAGTATATCTATATATCGATTGAGACGTATGCGCGGCTTCAAAGCCTATAACATTTATAGATTATTTATTTGTATTATTGCAGGGCCATACACGGCCCGAGTGCTGTCACCCTAACTCCAATTGGCCGGCGAATGAGCCTACACGCGATAAATTACAAAAGGAACCTACTGAGAAGCGTTTAATATATGTAACTTATGAATACTAAATGCATCGTGAATAATTATATTCTCTAAACAATTTCAATGAAACAGTAATCCAGGCACAATCGTCTTAATCTAACTGTGAAGTTCTCGGTAACATGTCTAAACGTGGAAGTTATTAAATACAGAATTTTTTTTAATATAAATTATATATTTCAATAGTTATCCAATATTAAATCGCTAAAATTTAACCTTCATATAATTAATGAAAACAGTAAGTATTGTGATTGCATATAATCGATTATATGATCGTAGATTAAACGTTATAATTAATGAGAATGCAGATTATAGTTGTTGAGCGTGAATAGATCACTGCAGCTTATGTGTATGTACTTTTCTTTCGATACCCATACCTTACACTTACGTGCAAAACAACTTTATAAAAGCTATCACCTAATTATTAGAATGTATATAAAACCAAGTGCATGAAAGTGTAGTGATATACGATTTAAAATAATACAAGTGATATAGAAATCAATATGTCTCTCACTCTATAGAAATGTGAGAATTTTGGCACATTACTCAAAATTAATTGCCAGAAGAAAATATTTTCCATTTCGACGAAAATGTGCGAGATCTCATTTCATACTTCGTTTGTTTAAATAAATATTTACATAGACTAGCACAAGAATAATTTAAAATAAGAAATAAATTAACACAAGTATTAAAATAGGGGTAAGTACAGTGTTTAATAAATTGGTTCTTAATTGAAATGACTAGCAATATTAATGATTGTATATTATATTGGAACTTTTGACGAGGAATTATGCAAGCAATAAGGCAAAGAGCAATATGTCTGTGTTAGTTAATACGTAGGGAAGACATGATCTTGCTCTATAATGTTTAGATAACGTACTAATTCTAAACAGATTTTATTGTAACAAACATATCTCTTATTCTTAGCTCGACATATCAATATTAATGTAATATACTGTACTCACCCGTAAATATAAATTAGAACAATTATATCTAATCGAACGTAGTCATTGGAGTCGATACTGTAGAACCATGTTTTAAAATTTTAAAGTGATATTTTAATGAAAGTTTGATGTTAAAAATAAAAAAGAACTAAATCTCATGTACTTATAACTCAATTTACAATGAATTTAGTTCGTACCGTTTGTTATATGAAGTAGAAATTTGATAGATATAGAGTACGGCGTTTTAGTGTCGACTCCAATGCATATGTTCTGTTAGGCACAAATTAATATCTCGGATATGTAAACACCACGAAATTCCAAGCCAACATATAATAATAAAATTTATACTGCAATCAACGCGATAGCCTTTTTGACTCGTAAATCGATAGGTCAAATTAGGTTTTTATTATTTTGATACTTATTGCCTTCTATATTAAATATATCAATTGTACGTAATATGATACATTCAACGTTATTTATTAAAATTTTGACTAATTAACATTTAACAAAGAAATTATAGCGTACGAAGTCTTTAAATGCTTTGTGATTATACATTTTAAATATTAATAATAGAGACAAACGTTGGACAAATTTTTCGTAATGTTTTATGCCCGCGGGGTGAGGCATGTCGTGATGCAAGATTCTAGAACCTTCTATTGTGCACTGCCCTTATTCACATAAGCTAAAACAACCACAGCCTTAAAACAGTAACATCTTCACATTTAACATTTCGACATTTACAACTCTCTAACATTTACAAATTTCTCGTTATCCATTTACTAAATGCTTAGCCCAAGTGCATTCAACCTGGTAAGAGTTTTAGCATGATACTACTTGAGCTTATAGAACTAGTGTGGTTCCTAATATATTTTGACTCTCGGTAGCTGGTTCAACTTGGTACCCGTACTGCTACTTCCCATTATGTATTTTTTTTCTAAATATCATGTGGTATTTTAGCAGATTCTGAGTAGGTATATTCTGACATATTTTACTCCTGTGTACATATAGTACATGAATTATTTGGATAATATATTATTCTATAGACACTTTAATTCAAAGCTATAACACAATTTACCTACTAAATTGGCAAAAATGCAATTATTACCTACCATAAATAACGTTCTCATACTGGAAATATTCCTAGTACCACACTGTATATAGGTTGAGAATCGAGAGTACCAGGAACTTATAATCTTAATTTCGCTATAGTCGGCACGTTGCCAGCACCGGGTCACGCCGGTGTTTTCCGGGAACGACCTACGCCCTACGCCACCCCGCAGGCAATCACAAGCTAGTCGACTATATTGGCAACAGAACGAAGAAGGAAAATAATACTTAGCTATTTAGTATCGCAATTTGTCGGCGCTTAGGACTTGAGGAGTTTGTTAGCCCGCTGGTTCGCGACCGCTATGCGTGTCTCGTTGCTCTCACCCTATAATATGGTATAAAATGTTACTAGTTGACAAAATATATTAGTTGCAATCTATCATGCCATATAATAATTTATTTATTTCATGATGGCAATGTTAGATTGTAACTTTGTGTGGTGCGCACATTTCGAATTAATTTTTACTCAGTCATACCATTTTAAAATTTTGTAAATCATTAAAATAAACAATCAATATATTTTAAATAAATTATTATTAAATAATTAATAATCAAATTAATTCCATTAAATGCGCGAACCATAATAAAAGCTGAATTCTATCGATGAATCATAAAAACAATAATTTATAATTTAGCATGTCTATTATTATTATAATTATTTCAGAAAATAAACTCTGATTATAATTTATACTATTTTCATGTAAATCTATAGTTTTAAGAATTCAGCTTTTGATAATTGATAAATGTGTAGGTATAAAACAAAATTAATTATAAAGATATAGATATAACATTTAAACAAATATTGACTGAATTACTCAGTGAATATTTAAATTATTAGCAAAAATTAATGTGATTGTAATTAATTCTCATATAGTGTTTTTCAACGGTATTTTAGTTAGCCCTTGGAGTTACTATTAGCAATAATATAATAAATAAACAAATACAAAGGCATTTTGTTAATAAACAATTGTCTATTGTATTAGGTGAAATGTGAAACCTGTTACATAAAGGTTACCTTAAATGTTCCATCCATAAAATTTTATAGAAGAAACTGTGGCATTAACAAGCGGGCTTACACAATATATTAATTTATAATTGGAAGAAAGTTCCTTATTACTTTATACCATTATTTAATTTCTTGTTATGTATAAAACAGAAGCAATACAGTAGTAGTAGTAGAAGACAGAAAAACAGAACTAAACAAAACGAAAGAGATTAGGATGTACAGAAGAAATAAAAAGAAACAAACGAGGTGTAGTCAAGAAAGAAGAGTGTACAGAAAGAAGACCAAAACTGAAAATAGTAACAGCAACAATGTTTAGAAGAAAAAAAAAAGTAAAGATTTATTACAAAAAATACGGATTACTTTAACATGATTTTATAATAATTTTACAAACTTAGGCCATAAACTCATTTAAAATTAACAAAAGACCAAGCAAGATATAGAATTAACGTTTACTGAAATTGAACAAATGTTGTACAAGATGTAGGTTTACTCATTTAACTACTCATACAAAATTTGTAAATAAGTATTTTACAAATGGAAAATTTTTAGAGCACAACTATTAGGGAGAATGTTTTTTTAGAAAATCAGTCTGTGGCCTATTGAAATAATTAAAAGTGCATACAGGTATTTGAATACTTATGGAAAACATATCATTTATCATGGCGTATAGCCTTACCGATTAATTAAGAGCAAGTAGATATAGAATTTCTGATGAATGATGTAATGTACCTATGCACTTTCTTTGTCTGTTCATATTAATATAAAAGGCTTAAAGCCAAGCCTTACAATATTATGTAAATTACAAAGTGCATATAGCTTGCATAAAATACAAGCTGTGCTTTATTTAAAAAAGTGATTTCATAAAAAAATATATACTCACAGTTACCACCGACGTGTTGTGTCTGTGTGCGTGTGTTGATATGTGCCAGTCTCGTGGCTACTAGTACGTATACAACTGTCATATTGGGGTTTAGTTGATGCTTAATCTGACCGAACTAAAAACTTATAACGTTTTGCATAAGTTTTTGTGAAATTCGATAATCGATCTATTTGACTTGTCCCAATGATAATATAAATTCTAAGCGAGTTAATGATGATTTAATAAACAAAGTTTTGTTTTTCTGTAGCTAGTCATTATGTAAGTTAAATTTTGAAGTTTTTAGACAGTTGTAAATTGTTTTTATATAAATTATTTTTTAAGAAATAAAATAATAAATATCCTACTTTACAATGCACCATAAATGCTCTAATTTACAATTAATCAAGAACAGGTATTGAGGTGAAATTGCGACATTATAATAGGAAACGGTGCTAACATTTGCATATTTATTTATTACTTAAAGTATAATGCCATTTTAGTCTCGTTTACTTTGTTGCGTAGTGCAATATACGTTATCTATCATTAATTACTTCGTATCTCGTACATATCTACAATATAGTTGGAGTATTTACTTTCTATCATAATAATATTAACCTTATACTAGCGATATAAATTGTTGTAGTGTAACGATTTGAATATTTAATTTCATTCATTATTCTTATCAAAACGTTCCATTGGTGCATCGAATCCAAATTCTCTAAATAATTTTGGTCTCAATTATCAAAACAAGAGAAATTAAAGCTGTAAGGGAAAATAATAAAATAAATATTGAAAATTAAATTGTTTATTCTTTTTTTCAAAATAAATAAGAATTCTAAATTTATATTAATTAAATATATTTATCGCTAAGTTAAGAAGCTATATTTTTATTACTAGATATAAATATTTAGCGAATACTATGTCCATAGAAGCAGATATGTATGCGATTAGGGATATGTACAAGAAAGGTTCGGTATTTTTATGAACCTTTTATATTTTACTTATCGATATTTTGTTTTTAATAAAATCAATGATATTATATAAAGTATATAATATTAAGTACCTATATTATGAATGGAATAATAAGTACTCATTGATATTATTTTCTTTTTTTTATAAATCTATTTGAATAAATTAAAACAATTTGAAATTTAGTTGTGTTCCCCGTTATATAAATTTGCATGCATACATGCTCCTATGAGAACAGTATTAGAAATAAAAAATGAGATCTAATGCATTCAGATTTTTATTAGATTCCACGAAGACTTGAATGGCTAAATACTAATCCTTAGTTTCGAACTATTATCACATATCAACTCATTCCTATCGGTCCATCCAAAAATCCCACATAAACGTCCGCCTCTAAAATAAAGTATTTAGTGTCATTGTCACGAGATACGGATTAAAAACAGCCTATAGTTTTCTCTTTATACTTAAAACTTTAGTATATTCAATATGTAACATAGCTATTAAGTGGGCAGCTTTCAATTATGTATTTTAACAGAAATAGTTATGTGTTTTTATCGTTCACCTCGATACGACCAATCCAACACTTATCGACCAATTGGTTTATAAAAAACAACCTACTAGAATTAAAAAATGCAGTGAAAATTTAATCATTAAAAACTTTGCATGAACGTTATCTCAATATTCTTTTTTTTTTTTCTAGCAACAGTAACAGTAACACTACATGTTAACAAGGGGTAAAATGTGTATTCTCAAAATAATGGGTTTGCCCGTTTTAAAGGCCACCTCGCTAACAATTGCAAGTTTATAATCTACTGTCAAATTGTTCGCTTTTTCATTGACATTTACATAGGACATTATTTCAAAACGTAGCTTATAGTCATATAATAATAAATTTTATTTTCTTAAACAAAGTTAGCCTGTAGTACAATATAACTATGACCCCACACTAGGCAATGCCTGTCTCGTGGAAGTCAGAGCTAGAAATTTAACAGTTATAGTTTTAAAGTTATAGTTTAGCTAGAAATTTAACATTTATAAACATAAAACCTAATTATTATGTTTGCAGAAGTTATAAGACAATTTCGCTATCAAGTTTTGTTTTCAATAGTCTTCACAAAAACTTTAAACTTATAAGGATTATTGTTTATAATGAAGTCTAGATAAAATGATAGCTATTAATTTCAGAATACATTTTGAAAAAATGTCTTAAGTAAAATGCCGATAGTAATGGAAAATCACAGAATTTGACGGGAAATCGAGACGTTGCGTACAAAATAGCAAGGAAGCCATCCTTATCAATGATTCACATTTAATCATCGATCCTTACACAATAATTACCTAACCACCTACAGAATGTTATTTAAGACATTCGATTTAATAACATAATTACATAGTGCGATTATTTGATAATTTTGCAATTTCAAATGGCCTACTGCAAAAAATGAGCACCAAAAGACTATTTTAAGATTTAATTTTATATAAAACGCACGATTACGTGTGAGACGGAAAACAACAATGGGGTCGATTCTGAGCCGCTAACATTGTAAACCTATCACTTAATCAAATATTTCAATTTGACTGTTTTATAAACCATCATATACTAAAAAAATATATAAATATAATAACTTAAATCTTTTAAGAAACTTACTTCATTAATGGTTCTGTAAATGTTTTCATTGTGATATCAAATTGAAACTTTATTATAAAGATAGATTTAGTGAAGTGGTACTTCAGAATCGACCCCAATAACAGGTATTACGTTTATGCAAGTGAAGCACGTAAAAGTACGTTGTGTATAAAATATATATTTTTTTACTTTCAACATTTTGAGCTTTTGATGGTAGTATAGTACGGACAGGGTAATATTTTACACGTTAAGGTAGTGTTCACTTAATACAGTACGCGAATACATCAAGATCTTAAGGTTATATTTCGATATATGTACTCGTTTCTCTGGATACGAGAAACACTAAGCAAAATATTGGAAAGATAAATAGTTATCGCCGGTTGCAGAACCATGGGAAGCGTGTCACAATTATATAAAAGTAGGCATAAGTAGACATTTAGTTTAAACGTTATTAGGACAGATGTACAAAATACTAAAATATTGTAACAGGAAATTTTTGTAAGATGAAATGAGAATTTTATTTAAAAAGTCCAATATAAATAGTGGTTTATATTTGACTTTAAACTGTGATTTTATATTAATTTGTGTTAGAGATGTCTTTATTTCGCTTCGGGTTGCAATGTCTAAGCCTCAGTTGTAGATTCGCTATAATTAAGTTGGTGTCCGCAACCGGCGGCGCCTGCGCCGACAGCGACCACGAGACCGCGCGTGTGTGTGTTTGTGTGTTGGTGTGAATGCCGCCGACGTTTACTTGAGGAGCTCGTGCGCGCGCTGGTTCGCCAGCGTTATCCTCGTTTCATTCGATTCGCCCTAAGGACAACACGCGTATTGTTTTTGCTTCGAGTTCATTCACAGCGACTGTATAACTTACAAAAATCTTTATCAATTTTTGTAACTAAATGATCGATTTGATATACCGAAAAAATTGGACAGTGTATTGTACAGTCGCTGTAATTTGAAACGGAAACACATGTTATGTTATATACTTGAAGTGAATGACAGTGTTACTGATGAGGTCTAAGTAGGAGATATGTTAGTCAGTCCAATGGATGTGATACTAGTCAACAATCGGTAACACAATGACAGTGTGGACATATGTGTTCTGGAGTTGTCGGTGGACATGTCTCATGAATTTCCATCAGACGACACTTAGAGGAATAATTTTCACAACAACCAATCAATTCTAACCGCATACACTACGAAGGAGATATGAAAGTACATGCTTCGACTGGAAAGGGCAGAGCTAAGTGACAGTTTGCCAAATAAGCGAGTGACCAAATGTTGAAGGCCAATAAAGCAAGGAAAGTCGCACATAGATCGAGGAATATAGATCGACGATAGATTTTATTCACTTTAATTACTAAGGTGACAGGCAGTACAACTGGATGGTGAAAATGATAATGACTTATGACAACATAGAAAGTATAGGTATATTGGAAAAATTTCATAATATGCCTAATACATATTATAATTTTTTCAATATGACATTTACTTTATTAAAAACATTGAGAGGTCATAGAAAAAGTAATAATCTGAAATAAGATAGTTTTGAATTAAAGAGGATCAAGTGTGCAAGCGACGTGAAATATTTGAAAGAAGATTTAAAAGACACACTAAATATTTTTTTACTTGATTAGAAAAAGTTAAATACAATTTACACTTTGGATTAATTCTTAATTTGGTTATTAAATTTTGAAGAAAAACACTCATGTGTAGAAAGAGAAAAATCAATAAAAAAATCCAACACGATTGCTTTGAAAGATAGTTGAGAGCCCACAACATCGAGATTCGATAGGAAAATCGCGTGCACGCTTATTGATAAAATCGGAACACAGGCGTCGTTGTACGCGGTTACCTTGCGGTTGATACGGTCGATCTGTCGGTTCTGGTTCTCGAGTTCGGAGCCCATGTCGAGCGCCATGTTGCGCAAGTTGCCGATCATCGTGTTCACTTGGCCCATGTTCTCTTCCATCTCGTCCTCGCGGGCGTCATTTGTTATTCTGTAACGCCATTTTCGTAGGTTATATTAAATTCTAGCTTTTGTTCACGTTGAATTGAATCATTGTCTAAACTTCTTCAAAGCTTCTTCTACATGAATTTCTTCTTTATATACTTATTTTTATTGGTATTTCTTTCCACATGTTCGAATAATGTATGAGGCAATATCTAAACTGCTAATTGACTTGACACTAATGTTTAGTACAAGAATATGCTAGTCTGGTATATTATCCCATAGGATTAAATAAACTTCTACTTTTATATTCATCATGCGGCGCCATTTATTTGACTACTTTAATTTTCTTTCTTACACACCTAACAGTCTTTTCCATACTGTATCTTTTTAGTTGCGACGTATTCAGGTGCACAAAGAGACTTGGGAATTAAGACAGAAAAAATATATAATATTCCAATATTATAACAGTCGAATTAATATATTACATAATTAATATTCTTTCATCCTCGATCACTACTGACCTGCCTATGTATCCGGCTTGCGGTCCTATACCATTGCGCTCGTCCATCACCCGCTGTGGCTGGTTGTTGACCACCTTCCCGTCATCGTTGCCTTTCCACGTGCCGTCGTCTTCCTTGAAGGATGCACCCCTGGAATATTATAAGGGGTACATTAAAAATTTTAACTGGATTAATCTTATTTGAAGCTTATTGTGAAATAATGTGTTGCCATTAATTTTATCTTTATTTAAAGGAAAAAACAGATTTAAAACAAAGTCAGCTTAAAATGTAAAATCTTATTCCATAATTTATTTAGTAAGTGTGTATGAATAAAGTTTAAAACTGATATAGGTTTAATCTGACCGTATATAATGAGCCGAAACCCAATATTTTTTTTAAAACTAGACAATTTTTTTAACAAACGTAACCGGATTGTAACCGAATGTTTATACGCAAGGTACAAACTTATTTTGGAAAAAGTTCTTTAGTTTTATTATAGACAAAATATTACATATATAGTATGGTTTCATGAGTAGTATTTTGTTTTAAGTACGTATTATTTTTCAAACTGATTTATTTTTAAGCAATGTTTGAGTTGTGAAAATTCGCTTGCAAGATGTGACATCGCTAACGGTTGCCTAGCTTATTTCCTTTATTCGAGATCAATCGCGATTCCTTATCATACATACTTGTTGCATGGTAGAACACAGATGCCACAACATTTCTCCATTCCTGAGAGATTCTTCTCCGCTTCGCGCATGTCCGCATTGATCTGGTCCATACCCTCCTCGATTCTGTCCAATTGCTCTGTCCACACACACCAATAGACGTGTTATAACCGACCTTGTGCCACACAGCACAACTTTGTGTTCAAGCCCCTACTTTTTGTTTATGAAAAATTATCGCGTTAAACTTTATCATTAAATTTTCGTTTGTAAATTCTCAACGCTCTCGACAGTAACCCGAGCAAAATGTAAGACATTATTGTATGAATGTATGTATATTTACTTTTAACTATTAATTTACATGCATATTTTTAAGAACCATCAGTGTTTAGGGCAATTCTATTATTTAAAATTTACAGTTAAAGCATCTAGTTAGTTAAACGTATTATGGTATTCATGTCATGGTGGTACCTATTTCCATATATGTCTTACACTTGATCAGGTAAAATCTATAATAAAAATATTTCTTTACCTTGAATTAAATGATGTATGTGCTAAACTAAGTGATAATACCATACTTAAGTGGCTAACATTTAGAATGTCAATCGTAAATTCATAAATACTAAAACTCATGCAATCAACATCAAGACTTAAAAAGACGTGCATAGCTAGATGCGTGAGAAAAAACTAAAGAAAGGACAGAATAGATCAAATTAGATAATCTCCGAGTCCCGCATCATGAAGGGAAGAATACGGGACTGCAGAGACAGCTTGATGCAGTTTATTAGCTAGTTTTATTTAATATGATCATGATAAACTGTTTTTACCTTCGGTTTTTATCCATTATAAATATATTGTTAGCACATATCAATCGATATTCAATTTTATAAGAGTCATCTCCATTTAATGAACTTTCACAAATTATCTGAACTGGCATTTCAGACAGAAGCTTTACTAAAATGTGATGCAAAATAGTAGGTACTATACTGGATGCTTACCGCCCTGTTCATCCAGCATGACCAGGGTTTTCATGCCCACCTCGTGACTCTACAACACAATAATGATGTCACTATAGCTCGCCAAACGAATGCGGTGAGGAGTCGGGGGCGGCGCGCGCGCAGGCAGCCGCGCGGGCGCCGCCGGGACTACTCATACTGAACACAACTCAAACTGACAACTAAACATAAAAGAAACGATACATGAATACGGCCGCAGTGGCGCGTCGGCCGCTAACAGCGCAGCCGGACGGCCACCTCGCCGGTGATTATGGAAAAAAATAAATCAACTTAGCAAATGAGCGTAACCATAAAGCCATTCCTAAATGAAACGTGAATATAGCAAAGTATTGATTTAGTTGAAGAAGAGAAATGAACAAACTAATATGTAGTGTGGCGAGGAGCTGCGGCCTCGCAGACAGACACAGATCGCATCGAGCTAACAGTTACAGACCTACGGAGCTAACATTAACAGTACGCTGCTAGCCATGGAGATGAAGGCGTATACCATTTAATCTATACGTCCAACAGATACACTCTGTAAACGCGCATTCATATCAGTACCGCAGTTCATTACGAGAAGAGAACAGTAGATTCGGAAAGATAAATAAATATACCTATTAAAAAGCGTTCCGATCAATATCAACGGAAGAACTAAACAGATTGCGCAGCTCATTCAAATTAAATCTTCAGCAAAAGATAGAGTAACAGTCTTTTGCGACAATTAGCAACGAACGGCCATCGGGCTTATCTATTTACACTATGTCTTCAGTCATCCCCACCGAAACAGAAACACACGCAACATTGATCTGAGATAAGTCGTTATTTAAGAGAAACGTCAAAGAAAAACAAAGAGATTAATATTTAGTTAACTGCACATTCAACACAGACGTTCTCACGTTTCGACTACCCAGTGTTCATTTTAACTCTTACCGCCCTGGTGACTCAACATATGAAGCGCTTGCCCCCCGGCGTCCTCGCTCTATACATAAAATACAAATCAAAATAATATATCGTAGGAGAGAGTATCGGGGTGTGTGGGTGGGGGGTGCGGTGCGCCGGAAGGATACGGCACGCACGAGACGCGCGCGGTGCGGCGGTGCGGTGCGGCGTGGCGGCGGCGGGCGTGGGGCGTGGAGCGTGGGGCGTGAGACGCGTGACGCGCTACGGGCGTGGCGGCGGCGGGCGGCTGCGTGCGGCACGCGTGCGTGCGAGCGGCGCGGCCGGCGCGTGTCACGGCTCACGAGCTGGCGTGCCCGTGCCCGTGCCCGTGTCCGTGCGCGTGCGCGTGCCTGCGCCCACGCGGCCGCGGGGCAGCTACACGCGCCGCCCGCGACCGCTCGCCGCTAACACACACTACTCGATCCACAACGACATGCATGCAGTGAAGCTTGCAAGTAAAACCAGATTCAGTTTCATCTGTGCTCAGTTTCATATGATTCATGATTATTCTGTGTGATGTTAAGAGTCGTGCGTTGAGGAGAAGCGTCTCGAATTTACTTTGCTCGTTCATATATTCGTTTCATGTGATTTAGGTAAAGTTGTTAATTTAGAGTCGACATCTGGAATGCAGAATGTATAAGTATCAGTTCAACCGAATATATATTTACGTTTGTATATTATGTCGAATCGTTCAATTTGCCTGATTTAGTAAGAGATAGAGCTCGTTGTTAAGTAGTGCAGTGGTGTATAAAATCTACGTAACGAACAAAACATACAAAGATGTGGGTTTTCCTTGACCAGATGATGATCAGATCCGTGTGTAAGAGTTATCAATTGTAAAACGTAGAAGTCTCCGTGGATGCCCGCACCTTTGCATTGAGTTAGCAGTGATGAAATTTTAAATTAATAATTCAATGCGATACCCCCTTAACTCTTCTATTTCGACGAGCCCGTCTTCGGGTCGGCTGAAAACCCTACGGCGCTTGAATAAGATTAGCGAGAAAAGTAAAAAAGATAAAATTGTAAATAATGTAGTGTTGCAAATTTTGCAGATCACTCACCTCCCTGGTCGTCTAGAGCGACCAGAGTACGAATGCCGGCCTCCTTGCTCTACGCCGCAGAAACAAAAAGTCACAGAGCATGTTAGTTGTGAGGGGTACAGTGAAGTGAGTGGACAGTGGGCATGCGAGGGACGCGAATGCGACTCACGACACAGTTGCTGTCGATCGTGTCGCGTCGCACACACGCAGCATGTAGACGTGTTCATGTACAGTACATGTGTAGAGTCAATTATCTTTCGTATAAAGTCGCTGCGTAGAATACAATGTACAGGCAAAAGGACGTATTCCACATTACCGATTTTACATTTCTTGTGACATGTCATAAGAGTTGGTGATGTGAAGATTACCTCCTAATGTCTAATCTGTGTGGTTTGGAGTAGAGACAGTCTGTTTAGTGTTGACATCATACCCTCAATGTTTACATATATTATGTGTTATCATTGTAAATAATTGTATGCGCGTACAATTCTTGACGAAAAATATCCGTATTTATTAACAAAAGAAATATCTATAATGTAATTAATAAAATAATATTTTAACACATAAAACACCAAAAACCAATAAAATAACAAAATTTGTACAAGTAATAAAAATAATTAATACATTCAATAATAATACAGCAATGTGGATAATTATGTACTAATTAGGTACTGATAAAACATAAATAATATTTCATTGGTTTGTATTTGTGTGAGAGTTAAAACTGGTGTATCTCGATATATTTGTTGGAGTTCAGTGGCAGGTACGGGGGTGTGTACGCGCCCATATTGATAGTATTGTGAATGTTCGAGAAGGCATGAAATCATACAACATAATAGATTTACAGTCAACAACAGAGAGCAGCCACTACACAGAAACCTAAGATACAGAGTCAACTAAAACAGGATAGAACGAACATCAACATACACTGATCTTAGTATGTGTTGCAACCATTCGGCAGTTGTCAGTGTTAGGATGTTAGAAACTTAACAAGTTCGAGAGAAAGACAAGGATTAAATTATTGATAGAATATTTTATGATGTTGCTTTTGAAGAGTATAGGAATAAATATCAGAAAGACAGTAAGAAAGTAACAGAAGGTGCGTATGAGAGTAGTGACTCAGCCTCGGGGGCGGATTCGTTACTCGAAAGTCCAGGTTATAGTGAGTGGTACGAGTTGCCGTCCAAGTAGGTACAAGGGTTTCATTTCGAAAGCAGGCCCAAGCACAATGGATCAACCAGACAGGTAAGCGCACGTCAGGGGACAAATTACATAACTAAAGGATAACTAACATCCGAGAAGTATTTTCAAACTATAGTAGGACTTGGAATGTTCTCTATTGTCAATGATGGGCTTCATGCTTTGGAACCAAAAACAGCAAATTGGGCAGAATATATCGAGAGTTGACGGTTAACTAATTTACGGTAATATTATTTATCAGTTTAATTATGTGTCAAGTAAATGTGATCACGTTTCAAATCTTGGTAATTACTTTATAAATTAACTGTCAACTCCAAGGGCCGGATTGCCCAGAAAGTTAAATTTAATCACATAAAATTTACAATACTACGAACAACATAAAGGGCTATAGAGGTCTCTAACATTTTCGGACACAATTAAGGCACGGATCATGCAACACCCATTATGTATGGTTATAATAACATATAATACTGATTATATATGATATATTATAATTGAAGGATATCAAAATAAAACGGGAAATTGGAACCGAAGAACTACAATAGGTAGATATACATATACATTTAATACAAATAAAAATTATATTTAGCGACATCGATACACAACAGCCAGGGATAGCAGAGGCTGCGCCCTAGGGGGTACTGTGGGACGGGCGTCGGAGACCAAACCGAGCTTGGGGCTGTCCAGGACACTTCCGCTATACCCCTCACTCCCTCGCATCGAGAACACCTCTCTCACAGATGGTCACAAATAATCACATAACCAACATAACAACTCAACGTAAATAAACTATGAGGGGAAACAAACGTTTAACTCCAACTGAAACGCATCTACGAGTCCGCACAGATCTATCATCTAAATTAATTTCTAAATTAGCAATAGACATGGGAACTCTTTCCAGTATTCTCGTTGGCTTGTAAAATCAATTAGATCAGTTTATAAAGATAACACATTATTTAAATTATGTTTTTTGCACAGAAATCTCAAGACTGAACTTGATATAAAAACGAATTTTAATTTAAAACACTATTAGAATTCAATTAATGTTCGTTATTTATATCAATTTCTTGACAAAATTAATTTCGTTACGTAAACGACAGACAGGTTTTATTAATAAACTTAACAAACATGAGATAGTCTTATTTGGGAGGTATTCTCGACATTTCTACTATGTCACTCTCCCTTTTAATTTAATTATAGGTATCTTTATGTATAATAAAACTGTCACGGAATATAGTTTTTGTAAAATTATTGCATTTAATTAGTTTGATGTCCTTGGGTGATAATGAACGAAATTTATATTCTGTGTCCCTATATTTCTAGACAGTTCTATTTAGATTATCATTGATATCAAATATGTGTCTTATATAAATAATTACATATGTGAATATATACGAACTCACCTCTTCACATAGTTGCATCATGCGCCGTGTGGACTCCAACGACTGAAATTTTAGAAAGATAATATATTACTGCAACTGATTTATTCTATTAATAATTTATGTAATATCTTAATTTTTATGATGTAGATTGGTAGTTTGTTTCCACATAAATTCATAAAATTTAACATTAAAAAAAAGTAATAACTAAGTTTTTCGCCTACTTTTCTCAGCTGAAATTATATTCTGAATGGGTAGTAGATGAATTACTAAATTAAAGTTTTCTTGAAAGAAAATAAATTTTCTTTCTACTAAAGTTAATTAAACCGTAATGAAATTGTTTATATTTATTATATATCTATCTATTTGCAATTCATTACAGCATATTAAATAAAATATAACATTTGCTAAATACAATAATTTACCTATTATATTTTTCATACATCAATTATTGTTATTATTTCAGTTACTCATTCTACTTTGCTAAACATCGAAGAAGCAAATGTGATAAGGTGTTTAGCCATTGGTTTTTATCAATCTCCTGCAACATATTGAGGGTCGTTGCTTCTTGTTATTTAAAGTAATCAAAAGCGAAAGAAAGGAGAATCCAATTCATTAATTCAAATAAATATAAAAAATATTACGATTAATAATATTCCGCGAGGAACTTTGTACAAAAGTTGTCTGCTTTGGTACATGTCTCACTTATGTATCTGCCAAGAAGCAACGGCTTTGTTTCGATTTGAAAAGTAGGATATAGCACTGAAATTATAGAGTATGGAGGTATAGCTCAGGAATGGCAACGTATGAGGGGTACCATGAGCATCACAGCATATTCTGTGAAGTGCATGGTGTGCATATTTAGGCGATCGTTTAGGTTATCGTTTGCCATTTTAAGAAATAAAAAAAAAAAAAAACATAATGCTGACCTCATCGGTGACTTGTCCAGCGCGCATCTGGAGTTGTTCGAGTTCGCTGCGCGGCGCGCCATTTTCCGCTGGTGGCGCTGCTGAAGGCATCCTGGAACAACACAGCAACGTTTTGTATATAAAAAAAATGTAACATGATAATCATCAGACATTTTAAATTTGGTCTTAACTGTAATATTAAAGGAATCTCATAATCAGCTAATAACGAAAAACAGTTCATATTTTTTTTTAATGGATTCTCATTGTCATCATGAATCTTTAAATCATTTGAGGTATGAAAAGATCCTTAAAAAATAATTTTCTTAAAGTAAGATTGAGAATAGGTATATTGAGAATTAAATTATTACCCCGAGTTCAGAAAAACAATGTTTTTGTCATTAATATTCGGAAGATGATTCTTCCGAATGCCCTTCAAGCTTACACGTGGCTTTAATAAAGCCTTGTTGATCCATCCAACCACAACAGAAAACAAAAATGTATTCTTCTCCTCTCCATGTATTTTTTATCCAATTTTTGCACGCGCAATGACGGAAAACAGAAATAAGGGTGAAATTAGTTCGAACATCTCGTTGTTGTTTAGTTTAATGAAAGTATTAAATTAACGCCTACATGTTATGGTTGTTTCATTAATTTGGAACACTGCTGCTTAAACTGCTGTCCTCGAGATTTTTCACTTTAGCCTAAAGTTGTCAAGAGTCTAGTGGGCTCTATCCAGGCTCCTAGGTTTTCAAATTACTTAGGTCGATCTTAGACTACTGAATATTAATATAGAGCGTCGCCCGTCTTTGCCACAAGGACAAGTCTCATATTAACAAATCAATAATGTATTAAAATAACAAGATTTTTTAATATCTCGTAGAGTACTTAATTTTTATAAACCTTCTTATAAAAATATGAAATACTTTTGAGTAAAAGATACAGAAAGAAAAAATACCTATCCATAATTTCTATTTCTACAGTGAATCCTTTACAATGCAAATTGATAGACTTTGGAACTCCCTCCTAGAATGATATATATATATATATATATATATATATATATATATATATATATATATATATATATATATATTATATATATATATATATATGTGTGTGTTTTGCATACATATTGAGTTATTAATTATAGTTTATTATGCACTAACCCTACAGATACTTTCTGCTTCCGGGTTCTCAAGGTAGACTGGAAGGAATCCCTTCAAGGGATAAATTCATCTGCGTACCTTCTCATTTTTATAACCTAATATCAGTGTTAAATAAGAATGTACAATAAAGAATATACAAACAAATGAAAATTTACGTTATAAAGACCTTATTTATCTTTTTAAAAAATCTTAAAATCATATAGACGATAAATTTTTATTATCACTTTAACGCAGAGGGTCTAACCCTTGGCAGAATTAAGTTAACAAAAGGTGAGGCAAGTTCGATATGAGTAACCTTCGCCTGAGACTTAGGCGAAGGTTACTCATATCGAAGTTAGGCAGTAAGTCTTAGTAGTGACCTTACGTTTGCAGTTAAGAACTGATAAACTAACAATTGAATTAATAGTTAACCAATCATGTTTTTTAAAACAATCAACTAGTAATGTAGTCACCATCTATGCTAAGTGGATATAGTTATGGAAAAATAATTTTGTAATTCAAGTTGAGTTTTTTTCAAGTGTAGATTAGAATGATTGTCTAATGGCACGGCTTTAATTTATAAGACGGCGATATTGTTTCTTTAATTCTTAGTAATTGTCTTCAGTCCATAGTGAAGTTTGGGCGATCTGACGATTAATGTATCATTTAATAAATATTATTAGAAAATAAATATATTACTTTAATTTTTCTCATATCCAAATAAGTATCAATTTCAGAAAGTATCAATTTTGTTGTGAGCAATATTGGTTTATAATGTTTACATTTTGGATGTCAGAGTTTAACTAGATTTAAACGCGCCGTGAACTTTTCACAAAATATTAAGCCACTTCGTGTATTACGTATCCAACCCAAGCAACGTGCCTAGCAGGCTTTGCATTTTTAACCATTCCCATACTAGACAAAACGGGGCGCAAACGGTGTCTAAAATGAATAGTTAACGGGACTATTTTCCTGGGCAGTTTGTTGTTATATTCTGCTTTTATTATCTAGTTGAATAGTCTACCCAAATAGTAATTTTGTATCACTTTCCTGAATTTTCATGAATTTGCCATTTCGTAATAGTCTTTTTTGGTTTACATGACAAATTTTTGTAGATCGTTTTGCGATGTTCACGGTATTATTCATACACAAATGTATGTATCCATTAAAAATAACTGATACAGTCGATAAAGAACTTACATTGCTGTGTTTACCCTAACTTTTTTTTTCATGGGTGAAAATGGTATGGTAACCCTGCCTGTGCTAACGGGATACGCTGGCGGAGCACCAGTGAAGGGTGATAGATGAGAATGAAAACAGGCCAGTTAGCCCATCACGATGAATTCATCAAGAATTAACCATGATAGTTTCCACGGAGAACCGCGAGGAGGTCGACTTGGTTGGGTATATTGTTAGCAATGGGATTCTCAGTCTCCATTACTAACAATCCCTTTCCCCCCTGTTTACCCTAACTGAATGTTTAGATTTGCTTTTTTGAGTGTTAATGAATAAATTATTATAAGATAATTTAGTGTTAATATTATTTGTAATAGCAACACTATTTTATTTTTAGAAGAACAATACAGAATAATAAACTCTATATATTATATAGACGCGGCAATAGGATATACGTGACCTTGAACGCTAGCAAACAAAGGAGGGGGTTACCTCATTACCCTCGCTTACACCACCCCCATTTTATAGCCAGTACCTACTGTTTGCGGCCGGAGATTACACTTGAATAACATTCAAATAATGATACTATAACCAATGATTTTCTAAAGATACATTACTATGCTCAGAAAATATCAGATTTTTTTTTAATACAGCGATACTACACATAAGACATTTTACCATAAACGTTTCAAATGTTGATCCTTATATTATTCTTACAGACGTTTATAACTTATATAAATAATCTGTATACCTAAATAAAAATCAATTGTAGAATATATGTATAAACGTAACAACACTTCAGAATTGCGTACTTATTTTTTGTTTTGTTTGTAATTGTCAGGACAAGGTTTGTATGAAAGAATAAAGAGCAGGTAGTAATAAATAAAATTATTGGATAAATTATATGGCGCCGTTTAGTATCTGTCTAAAGGATGTAATATATTTGTAAATTAATATATATATATATATATATATATATATATATATATATATATATATATATATATATATACACATAAAAAATACCAAAACCAAATTAATTACTCATGAATACGAATGTTTGTATTGTGTGGGAATTGATAACGCGATCATTGGAAAATAAAATAAGGTATAGATTAAACCGTTACACCATCGATCGGTCACCACTTAAGAAGTATTAAGTGATAATTATTTATAGAAAAGCTAAACACTCTATCACTATGTTGACTAGAATTTGCATACAGGAGAGGGGTTTAAGATCAATACGGTAACATTGAAGGACCAAAGCTATTGATCCCGGCTAAGTTTAAGTTGTAGAAAATTGGCAATTTTCCTGTTCGTATTGTCTGACCCACTTTGGTATGGACGTCTGGTAAAGGTTGGCACGACTCGGCAAAATGTACGATGGCCCAGTATATCACAACTCAACATAAAATATATAACTGTCTTTTTGAATAGAAATAGGCTGTAAAAAAGGAAGGACGTGCAACTTTTATAAAAGTACAAAAATAACATTTCTTTATATATTCTCTTGAGATATTTATGAACTTATGGATTCATATAAAGTAAGCTATTCTATAATTAGATCATGTTTTGTAGTGAATATATATGTAACAACAATACGTATTGTTATCAGAATTGTAGGAAATCAATGAGCTATCTCGTCGATAATTAGCTTGTAGAGGAAGGGAAATATGAATAATTGACATGTTATTGTAACTATACGATCAATGAATATGATTGATGTCTCAGGAAAGGAGGTTGGAAATGATTTCTGCAAAACGTCTTTTTTAATAAAATTGTATGCCATCTAAAACTGTTCTATTTCATTAGCTTTCCTTTTTCTAAAATCCAAGCGTACGAAGTTGTGGGCAATAGCTAATTAAGACATAACACCCTTGTTTAAATATGCACAACGAATAATAAATTTGAATATTTAAAATAATAATCAAAAATTGATATACTGATTTTAATGATATTTTAACCAAGGTCTAACGAAAAAAATCAAGTATTTTTCAAATAAGATTGAATAAATGGAAAATTCTTTATAGTTCCCCTCAAAGAATGATACAGATTACATAAGTTGATAATGTGCATAAAAAACATTTTAATTACAAGAAACAAGACAAAGAGGAAACAATTCTCATCCAGGCAACCTAAGAATGGTCAGGAATAATTAAAGTAGCGTCTGATCAAGGTGTAACAAAAAAAATAAGACTAAAAAAAAGAAAGAGGGTTAAAGATGAATCTCAATTTAATTATACATTTAATATAGGTTCTTTCATTAAAAAATTAAGAAAAAAAATAACAAATTATTCAAAACCCTAATAAACTATAATTCATAATTCTAGTCTTAAATAAATTAATAAGGAAGGAACTCACCGAATAAATAAAGATATTGACAGAAAAGAGGATTATGGAGTTTGCGAACAATAAAGATAATTATGAAGGATTTTCAGGACGAGGGTGATATTTGAATAAGGCCCTTGTTAGTGTTGTTTGTAATTTGTCGATTTTAAATGGGTATTATGTTTTTGAAATAAATTGACTTAATACTTAAAAAAAAAAAGCTCTTAAGAATTCTAAAATATAGTATTTTTATCCGTCTTTACTTAGTTATCAATATGTCTAACTAAATTAGATTCCTGTCTGTAATGATTAATTTTTTTTATACAATTTAGAATGGCAATCAAGCTGACGGCCCACCTGATGGAAAGTGGTAACCGTCACCTATAGACATGAGCAGTACCATGGACATAACAGAGTATACTATTTCGCCCATGATACCCCCCATGCATTGCCATTCCTGAGGACTTAGGTATTATTCCTCCGTACCCAGTAAACTCACATGATATCCCACCCATCAAACCGAAACACAGCCATGCAAACACAACTGCTGCTTTACGGTTGAAACACGAATAGGACAGAGGTACCCAAGCAATCGACTTTTCTACAAAGTCTGCTTCTGGTAAAATAAAATAAATCAGTACAGAAAAAAAAATGAGACTTTTGATAAAATAAATAGCATTGGCAGATATGAATGAAAAAATTAGTCAATGAATTATAAAAGGAAAGTAAACATTTTAAGTGCTAAAATACTAAGCATGTAAGAATTAAATAGTGGGAATGTGGTTGTGGATAGAGTTGGTCGATTGCGTGCCTCACGTTCATTGCCGACCTTTGAATTTTAATGACGGTGGCGCAGAGGTTACCATCTCAAACTGTTCTTGGTACGTAACCTATTATAGAGGGTAAGTCGTAATGGATAAATGGATTGAGAAAATAGGTTTCGGCTTGGTATACCCATTACGACTAAACCTGTATATTGTAAACATTCTAGTTCATCTATTACTATATGATAGAATAAAACTAACAAGTTTTATTGTTGTTATTTATTGTTTAGTAAAAAAAGCGACTTGAACCGTGAATACACACACAATAAATTACGAGATATTTCATTATATGTGAATTTAGGACGTAAACGTAGACGTGTGTATAGGTTGCTGGGCAATAAACAATTGTATTTCAAGGGCAGCTTCAATTGATATAAAATATGGGATGGAGTGGCGACCTCAAATACATTGCTGGGAGTGGATGCAGGTGGACCGTAAACAATCAGGACCATTCTTTATAGCAGTCTTTGGGGGAGGCATATATTCAGTAAGTGGATGGATAATGACTGTGATGTTAATGATGACGATGATAAGATTAATACGGAATTATAAACACAAAAATCGTAAAAATGGAATGAAAGTGATATGTCCCATTTTTGGACTTTAGCTATTGTATACATTGCTATGTATAGGTTATAAATGAGGTATCATGTGTATACTAACATCTATAAATACAGTATATAATGATAATAATAATAGTAATCGAGTGTAAGTGAAAATTATGTTAGTATGCACATAGCATCCACTAATAGGTACCTCCATTCATTCAGAGAATAGTGAAATTGCGACACATTACGTTCATCGATTTCCTTACTTGTGTCTACTTGCACTGTAATAACAATGGTATTTTAAGTGCCTTAAAAAGGGCATGGTTTTCAGCTTTCTTGTACTTTCATTTTGACTCGTACTTAAGTACATGGAAATAAATATATAGAGACAGAGTAAAAAATGATTTGGGTGGTTGGTCCTTAGTCCGTGAATCCGTGTCTCATAATTCAGTAACTCGTCCTGTTTACCTGAACTTTGTGAGTCATCATAGCGATCATCGTCATAATTTTAGTCGTTAATTGCATTTCTGAACATAGGCTTCCTCCATAAACTGCCATAATATAGTTGAGGTCGTCGCTACATTTAGTAGATGTCGCTTTGCATTAAGTTTGTTTACATAGAATCCTCAATTCCCTATCGGTTGTCGATGGTTGGAATTATATGGGCCTGATCAAAGCCTTTTTTTAGTTTTCATAAAGATATTAAGGTTAGGTTCTTTTTAACACGGGTATTATTATGAGTTACATATTAAAATAAAAATATGTTTATGTATGTATATATTAGTAACTATATAACAGTGCGTTACCTACATTTTGCCTTTTTTAATGTCTTCGGCTAACGCAGGTCGCCTTTTTTATTACTTTTCAATAAAGTGTAAATAAATAAATTCATTTATTTATCTCTAATATCCTGTTGTTTGTATTTCTCTGAATTGTCTTATAATAATAGGATCGGTTGAAAATTAGAGATCCTGATTTCTAAACATTATGTAAACAATAAAAACAACAATTAATCATTGCCGAAAGGCACATTCCACTGATTCACCGCGAAGTAATTAGTACTAGCTGTAACGTGATTGATTAGAAATGTGATCTTACATTTAGAAGTATCTACAGAGGCACTAATTACAGTTTATAAATAACTTCATTTTTGTTTCAATATGTTATCAAAATAATATTAGAAACATAATTTTTTCCACCGATTTCAAAAAGAAGAAAGTGCGCATTTTGCTCATATTTTTTTTAGTATGTGATATTTTCGCTTATACTGAACCGACTTGAATAATTATATTTTTGATTAATATTTACAATTTTAATTTGGTACGATTGAAGTATTAAATGAAAAACTTTTATAAAATTCCATTTTATAATTGAAATTGAAAACGCAATATGGGCTTTCAATTTCAGTATTCAATTATTGGTTAAAATTATATTTAAATTTGATAACAGTTTGTTACCACAAAGCGGACGGCGGTCATAATCTTAGCATTTGCAGAGAGATTGCGCTCGGCGACGACGTAGCGCGTCCGCGGCCGCTGGAAAATCAATAGTCGCGCGCACATCTCGAGCTCTGAAGCCAGAGTCAGCTACATTGTTTACTACACATGCCTTAATTATACGAGACATAGTGACGTCGTTAGATATAATTTTCACACCTTGTCTTATATTGTGATAAAAATAGCGTTAGAGGAAAGAATTCTGTTAACTTTAAACAATAAAATTGAAATAATTAGCATTTTAAAACAATGTTCTATTAATAAAATTGGAATTTTTTCCCAAAGGAACATGAATTGATAAACGACAAAACATTTTGATGTTGAAATACGAAGGACCTAGTATATTAGCGCCTATGGGCAGCTCAAGACATTTTGCAAGTCTTACAATTTTTTGATTTAAGAAAATTCTATTTTAATATATTGTACAGCATGTGTAAAATCTTGGTTTTATGTATGATTACCGACTTTGAATGTATACAGGGTGAAAACTGTATACATACGGGAACACATTCTATTACACGGCGTCTTAATACATGATTACAATATATGTAATTATGCCGATGATATACATTGCAAATATTCATGGCAAATGTACCTATTATAGCATCAAGAAACATCAGATAAATAACTCCGAATCTCAATACAAATCCTGTGAGATTCAACCGCCCGAAACAAGGGTTGACGTGTAAAAGTATTCGCCGCCCTTCCAAAGGATTTACAGACATGACCCTTTTGTAGATTCGTCATCTTTTTAATGTCTGCTATCATCCTACAGATTCCGTCCACGTTTTGGAGAGCTTGTAGTGAAAGGATTGTGTTATAAATATCTAGAATCTTGATTCGCGCTACGAATGACTTTGAAGGTATAATTTTGTCTTCATGTGAGGGTATTTTTATATTTCGAACATACCGTATAAACTTAATAAGAAACCGATTAAAACTGGACGTGTATAAATTAAATATTTATTTAAAACCATAAAACTTCAGCAAACAATTTGGTCCGCATGATTGGGGTAAAAATAAGCCACCCCTTTTGCATCCAAATAAAAGCTGTTAAGGCAGTAAGTGGTAACAACCAAATCCAGTTTCACATTTATATAACAAGTCAGAAAAGTTTGTTCAAATACGTTAATCTCTGGAACAACCAGTCGGATTTAAAAAATTCTTTTTGCATTTAGTAACTAATTTCTTAAGGAAGGTTATAACATAAAGATATGATCACGGTTAGAATCTTGCGAGATAGTATAAAACATTAGTAAGAAATATAAGAATATGGTAGGACATTTAATTTACAAATTTAGTTTTATAACCATTTCTTTTGATTCAGAAATATTTAGTCAGATGGCATGACAACCATTACCTTAAAATAAGTATATCAGGTATATATATATATATATATATATATATATATATATATATATATATATAAAACAGAACGTAAACTTCACTATTAGTGGAATAATATTCGTATTTAACGCATACCACCTGCCACAAACGACTGGCTTTTCTGATAACAAATGACGAGAATAACTCTATAATATCGTGTTGCGATTACGTGGCAACTGTGCAGTGTAAAGATGTAATTGTTATGAATAAACATAGTATAGAATAACGATAGTGAATAGCATTTGAAGAGAATGAAGTAAATCGCATATAGACTTCTCAATAGAGTTGGGATATTCTTTATAATGGCTCGTTTCTCAATGTACTCGGTTTGAAGTAATTTTTAGAAGCTTAAATAGATATTGGTTTAATGATGGGCCATACATACATTGTATAGAAGAAAGTAAATACAATCGTTTACCATCGCTATCAATAACTTTTTACTCCAACAAACATTAAAAATCGATGGACTTCTTGTGGAAAGCATTCTAGGATGTACGCTGTGCAATTATGCCTGGTATAGAATTTACCACTCCTTTATTTCTCGTAGGTGTCTTTATTGTGTATAATTTATATTGGATACATTAGAAGATTTAATATACAATGGTTGACTTATCCCATAAAGGAATCTTATTGTTAACGAGTGATGGTTAGCAGTGTCTCTCTTAAAACATTATCAAAGGCTAACTGCATTGATATTCCGCCTGCCAATCGTGGCAACTACTGGCAAAAATCTCCTTATAGGAAAGGTCTATATTCAGGAGTGGAGAGTTAACGGCTGATATAATAATAAAAATAGGTTGACACGTTAATGATGCAGTTACAGAGAAAGGTAGCCTGCTAATTTAAACGTTATGGTTAACGAAGGCATTCTTGTTGTTCCTCGAGTTATGAATTAAGTGATGACTTGAAATATAAGCTGTATCAACAGCATATAGGCTGAGCTAATGAACGTAGATAACGTGACGTTCATAAACAACATTTCATGTTGAGCACGAGTACTACCTGTAACACTGTTATATGGATTGTAGTTGAGTTTTTTTTTAGTAAACTTCTTATATCCATTCATAGTTGGCAAATAAAAATATTATGCAATTGGAACAAATATCCGGATATATGTAAGTAGGTTGCAATTGGCATTATTAATTTAAGTAATTACTTGATATCAGAAACAGAGGATACGAGAGATTGCACATATCTTCTTCTAGCTAGGTAAGTTTCAGTGTACTCGAATATCGTTATTTAAAACCGCCAAAGCTTTAAAGATTTTTATTTTTCAAGGTCGTTGTTCATATTTAAAAACATACATGTTTAAAAACGTAGTCCATTCATCGTCTTAAGACATGTCAATTTTCAGGAAAAGACGTACGTGCAATAATACAAATTATAAAAGCAGAACAAGAGACTTAAATAAGATTAGGGTACAGGTGATATCCTGGTATTCGTACTATTCCTGTCTACAGATGTCGGTTCTGATTTTCCATCAGGTGGGCCGGTAATTTGTTCCATAAAAAAAGGTGGTTAGTTATCGCTTGGTTTTTTCTTGTTTCTGGCGAGAAGATTGAAGTATGAATAGACTGTATCATGTCAAAGTGTCGTGACTCCAAAAGATACTGAAATATGTATCGTTATTTTTGAGTGACACATTCAAATGAAATATGTATGCGATATGTTCATTCATAGTTAAATACTATACCTCAATAAAAATCTTCATGAGTAGAAATATTATTAGAATCTATTAATAGCGTATCAATTGGGCATTGCGAGTTTTCCTAGTGTAGCTATGGCTTACTCTTGACGTCACATTGGACACCGCCACGCGTCAAGCGTACGCCATAGGGGATAATGTTGATTCAATTTATGACGTTTTCAAGCTCACGTTGTTTACATGTAGAATTACAAATAACATATATATATATATATATATATATATATATATATATATATATATATATATATATATATATATATATATATATCATTATCATATCAGCCTTTAACTGTTCACTGCTGAACATAAGCCTCCCCCTTGGGGGCTTTCGCCAATAGTTGCCACGCGTGGCAGGTTGGCAACCGCAGCTAGTTTTTAGAGCTGTTTTAAAAGGGACGCTGTTGACCATCTCTCGCCCATCAGTCGCCTCTTACGACACGCACAACGGCCTAATATATAGTACAATGTATATCAAGGATTTCGATCAAGTATAGATAAGGAAGGGTATTCAAACAGCTGACAAGGATAAATTACATTAGATATTCATATATTTTTGTAGTAACTCAGAATTGGGGTAGGCCGGAAAATGTCGATAAACTGAGTGACTTGTTAACAGGATATACCTAAACGTCCAGTTTCCTCAGTTTTGTCATGTTTTTTTTTTGTACCGTTTGGAATTGAAACAAGTTAACATACTTTCCTATTGTTTTAGATAATAAACACTTTATAAAGTTGTTTAATGTTACGTGTCAAAGTATCGCCGACGACAAAGAAGTATCTTTTTTGATGATACAAAATATCTTTCAGAAACTTGATGTGATTTTTAGCTAGCTTTTTACATATTTAAAAATATTAATTTATCTAAGTATCTTACTATTTATGAGAGAAATATTGATATAATAAATAAGTGTATTTCATACAGACATACATACATATCTGTCACGCCTGTCTCTCATTAGGGTAGGCAGAAACAATGGAACGCCAAATGCTTCGATTCAAACAAACCTCTTTCGCTTCTTCCACATTCATCAATCATTCATCATTCATCATCTTCCATATTCATCATTCATCATGTATATTTCATTTGATGTAAAAATTAAGTAGTTATGTATATTTTTTGTAGGAGAGTTCGGACGAGTTTGTAAACAAGTGACGAAGTAAACATTCATAAAAAATAGGCAAAAATCGAACAGCATTGCTTTTGCGTCGTTCTTTCAACGCTCTCAAGCACAGCTAAGAAAATTGTATATCACATTATAGTAGACGTAACAGGCAAATTCTTATGATTTTTACATGTATATAAATTGTATTTGTATTTTGTTCAGTTTGTTATAAATTTGTTAGATATTTCAAAATTGAAAACATTCATAAATGGGCAACAATCGGACAGCATTGTTTTTTCGTCGTTCTTCCAACACTCTCAAGCATAGTTAAGAGAATGGGATATGAAATAATAATAGACGTAACAGGCAAATTCTTATGATTTATATGTATAAATTGTACTTGTTGTTCAGATTGTAAATGACATTTATTCTAGAGATTGCAAAATAAACAAGAACAACAAGAAAAGCAAGTAGGTACTAGACAAGGTATTCTGAAGATATTCAATTTAGATAGGTCCCTTCCTACTTCAAATCACCACAAGAAACAACACAAGCTTTGTTATTCTACGGATGTCAACAATTATGAATCTGACGAATATTTTGATCAAAGATTTACATAAATAGCTTTGCTTGTAATATCATTATTATTAAGTATTGTGGTTTTGTAACATCCTACTGTTGTTTCCCACGATGATTTAAGACGTTGATTCAGTCGCTTTGAATATTATAAGTAGAGTGAGAAATAAAGTATTTATTTTATCTAATATAATAATATTGTAGTTAGACTATGTACATAGAAGATATTTAAGAAAATATAAAAAAAAGAGCATTAGATGCCAAAATAATATTTAGAAACTTTATGTCTGTATGTTTGTTTCAAGTCACGCAAAAATTGTATTCCTAAAAATCTAACTTAAAAACTGGTATATGTTTTATCTTGATACGTCATTTAAAAACTAATGAAATAGTCATTGGTTTTCCTACTTCTGAAATTTATGCGTACGAAATATCGGGTAAAAAGTTAGTCTAATAATATATTAAATCAATGGAATACTTATTTTTTTTCTAGTATGCTATTGTTGGCGTCATTTATCTCTGCTTGGCAATGGCTCGCTTGATTTTTATACAATTAGAGATATTTGCGTAGTCTATCTCTATGGTTCAATCAAATGCTCTATTTTTATATATATTGAGGTATTTGTTTATGGATGATTATATAATGATCACCCCGCCTGCGCTACGGTGTACACTGGCGGAGCACCAGTGAGGCATGATAGGTGAGGATAAAGCAGTTCAGTTAGCCGATCGTGACAAATTCAACAATAAATCAATCACGATTGTTCTTGGGGGGCACCGCGAGGAGGTTGTCCTGATAGGGTTTATTGCTAGCAATGAGGTTGCTAATCCCTATTACTAACAATTTCTTCTACACTCTATATTGAGATACCTATTTGTGTTGCCTAACTTCGTGATTATAATATAAATACTAACTGCACACGCATTTTTGAATGGTAAACAAGCATCACATTAGGCTCACCTGATGGAAAGTGGTAGCCGTCACCTATACATACGAATAACCACATAGTGTTTTATGCCCCCTTATTGTAATTTCACTATACTTACCAACCTTCCAAACTGAAACACAGCCATGCAAGCGCAGCTGCTCCACGGCAGAAAAGAGAATTGTTTTTGTGTATACGTACATATATATACATATGCACTCGGATTTAATTTTTAATACTTATTCCAGAAAATGACAATTCTAACCAGATAATTATTATTCCGTGTGGTCCCGTCATAGAATAGGCCACCTCCTCCTTTCCCGTGTGTGTCGTAAGAGGCGACCAAGGGGGGGGTGAGGGATGGCCAGCAGCGTCCCTTTTAAAACATCGCCAAAGCCTAACTGCGGTTGCCAATCCGCCTGCCAAGCGTGATAACTACTGGCAAAACACTCTAAGAGGGAGGTTTATGTTCAGCAGTGGACAGTTAAAGGCTGATATGAACCAGATAGGCGTGTCGAACTTTTTACATATTTCTTTAACATTTTGTATTTATATAAAGTAGATTACAACTGTAAGCTAAATTAAATCACTTGTAAAATACGATTGCAAATTTCGTTTAGTTTAAACTAACCTAGGTCTATAATCTATATTTATTTTTGTGCTCTAAGCGGTTTACTAATGCGATATGAATGTATATTTTGTGCTTTAATTGTAAAATAACTGAATCATTGACTATATAAATATCCTGACAGAATCAGTTACGGAAGTTCTGATGATTAAATTTGTTGGTATTTTATGTGTCACCATGAAATGGGATTTTGTAGTACTATAGGAATAGAATTTAAATTATTATACATATTATAGACACATATAGATAGCCTTGTGGTCCCGGCATAGAATGGGCGACGCCTTTTTTTCCCGTGGGAAAGTCGTAAGAGGCGACTATGGGAGTTTAATGATCGAGGAATTGGCAGTAGCATCTCAGCATTAAAACATCACCAAACCCAACTGCAGTTGCCAACCCGCCTGCTAAGCGTGGCAACTACTGGCAAAATCCTCTTTTACAGGCGAGGTTTATTTATAACAGTGGATATCAGCTGATATGATGATGATGATGGTAGGTACTTATGGGCATGTCTGCTTATACTATAATATGTATGTAATATTCATAGTACATGTTCTACTTAGTTTGGAACTAGATGGCGTTGTGTAATAAGTCCTGTGCTATTTATTAATAGATTTCTTTATTGGAATTTTTAGTGAACTTGATGCTTTATCGTTCTCTCAGTTTCCTTTAAAATGTCCTCTGATGTCATTAGTTAATGATGTTGAATCATTGACCACCTACCATCTTTGATTAGTCATTAAAAAAATATATATCAACAATAAGCAATTATGGATATAGTAACAAAAGAACAAAGTTATAAAAAATATTATCAATATTTTGGCAGATAGACTAGTTATGAATTACTATAAACATGTTAAGTTTATTATGAATTACTATAAACATAATTTTTTTTAAATAATTTATCTGCCTTCATGTCAATTATCTTGTGGGGTAGACAAAGAAAACAAAATGCTTATATAGATTCTTTATGTAATTAGTATTAAAATATTATACTACTTAATTAACTGCAGCATTAAGTCTATATACCTAGCTATAAATAGTAATCAATTTGTAATTTTAATCGATTGAACATTGAACGATAACATCAATAATTGATTTATGGTGGTTAAGCCTCAAAGAGGGATGACAGGAGTGAAATGAAATTATTTTGCTAGAATGTAGGTGATTTTAGATGAAAGGGTTTACATTTCCAGTATACATTCTGCCTCTGGAGTGGATCGAGTCAACCATGATTGTTTCTAGGGTCTCATGGCGATCAACATGACAAGTTATTTACTAGCATCTAGTTCCCATTACCCACAATTTACTTTCCATATAAATAGTAATAGACTGTAGTATCATTAGAACAAAACCATGGAATAATCTGGAATACCTTTGCTGTGTAACCTGAGAAATCCTAATTCATAACAATATGGTTTCATGCCTATTGCACTTCGGGGATTTTTTTATTTTTTCTAGCAAATTATACTGAAATAAATATACTCTTAGAAGTAAGCATGCTTATTTACACATTACTTTTTCAAATAACACATTACATTTTATTTTCTACACATGAAATAAATTATTAAATTAAAGTCCTAAAGTACTTTATCACATTCATATATAATCATATTGTTATATCATATAAATGTGAGTTTTTTTTTTTAATATTACTTACAATTATGCACAATAATGAGACACCAGTGAGCCACAAAATTTGCCATATATATATATATATAGGAATTGGATAAGGATGTCAGCTACTTTTAATTGAATCATGCAGAGAAAGCTGTGGATTAACTATTTAGTTTGAATTGCATTTAGCAATGTAGTGATATCTGTATATATCTGGTATTTGGCTTTATAGTTTTATCATTATTTTTACAGGTAGATACCTACACATAGAGAGATTACTTTTATTAATTTCAATTAGGTAAACTGTAAAGTGTTCAAAGGACAACAGTTTATATTTGTTAATTTAAGTCAGTTAATAATTTATGTTGCTCCAAATATTGATATTATGAATGACGTTTATAGTAAAAGTCGATTTGATAAAGTTCCTGGTTAAGTATTATCACAGTTTAATATCCAATAAGTATGTACGTGGAGAAATTAAGAAAACGCGTCAGAGATATCCGGACATGACATCACCTGGTACTTTTCGAATTATTATTATATCATTAGTAGAATTTTTAAATAAGCAATAATCCAATAACACATATTTACATTTTTTCTATGTGAATGCACAAACAATAATATTAAATTAAAAATCTAATATCTTTCTTCAAACAATGGCACAATTTGTGATAAGAATAAATATGTAAGTTGTGCAGACTTACCTGTTATTTTATTTTCTATAGCACCTAAATAAAACAAATAGCGATCGAAATCGCCTTATACACCAACTAGGCACTAAATTATAGCACAATTTGTGAGAAACGTAACAAATGGGTTGCACTGACAGTACCGTCGCTGGTCGATCAACTCTGGGGAGGTTAGTAGCTGGCCCCGAAATGCGCAATGTTTTGACTATGCGCATTGACCTTCATTTTAGTGTCATGCGCAATAATTATTCATAATTATGCATTGTGGTGGTTAATGATAATTGTTACTTAAATTATTTTACGGTATTAGAACACGTATATAATTAATTATAAAAACGAAATACTATCTTAAGTACTTAACAACTTTGCAGAGTAATTTTAGTAAAATATGCCATCTATTGACAAATGGCAGTACCATACATCAATTAGCAGATTTTTAGAAATTGTTATTTACTATTTATCAACAGATGGTACAGTATGCAATTTTTTCTTATTTGGCCTATGTTGGTTTGTAGTTAAAAACCTCGTCATATGAACTAAATTAAAATTAAAACTAAACTGCACTATTTAGAAACGTTGTTTTATTTTTCTTGTAATACTCATATAGAATACTATATGACATGCCCTCTTGGACCATTCCAATCATTTTGAAATTTTGTATACATATTTTTGACTCCCTAGCAAAGAAAAAAAAAATATACGTATGGGTCAATCATGGAAAATATTCTAAATTTCATTGCTGAGGTGGATGCAGTGGCAAGTAAAAAGATATTCATAGTCTAATAGTCTATAGGATATCTTTGTTGCTGACGTACTGGCAACCAACACACTCTACATCTTTTTTATATTCCTTTTTATTTTGTGTTCTATATTTTATTCTTATAATAAATCTCTAGGAAATAGTATGTAGGTTAGAAAATTCAATAATGTAATACCTATTCTAAAAATTTTAAATATTTATATACTTTATAAAAAAAATAATTTTAAACAAATTCTGAAAAAGAGTGATTATTGACCAAGACTTAAACACAAAATAAAAAGAAATATAAAAAAATGTCTGCAATGTGGTGACTGCCATTACGTCAGCAACAATCTTTTTACTCTGTAGACTACAGATTAACTGATCTATGACCATTTACCATTATCAATATAAGTTATATGCCATAGCAGACCTTTTATGCGCTTTTATGGCATAGACATCCACTAAGAAAAGATTTCCTAATATTCCACGGGAGTGGAGAAAAGAGTTTTCAGGGGAATTAGGGCGCGGAAAAGAGGAGTGCAATCCTTATTATAATACTCTTAATATAATTTATCCTAATTGATTATAAAAAAAAAAAATCTATTTTTAATCTATATGATACGTAGAAAAGAAAATTAACCTTAATCTCTATTTCTTGTAAAATTGTTATTTAACAATTTTACAAAAAATAGAAATTAAGGTTAATTTTCTCTTGGAAATAAAGAATGGCCATTTGGCCATTCCTTATTTGGGTATTGTGGCTTTTTTAACCAATGCTTGTTTACTTCATTATTAACATTGAAATCGTTATCAATAGAAGTTTTTAAAACTTATCAATATACATAACAAATACTTATCAATAATAATTAGGAAAGTATGATAAGTAAGTATTATGTTGTCATATAGTTATTCTAACGATTCGTTATAAATATCGAATAATCTCTAGGTATGTATATAAAAAGTAATGATTAAGTAGAATGTTATTTTTCTGTCTGTGCGTATTCTTTTGTTATATACTCGTATTCTTTAATTAAAGATATTATGAGCTAATATAAATAATTTTCTTTTAAATAATAAGATAAATCGCGATATTTACCATATATTATTCATATATATATATATATATATATATATATATATATATATATATATATATTATTATTATATATATGTATATGTTATTATATATATATATATATTATTTACTAACAGAAAGCTCTATAGTTTCTATAAAACCTAATAGTAGTAGATGGAGTTAATATCTGCAAAGAAGTTGATTCTGCGACAGCGTCAACACCCTCAAATAGGAGGGAAAAAAATCGACATTGTGTGTTTGCATGGCTGTGTTTCGGTTTGAAGGGTGGGATATGGCGTGAATTTACTGAGTACAGAGGAATAACACCTGAGTCCTCAGGAATGGCAACGCATGGGGAGTATCATGGGCGAAACAGTATACTCTGTTATGTCCAACGTACTGCTCATGTCTATAGGCGCCGGTTACCACTTTACATCAGGTGGGCCGTCAGCTTGTTTGCCATTCTAAGTTGTATAAAAAAAATGCACTAGTTCAATAATTCTATTTTCTTAGTAAAATATATAAACGTGAAAGTTTGTGATTACTGTTGATCTTAAAAGCATTTATTTACAACTAACTTTTACCTGCAACTTCGTGACTGGGATATGCTTACTGACTGAGATAGTAAGTAGGCTATATTCATTTCCATCCCACATAATATGTGTTTACCAAATTTCATTATTTATTTATTTAATACTTTATTGTACACAAAAATTACATTGTTATAATTTACTTTAAATAAAACAACAAACGAGCTTAACTCTGTAAAAGTTCTCTTCCAGCAAACTTTAAGTGGAAAGGAGCATTGATTACTAGCCATCAGTGTGCTTACAGTAAGGAGAGGAAACAATATGGCTGTTTCTATTAAGAAATAATAAATATGCTTACCTAAATACGAAGTAAATTATATACTTACATTAGAAAACACACATATCAATGTATAATAATACTTATATATACAAAATATTATCTATACATATACAATTCCTATGCCACTGCGTTAGGTTGACTGGAAGAAATCTCTTTTAGAGATAAGTTTGCCTTTGCTAACATTGTTATGAACTTATTGTTGTTACTGTATGTTTTAGTGCAATAATAATATAAAAAATACGTACACATACATACATAAACATAATAAGTGTATGAACGAGGACAGAAGATACTCTTTTAATCTGTTTTTGAAAATATACAGCGATTGACTTTCGCAAATGTGCAAAGGAAGAGAGTTCTGTAGTCTAGCTATATGAACCGTAAATGATCCATTATAGCATGAGGTATAAGGAGGGATTTTGAGAATGATGAACTTCATCGACCTACGAAATGTCAGTGGGAACTAGGAAATTGAACTGCTCACAAAGATAAGATTTCCAAATTTCATAGTGGTTGGTTATACGTTTAAGGCGTTATAAGGTAACAAACAAACACACTCATTATCGCATTCATATTAGAATTATAATAAATGCATTCATATTAAAAAATAAAAATCCAAAAATAGAGTACTGAGAGTACCTATGTCTGCAATAATGATGTTTGGACGTTTATAACTAGATATAAATGAAGTTTGTGACAAAATTCTGCAGAATATATAGAATATTAATAATTATTATAAGAAATTTTATCTGTCTGTCAGTCTGCCTGTATATTTGTGCCGGCGTCATGCACACCAAATTGGACACGATTTTCACAGTTGCATTTTTGAAGGTCTAACTTAACAGGTGTATATTTTATCTTGATTCGACACATAGAAGCGGCCCATTTCATTGGTTTATTTTTCTTACCTGTTTTACCTATATTTAATATTTACTTAATTTTGATAAAAGCTGCATATTGCTACTTTTATTCTTCGGTATCTATACACACTAAATCATCATCATTACATCAGCCAATTACTGTCTACTGCTGAAAATACACTCCTCCTAAAGAGGGGTTATACCAGTAGTTATGCTTGGCATGTAGGTTGAGGACCGCAGTTAGGGTTTGGTGGTGATTTAAAAGGGACACTGCTACCCACCTCTAGATTTTTTAGTTCCCTTAGTCGCCTCTTACGACACCCACTGGAAAGAAAGAGGTTGCCCGTTCTATACCTGAAACATACGACACTATATAATAAATTATTATATCTAATATTTTTACAACTATGCGAATACAAAGTAATGTAGCAATTTATCGTTATTAGGTATTTTGCGTCGTTGCCATTATCAGATTAACGACATTATCACTCGGCAACAGATAATTTTGTCGAGTTCAGATAGCGTAACAAACATGTATATAAAATTCTTTGTAAGTAACAATATTGATGAGGCTCATACATTTACCTTGACTTTCGCCATTATCATCTTCCTGTTCTTTTTCTTATATGCAACTTAGAATGGCAAACAAGCTGACGGCCCACCTGATGGAAAGCGGTAACCGTCTATAAACATGAGCAGTACCATGGACATAACTGAGTGTACTGTTTCGCCTATGATATCTATATATATATATATATATATATATATATATATATATATATATGTTTTTTTTTAATTTTTATTATTAGGATGTTAATCTATATCACCCCACTATGTTTAATTAGATCAACAGTCACATGAATAAGTGAAATTTATTATCATTTAAATAAAATAAAATAAATTATGCTGGCAGTCTATGCATAATCTTCAAATTGATTTGAATGTATCTAGATGCTTTCAAATTAGTCATAACTTTAAAATATGATATTGAAGCCGTAAAAGATAATATTTTACGATTAAAACAATTTGCATTTGACGTGGATCATGGACCAATATTTCCGTGCGTTCCCGGCATAGAATAGGCCACCCTTATAGGCTTCCTTTTTCCTGGGTATCAAAAGAGGCGACTAAAGGAGAGCGAGATATAAGCAGCACCGTTCCTCTTAAAACATCTCCAAAGACATATCAGCCTTTAATTGTCTACTGCTGAACATAAGCCTCATTGGGGGTTTTGCCAGTAGTTGTCACGCTTGGCAGGCGGATTGGTAACCGCAGTCAGGCTTTAGAGATGTTTTAAGAGGGACGCTGCTGTCTATCCCTCGCCCTCCCTTAGTTGGTTCTTATGACACCCACGGTATAGAAAGGGGTGGCCTATTCTATGCCGGGACCATACGCCCAATTTATTATTTTTGATAGGTTAAAGATATTACCTGCGGTTCTAACTATGTCATGGGGAGGAAAAGGAATTGTTAGTGCTGAGAACTAGCGGTATCATTGCTAGCTATATACTCTTGTCAGATCGGCCTTCATGCAACTCATTCTGGAAAGCATCATGGTTTATTCTTAATGTAGTCATCACGATGGGCCAACTGACCTACTTTCATCTCCACCTCATTCCTCAGTGGAGCCCTGTCAGCGTATATCGATGGCGCAGGTAGGTTACCATAATATTAATATTTAATTAAAAAAACTATCATGAAAGGAATAGAGATTGTTAGTAACGCTTGTAAGTACCTATTGCTAATAGAAAGAAAGAACCGCGTAGATGTTCAACTTGATAGGGTGTATTGCTAGTGATAGGGTTATTTGACCTTTTACTAAAAATTCCTTATCCCCCAAGATCGCCTCTTATTACAATGTCGACGATTATGTTTACTACAAATATTTCGGACCATAAATTATATTATTATATGACTTTATAACAAGAGATTACAGTCATAAGCATTTGAATGTGCTAATCTCTAGAACTATTAAGCGGATTTGAAAAATTATTAAGGTTATTTATTCTACATCACGAACAACCACAAAAGAAACCGCGGGATATAGCTGGTTTATTTATAAAAGTATTCATTTAATATTTAGTACCTACACACCGCTACAGCATTAAAAGATAGAAAGAGGATTTAAGGCAAAATACATTTCCTAAGAGTCAATTGCTGAAAAGCGATTGGAAGCAATGGCGCTACATAAAATAATATACTCAGTACATAATAGAATTTGCATATAAATAGAAATACACCTATATACATATTTACTATACACATAATTTTAATTATTTGTTCATCATATCATATCAACGTTGAAGTGCCTTACAATGTATCAAGTGATAACGCTTATCAGACGTAATCACGCAGTTATGTAAGTTTAACGGCCGCTATGTCGTTAGCGTCGTTATCCGTTAAACCTTGATAACATCACGAACGTTATAAAGGTAGATAAAGAGCTCAATTTAACGATAATATTTTTTATGATTATAGATTTAGTTTCATATATTATAATAATAAAGATAAATAAAATATTAACAAATGAGTCGATAAACTGAATAAATTACCGACGACTGGACTATTTGGCCCGCGATAAAATATTTTATGGCCTAATGAGTATGTAGACAA
This sequence comes from Galleria mellonella, assembly GCF_026898425.1. Classification (NCBI taxonomy): domain Eukaryota; kingdom Metazoa; phylum Arthropoda; class Insecta; order Lepidoptera; family Pyralidae; genus Galleria; species Galleria mellonella. The sequence goes on from NW_026442138.1 coordinate 6,928,283, forward strand.
TGTAGACAGATAAATTACTCAGTAGTCGTGTCGACAACTGGTCTAACTGAACAGCGATAAAATATATTTTATTTTAATGATGGTACATATAATGTGTTTCAATAGAATTTAATTAAAATATCAGCAAACGAATAATTGATCGGATCAAAAAACTGTCTATTAAATCAAATGAATTAATTGATTTTATTTAGAGAGTGTTTCAATGATAATTTCAATAAAACTTGGTTACCTTCTTTTAAGTACTATTCAAACAGATTATAGACAAATAACCTTCTAGTTATTCTGACAGTTGGACTAGCTGACCAGCGATAAAATTATATTATAGGCATTAGGCCATATACACATTATAGTATGTAGACAAATACATTACTTAGTAGTCGAACCGTCAATGATTAATGGGCCCGTAGTATAATGTAATAAAGACCTAATGAATATGTAGACTAATTAAGTAAATTACCTACTAGTCGCTTACCATCAGGTGAGCCACATGCTCGTGATAAAACTATATAACGGCCTATTGAGTATGTAGATAGATTAAATAAATTACCTATTGGCCATACTGTCTATAGGATTAGTTAATCTGTGATAAAGTATATTATCCCCTGATGAGTATGTAGATTAATAAATTTGCGATTAGTTTTAATGACAATTAGAAGTGCTGAATCGCTATAAAACATATAATAAGTATCTATACAAATATAAGTAAGTAATTGTATAGACTATTGGACTAGCTCTTTTGCTATAAAAATACAATATGGCCTAATGAGTACGAGTTTCTCTAGTCAATGAGTACGCTTAAATTTAAAAAATACTTTCAAGTCTTGTTCATTCAATATTGGTAAATCAATATTAGTTAATATACTTAATTAGCATAACGTCGATATAAATTCCTGAGCCATTGCTATGACAATATTACATAGGTGTTGCTTCGCATAACGAATAGGCATAATATAAAATTGAATGAATGCAGAGAACACAGAAACTTAATGAAATTATCTATATTATATTTTCGTACCATAGACTATATTTCATACATATTAGAATAAATGATGTCTCTCATAGGTTAATCCATGTCCTAAGTCCACCGCTCAAAGGAATACACAGTTACATATGTATGAGTAGGCTTTGACATAGTATTTTTGGTCCTTTTTCGTGTATCTTCTATTTATTTTTTAGTTAATTATGTTAAAGTCGGATAATAAAGTAACTTGGTTACATCTAGAATAAGTTCTAGATTTAAATAACTTAGTAGGAGTAATAATTATATTGCAATTTAACTTTTTAGACGTGAAAAAATAAACGGTGTGATTATTGTGTGAACTGTAACAGCACTGCAACTATTGAGACCACTGCGTGAGAATTAATGTATTATGAAGCAATTATTACAAATCTATGCAACGGTCTATTGCAACTTTTTAATATAAAAAAAAGGAACCAGTACGGGAGTAAATCCTATCTATTACAGAAAGATGTCAAAATCGGTTTAGAACTGGTAATGTAATCGTGTAATACAGTCGCTTAAAACAGCCGAATTAAGAACTCTCTTCTTTTGGGAATCACTTAAAAAAATCCACAATGAATAAAAATGGAATCCTAACCCCACCTATGTATTAGATAGTAGATAAAGTTGTTCAATTCTTGTAATGAATTTTAGCTTTCTTCTAAATAATATCCTCGACAAACAAACCGACGCATTAACTTTTTTTATAGTTGTAAGATCATGAACCTGAACTCATGTCCACAGTCAGTTCACACGTTCAAGGTGGGAATTCCCTTTACGCGCATCTTTTTATTATGACGTCTGCGCCGGCGCATGACAATGCAGGCACGTACAGGCGGATTCGCAGTGTTTAAGGAAAAACATTGAGATGTACGATATTTAGATAAATTTAAGATAACGGGTGTACGAACAGGAAAACGAATATGTATTATATAATTTTAATATTCATCAGTAAGTTGTTGCAACTTTATTCAATTTCAATATTATAAATATTTATATTTTACCTAATACATGTATAATAAATATATTCAGGCTCATTGTTTGATTTGTAATTTTGAAGATCTGTAAGGTTCACATTAAAATAAAAAATAAATAAAAATAAAATTGAATCTATTTCATGTAAAAATGATATTAATATGCCTATAGTTTTTATTATTAAATATTCTAAACCGATTTTAATTAATTTTCAAGCTTTTTTCAATTTTAAATTATGATAGATGCTATGAATAAACCAGTGTGAATCTGAATATGATAGCTGAAAGGGTGTAGTGGAAGAAGTTGTTAATTTCAAGCAATCATAGAAATTCAAGTCATTGATGATAATACAAAAGATAGACTCTTTCTAGCATTTGTTATATATTTGTTTTTTATTTAAGTCAACAAACAGTGGACACAATAACAATATAATACTCGTACATATATATAAACATGAATAATTTTTGTGCCACCAATGACGTTAGCCACCTAATATTATAAGACAAAATATATAAAATGGTTGTATGCAACTATTTGTACAAAATCGAAGATCAAAAACATGCACATGTATATACACAAACAAACGCGTGCACGCGCGTAGGCGCATACTAGCACACGTACGCACGCGCGTACACACGCATGCACACATTCACGCACGCATGAATGACAGAAATGTAAAGAGGTGCCCATCAGTGACCCACCCAACATCGAAGAATTTTCAAATTGGTACTATAATTATTTACCAAAATGTTTATAGCGCTTTCTGACTATGTTAACTCGCATTGCCTTCTAAGTGTATGCCCTGTTGGTCCCCTAAATAGGACCCTTTTACTAGGCATTTTTTATTTTATGCAACTTAGAATGACAAACAAGCTGGCGGCTAATAATAATGTTACTAAGCATTATTATTATGCATGGTTACAGAGACAATAAAATATTTTTGCATCCAATAGACTGACATCTCAACATGTTTAATCATATGACATCATCGTTTTACTTATATTGATTGTTATCTGTACAGGCCCTCCAGACAAGTGACAAGCGAATCTATTACTAGAATCGTTATCGCCAGTGAGGAAATAAAATAGAATGAGGTAGCAATATTTGATATCTCATTCTAACTCACAGAGTCTCTAGCGATAACGATTCTATTGATGGATTTTGACACTTGTCTAGGGGGCCTGTAATGTTATCTGTGCTCTCAATTAACGTGACAGACATACTTCATTTTGATAAAGTAAGATTCGTTTAACATGTTTTTATCGTAAGATGATGACTTTATTAATTTAAGAATTTATATACATGTATATACGAGTAGAAACCGGACCTTAATTCATGAATAGGTTATGAATACAAATTCTTAAGGGATTAAGTATATTACAAAGCTAAATTTTAAAAGAAGATCATCTTTGATGCTTTTTGTTAGTATGCTCTGCTATTTTAAAGAAAAAATACCAACATATGTGAGACGTATTCTTCTTTATTTCCGTTTCATATTAACAACATTGAGTTTTGTCTCTTATTACATTGTATTGGTAATATTATACGCCTATATATTGTATATCTGCCAAGCGTGGCAACTATTGGCAAACCCCCCAAGGGGAAGGTTCTGTTCTGTCCCCAAGGGGAAGGAACTGTTCAGCAGTGGACAATCAATCTAAGTTGATATGATAATGATTATGATTGGTAATATTGTTAGTCTTTTATCACAGTGCTTATCTATACCTATGTACAGCTATCAGTTTTCGCTCCATTACTACTAGATTAATATTTACACAAAATACCTACATAGTATATGTTGTTGTGGCAATGAGCCGGTTACATAGCTCGAAGAACCGACAACCGATTTAGAGGAAACGTTCTTAAGTGCCGACTCCGTATAGGCAAACGCAGAATAGGATGACCCTCCACTAGATAAGACGACGACAGTGGTATTACAGGAAGTTAGTGGATTTTTTTTATACAATGGTGAATGGCAAACAAGCTGACGGCCCACCTGACGGAAAGTGGTAACTGTCGCCTATAGACATGAGAAGTACCATGGACATAACAGAGTATACTGTTTCGCCCAGGATACCCCCCATGCGTTGCCATTCCTGAGGACTCAGGTGTTATTCCTCTGTACCCTGTAAATTCACGCCATATCCCATCCTTCAAACAGAAACACAGTTATGCAAACACACCTGCTTCACGGTTGAAACACGAATGGGACAGAGGTACCTAAGCAATCGACTTTTGTACAAAGTCTCCCTCTGGATGCAGGTGGTTTGGGAGCGTTCCTTGTGGTAGTCTTTAAAGGAGGTCTATGTTTAGCAGTGGATAATCAACGGTTAATATAATAATGTTGATGATAGTATGTTGTTATTTATATTCGTACTTTAGCACATCATTTCTAAATCTGCTTTAATGACTCAATTTTATGATCTCGCGAAGAGTTTACTATTCACTATAATATATTCAAGTCACGTTTGAAGGATCTATCTATATGTTTTGTTGTGGTTGTGACAGGACCAGGTGTTTCTTCATACACGTAGACGTGGGATTATGTACACATTAATACATTATCAGTAATCAAGCCAAACAAATTACGATTGTCTGTAAATAGAGACTTTATTTTGTAAACGTATAGGTACCTATTTATTTAGAATAGCATTCTTACGCTGATTAATTACTAATTTAAAAAGTTAAATCATCAATTTATTCATACATTATTTTTTATGTATTTTTAGTATAGGTATAGTTTTTTTAAAGATGAAGATGAAATGGTGCACCTGTCTACAATGGCGGGATACTAATGAAGAATAAAATAAAGATAATGAAGTCAAGTCATATAGTCCATTGTGGCCAATTCAAGAGAAATCTACTACTATGGTTTCCAATGGTGCTGAGGTTGACTTAACTAAATACAAATTGCCTGGAAGAGATCGCTCTTAGCGATAAGGCTGCTCATTGTTTTCTTAGAGTAATATTTTCTTGTAATTGTTTGTATTTACACTAAGTTTATTATTGTCATGTTATGGAGGAAACAAAAAGTATCTATGTATCTTATTTTCCTATTTGCGGCATGGAATGAATCGATTTAAAAGTATAATGTAATTTTTGCGATTGTTCTAATCCTAAAGCTATATGGTCACATATCTATCAATGAGTAGTCAGTCTTAGATATATGTAAAGTAGACTACCAACATTCAATTCCAGTGGGCAATATTCACAATCTGCTATATAAGGACAGTCGTAATTGACGTAGAGAATTTTACTATAGACAACAGAGTGACTGAGCCTGCGGTGCGCCGAGACCTGAATACCATAAATGGAATTTTCGCTGTCCATACACTATTATCACGGTGTCTAAACGTCTAAAAGTATTCGTTGGACAACGACAGGAAAAATCTTTAGACTATGCTATTATATTCTGGATATGCACACATATATTAAATGTATGTACCAATCAAGTAAACAGATCTAATTCATTTGCGGCGAGAAGTAATTCAGAGGATGTTACGTCCTGTTAATTATTTACAACTATTCTTGGGCCGTTCGTTTTTGACAACATAATTTCAAATGGTAATAAATAAGTAAAAAAATATAATTCCAAAAACATTGCCCAATTACGACTATATTTCTCACTTATATCTTGTAAATGACGCGACATCGACAATAAGGCTGATTCGTTGTAGAAATTAGAACAATATATGCGGTATGGTGACTTGTTTAAATACATCGGTATTTAAATAAATTAAGACAAAATTAAAAAAAATATTTCTGAATAATTACTTTTTATCTATATTGAAAATATTGTCTTTAAAGTTTCAGTTATTTTGGCTCAGTAATAATGAGTCAGATAGTCAGGACTTACTTCTCAAAGTCAGTAAAGTTTACTTAAATAGATAATAAGTTAAAAAAAGGTTGTCAAATGTTGTCTGAAAGAGATTGCTTAGCGATAAGGCCGCCTTTTGTATCAATTCTCATTAAAATTAATTGTATTTATTATTTTATCAATGGGGCAATAAAATGTAAAATAAATAAATAAGTTCACATTTGCATTTAAAGTTAATTAATCTGTAATTACGACACTTATAAATTGTCTCCCAATGCACCATATCGAGGCGCATACTTAAGATACTGGCAGCATTCCTTCTTTGGATCACTAAACTTTTTTTTGCGGAAAGTAGCTACCAGTAACGATTGATATTTGATGTGATGTTAAATCTTTATTATATATATATATATATATATATATATATATATATATATATATATATATATATATATATATATATATATATCGTTAAAATACGAAAGAAATATTCATCAGAACAGAAGCGTAATTGGTTTTTCGAACACATCATAAAACGACCGGTTTTCCTGCGAATTAAAGTTATTAAAGTGGGAACACGAATTTGCTGGACATCGTGTTTGGTCCCGTTAGGTACGCACGTTTCTTGTCAAAATAATTGACCATTAGTTGGACGGACAGACCTGCAATATATTTGCTGATACAAATGTCACATTGAACTATAAAATACAGCGGTTTTCAATATTTGTTGGTACCTATTTAATACCATGAGGGAGATATTAAAATTTTTTATATTACTAATTTTAATCATGAAATCAGTGTTTGTGACTGAATGACAAAAATCCACAAAAAAGCTTGTATATTCTCATTGGAGTTGACTCAAACGGTATTCTCCATCTGATATATACCGTAGTGCCATTCTAGTGATTATTGATAGACTACCAAACGTTTGCAACGTCATTCGCGTGACGAAATCGAATGGAAAAAGGAATAAAAAATATTCTACGAGTACATTGTACGTGCCGTGCTTAGTGCTTAGTACTCGTAAGTGACTAACAGTTTTTGTGTAATATGTGCACTTACATAGTTTAGTAATATTTTAGTTAAATACTAGCTGAATCCCGTGGCTTTACCCACATGAATCGGCATATAAATTACGTTATGGGCTAAGTTAGGAATAGTTAACCCACAGGTGTATCAAATTTCATTCAAATCCATTGAGTAGTTTTTACGTGAAATAGTAACAAACAAGTAGTTTCACATTTATTATATTAATAAGACTAGCTAACTCAGCAAACGCTGTTTTGACCCCTATTACCACCTATTGGCTCCATTTGTCTCTAGTTCTTATCAGAATAAAAAAAATCTCTTAAAATCCCGAAGTTCTGATTCATTTAAAAATGTCTCCCATGTCATTTCATATAAATCAATAATGTAAAGTATAATATATATATATATATATATTATACTTTACATTATTGATTTATATGAAATGACACTTTGTGTAGTGAATTACATTTTTCGTTCACTTTTTTATATTGCGTAATAATTTAGGTAATGATTGAATAACGTTCAGCTGAGCATCATAAAATCTAGATCCAAACCGAACTTTCATTTTTAAATGAATCAGAACTTCGGGGTCAGTGTTAGCAATACATAATATACCAGCAAGAATACTTTTACTTTTTGTAGCCATGATATGTCCATTACCGGGTAGTATTCCGTACGTTGACGTCTCAAACTATTAGGTAAGTATCAGGTTGTAATACGTCTGTAAGGAAGCGTCATTTTTATATAATAGCTGTATTGAGGATGGAGTAACGAACTAGGATCAGGGATTGTCCCAGGCCCAACCCACCCACGCGCATAAAAGAATATTGCTGAAGCGAGATTAAGTCACGATCACTTACATAGCATAAGAGTAATAATATTCATTACTTTTTTATTTTTATTTATAGTTTTGTGCACATTAAAATATGTCTACAGGGTGGACTTAAGTCTTTCTGTATAAACTTTAGCGTTTGTATGACCACGGAGTCCATAGAAATCCTTTAAGTCTTATTTAAACTTTTGTTTTAGATTAAATATAAAAATTTTACATCAGATTATTTTAAATTATGTTTTTTATTAGTAGTTATAAAAATAACTGATAAATAGTAATCTTATTAAAGTTTTTGTCACATTATAAAAAAATGTTCTTAATTTGAAATACCCTATAATTATTAAACACTTAAACCCTCGACAATTAAAAAAATAGTTTTTAAAAATTACCCCGACTGCGAATCAAACTTTTATTTGTATTATTTTAAACATAAAATTTGGAAATTAGTTCACAAAATATAAATTAGTTGTTAAGTTATACGGGAATAGTGAATAACTACCTTCTCAGTTATAAATTTTGTTGAAATTTGTTCAGCATTTTTTTCATTAAAACTAAACAAATATGAATTTTAAAAATAGCCGATTTGTACTGTGTATGATTATTAAAAGGGGTCTGTAGGTACTATCCTTAGTCTATGCTAGAAAATTCGGTTACAGTTAATACTCAATTGCACCAAGGTAAACCGAAACTATATACTCGTATCTTGTACGTAGTAATAAGGATTATATGTCGTAGTTGTGTATGCCTATTAAAGCTGACGTAACCAAAGGTTAGTAAAGGTTACCAGTTACCTACCAGGATATGGACACGAGAAAATAAATTGTATGGTGAATTGAATTGTTTTAGATATTTGAAGTTGTTATTAAACTATTGTCGTCAATTTTACGTCAAGTCTTTTGTGGGGTAGACAAGGGAACGTAAGATATAAAACATTTAGGTATATCATTCTTAGAAAACGCATAAAAATGTAATCATTGATTGATTTTGGGGTGTAAAAATTGAAACTATTAATTTGTTGAAAGAAAGAGTTATTAGTAATATGGAATATCGACTCTATAGCTAATAATATGAGGTATATTGATCAGTCTCTACCGAAAACCTTCGTGGTCATATTCTGATAAATTAGTCCCCATAAACCATTTGACCTGACGTCAACATGTTAACTTATGCCGATAGAGTTTTTTCTACTTTTATTCGATATTCATTCCATTGCCCCATTTTATTCCATAAAAAATACTTCATTTTTACTGTAATCCTTACAGTACTAAGCATATTAATTTTATTTCTCAATTTTAAGTTCCGGCTCGAAGGACCAAAATGGGTGATAATGTTTGTACCGTTTACGTATACGAAAAAGTTTCGATAAAAAAGACAGCAGGTATTATGTTTAAATTACAAGAGAGTAAGTAATTTGAAGTGGACCTCAAATGACTTACTATAATTATCAAAAACGCCTTATATTTAAAACACTCTTAGTCCTCCCAGTTTCCTTACTTCGTCAATATTTTAAGCTCCAAGTATAGATTCTGGAATACAATTTAACAAAGGCTTAAAACTTTAAAAATCAATCGTAATAATCTTGAAACCTTAGTCTTAACACTTTTACAAACACTTGTTGACGAATATGAGTCGGCCATTTTTGTATTTGAATGAATTGTGAGTTTCCGTCATATTATTCCATGTGTTGGTGAAATATAAATACAATATGTCACTGTGTATCATCATCCCCAGGATGTCGTAAAACGTGAATAAAGAAACAAAGCAAAATATACCAATGTGATAGAAGGATATGGTATATTTTACGCTTAATTCGCCCATTTCTATCTGTTATTTTGCTGTCTGTCTAGGCATTACAATGAATATGAATTACTTAAGTCAATCAACTAGCTACGATACTCAGGTGTCAACATTTTTCAATTCAATTATGTAAGTAATAATCACGGTTTAAATTTTTTTTTAATAAAACTTAGAATAGCAACCAGACTGATGGCCCACCTGATGGAAAGTGGTAACCGTTGCCTATAGACATGAGCAGTACCATGGATATAACAGAGTATACTGTTTCGCCCATGATACCCCCCATGCGTTGCCATTTCTGAGGACTCAGGTGTTATTCCTTCGTACCCAGTAAATTCACGCCATATCCCATCCTTCAAACCGAAACACAGCCATGCAAACACAACTGCTTTACGGTTGAAACATGAATGGGACAGAGGTACCCACGCAATCGACTTTTGTACAAAGTCTTTTTTATTATTTTTATTAATCGTTAACTGTTCAATGCTGAACATAGACCTTTCTAAGAGGAGTTTTGCCAGTAGTTGCCATGCTTGGCAGACGGATTGATAATCGCAGTTAGACTTTGGTGATGTTTTAAGAGAGATGCTGTTGCCCATCTCTCGATCACTAAGTTCTCTTAGTCACCATTTACAGCACCCACTGGAAAGGAAGGGGTAGCGCTTTCAATTCTGGGATCACATAGCAATTTTTGTTGTGTTATATTCTTTTTAATATAAACACGTAACTGTATTGATGTAGGTATTACCGATTATTTTAATGCGGTTTAATTTAACTGGACAATTCCAATTTTCAAACGAGAAACTATCTTCCTATTTTAATCAAGTGAAGAAATAACGAACTAATAGTTCTATATAAACATATTAATTAAAAGTACCTATTAACTTAGTCTGAACTTTTTCATGCAATTGCATTAAAAATTAATGGAAAATTATAACTATTGCCTAAATATAATTGTATACTTGTATTGTATTATATATAATTGTATGGTATCATGGTCATCTCAGAATAGACTACGTTTGCTACTACCCTTCTTGTGAAAGGTTAAACCATAAAATTGATAAAACTTTAATACTACTGCTTCTATATTTCGTGTTGCACCCTTCTTACATTGTCATACCTAATGACTGGCAATACATAAGGCATGGCTCTGTGCTCTCTAATTTCAGAGTTATTACTCACTGAGGAATGAACTTATAAGAAACAAGTCCACGAACAACTGGGTAGAGAATACTCCAAACCAGAATAACTGGGTTCGTTTCCTAAATTAGTCCATTCGACAAATCTGCCAATCTCGTTCTTGCAAAGTAACGTGGCAATTAGTTATCTTGGTTTATTTTAGTAAAGTTATATCATCAATATAATTAAAAGTATATATATATATATATATATATATATATATATATATATATATATATATATATATATATATATATATATATAATTAAATCATGTTACCTATTTTTAAGTATTGTAACATGCGAAAATCAGCTTGTAATGATTTAAGCGTGACTTGTTTATCTTTACTTTATGCAAACACGGATAATTACTCGACTAATCACGGTAGACAGTAATTAATGTACATAATCTTCACGTTATTTGATTTTTTAAGAGTTTAAAGTATAAGGTAAGTATAAGGTAAGGTAAGGTAAAGTTCGTGTGGTTCCATAGAATAGGCCACCCCTTCCTTTCCCGTGGGTGTCGTAAGAGGCGACTAAGAGGGCGAGGGATGGGCAGCAGCTGAGCAGCAAAGCCTAGCTGCGGTTGCTTATCCGCCTGCCAAGTGTGACAACTACTGGCAAAACCTCACAATGTGAGGCTTATGTTCAGCAGTAGACAGTTAAAGGGTGATATAAAAGTGATGAGCACATAGCGCCATCTAGTTGCGAATTAAACTGATTTATTGATTGATTGACCCACAGTACAGGTACTAGAGAGACATATTTAAATTATTTTCTTGTAAACACTTTTTGTAACGTGAAAACGTCCTGATGTTTATATTGTGAACGGCTCGAACCCATAACCATCGGATGGTGAGGTAGTTTGATAAACCACTGCACTACGAAGGTTCACCAGGGGTGACACCTTTATATTACTGAACTTTGTGATGTGACATTTTTTTTTTAAATATTGAACATTTTTAAGTAATTCAGAGGTATTATTTTCAACTTGGAATGGCAAACAAACCGGTGGCCTGCCGGATAGAAAGTGTTGATCGTCGTCTATAGACATGACCAGCATCAGGAACATCATAGAATACCATAGCGCGTTGCCTATTTTGAGCACTAAGATATTATAACTGCGTACTCTTTCTCTCTCTCACTACTCTGTACCATTATATCACTCATTAAACCAAAAAAACAGCCACGTAAAGTGTTAGCTGCTTAATGTCAAAAATATGAGAGCGGTAGTTTAATAGTCTACTATAGTGTTATTATTGAAAATCAATATAGCAAACAACAGGATCCTCAATTTGAATTTAGGTAGCGGTATTATGTATATGAATATATTAAAGTAAGTAAACCTTATCAATTACAAAAAGAATCATCAAAATGGGTTCAGATTTAGGGATGTGGTCTCGTAACACAGCGACAAAAAATTCTGTTGATTTCAAAACTTCTTTTTTAATGGTTGCTTACAAAAAGCATGAAAATATAATTCATGTTTGTTTTCCACCAAAAAAACTACTTCAATTGTGGCGAAAGTAGTTATTTTGATTTAAAAACTAAACTAGGGAATCGATTATGATAAAATTTCTATAAAACACGTATAAGTATACTTTTTTAGTTTTTTTAAAATAAAAAGAAAGAATTTTCCAAACAAACAAAAAAATTTAGAGCCCCCATCAATTTGAAGTCGGTTGAAAAGACTTCAAAATGAATAAATGAATACGAGTTATACTCATACTCACCGTGTGCGAATTATTTATATATATATTATATATATATATATATATATATATATATATATATATATATATATATATATTTGTTTTTGGAATAACAAGAGAAATTTTAAATTATGAAGAACTGTTGTCCTTGATTTTATCTACAAGAATTACAATAAAAAGAATACTGTGTTATTCCAATATATGCATTTATTCAAATTCGTTCAGCCGTTAAAACGTTATTGAGAAACAAACATCTAGACATAAAAACAGCTTTACAAATTTTCACAGCCTAAGAATATATTCTGCCCTGTGGTTTTGGCATAGAATACGCCACCTCTTCCGTTCCCGTGGGTGTGTAAAAGGCAACTAAGAGACGGTGAGATATGGACAGAGGCGTCACTTTTAAAATATCTCCAAAACCTAACTGCGGTTGCCAATCTGTCTGCCAAGAGTGGCAATTTTTTTTTATACAACTTAGAATGGCAAACAAGCTGACGGTCCACCTGATGAAAAGTGGTAACCGTCGCTTGTAGACATAAGCAGTACCATGGACATTACAGAGTATACTGTTTCACCTATGATACCCCCCATGCGTTGCCATTCCTGAGGACTCAGGTGTTATTCCTCTGTACCTTGTAAATTCACACCATATCCCACCCTTCAAATCGAAACACAGCCATGCAAATACAATTACTTCACGGTAGAAACACAAATGGGACAGAGGTACCCAAGCAATCGACTTTTGTACAAAGTCTCCAAGGGAGAGGCTTATGTTCAGCAGTGGTCAGTTAAAGGCTGATGTGATGATGATGATGATAAATATTATAATTACAAAAGTTTGTAAGAATGGATGGATGTTTGTTACTCTATTTATTATTATTTAGTAAAAAAATCTCTTTTACTAAATAATAATTATAATACTATTTAGTAAAAATTTTGGTACAATGGTAAGTTATACCCTAATTTAGAACTTAAGATACTTTATATACTGATCACGCGAGTAAAACCGCAGGATAAAGTTAGTTTATAATATTTGTAAGATAATTTGCTCAGTTATAAATTTATAATTATGTTGTTAATGAATCTATCAATAATTTGTGTATAAAAAAAGTTGAACGAACGAACGCATTCTCATAAGCCTTTGTGCAATTCATGCTAGTCACTCAGTACTTCCTACTTAGATATTTTCTTGAATAACGAAAACCTGAATAACGTAATTTTTATAATTCCGGTACAATGTTACGCTATGTAATACATTAAAAACGTGTGCAATATCCAGATATGTAAGGTTTACAATCCGGATGTACAGATCCACTACTTGTTACATGGTATAACAAGTTTTAATATGAAACTTTCCTTGTATATGAAGAGATAACGTTTTAAACGGACACAATTTCTTATATTACGATAATCATCATAAATTTTAAAACTAATAGTCCTGTCATCATAAAAAAACGGGACAAGTGCGAGTTAAACTTACGTGGAGAGGGTTCCGTACGTGGATTACGTATATCACAGAAGTCGTTTTAAATCTGACTAGAATATGTTTGTGGTAAGTAACTAAAAAAAGTATGTATGCATTTGTAACATCACAACTGCAAATGAAATTCATACGCACTAATATTAAGAAATTTTCTGTTACTTTAAATATCATAGACTTTTCATAAATTTTATTGTAATCTATAGGCAAAGATTTATTTTCTGAATTTTTTTTTCATATTTTCGGCTGAGTATGTTTTCCATGACTCCCTGTCATATTGGTTGGTTCGGTGGGGGTAATGCCAATTTTCGCCTATTTTTTAAAAATTATACAAAATAAAATATATATTTGAGATTCTCACATCAATTCCTTTCGTCTTTTCATATTTCAGACGATATAGTTTTCCAACTTTTTTAATGTTCTCATTTACCCCTCAAATCTGGCTGCCTTGTTTAAAATTCATTTATTTACATTACACGCCCGTGTTTGAGTTACTAACTTACATTTGATTATGTGTACTATATTTCAATTCAATCTGTCCAATAGTTTTAAAGCAAATTGGCTGTGAGCGGCAAATGGACCGACAGGCACACCAGTAATCCTATAACGGTTGCAGTTTTTCCTTAAGAGGTTTGGAACCCTAAAAATACATACAGTAAACTGTGTCGAAATCAAACAACAAACAACTTCGCAAAATAAACCGCGTTCATTACGTGTACACAATTATGGTCATTATTGGCAGCTCTTTATATTGTAAATGTTTTCTAAGGCTGTCAATCCTGTTCTGTCTTCATATCTTTTATTTTGAATAGCAAGAAATCTCATTTTAATAATTGACATGTGAAAAACATTTGGACATTTTCTTTGAATGTTAGTTTAAAGAGAAGACGATATCATTGTACTCGTATATAAAAGAGATTCTCCACAACAAACAGGCAAGACAATCTGCTAAAATAAATTTATTATTATTATATCAGCCGTTAACCGTCTTCTGCTGGACATGGACCTCCCCCATGGGGAGGGTATTTGCTAGTAATTTCCACGTTTGCCAGGCGGGTTGGCAATCGCAGTTAGGCTTTGGTGATTTTTTAAAAGGGACGCTGCTGCCCATTCCTCGATCATTAAATTCCCTTAGTCGCCTTTTACAACACCAACGGGACAGAAAGACTGTAAAATAAATGTAATAAACAATAGTAAAATAAATATGATAGATATAGTAAGAATTCAGACAATCAATCATTCAATTAATCACAAAGGACAAAGTACGTACTTATTTTTTATACTTGTGCTTAGAACAGCAATTAAGTTTATGGGGCCATCTGATTGAAAGAGGTAACTGTCACCTATAGACATAACACGAACATCACAGAATACTTGCGTTACCATTCCTGAGTACTATAATGCTATGCCTCTGTGCCCTGTAATTTCATTGTTATATCCAACCCTTCAAACAGAAACACAGCCATGCAAGCAGTTGCTTTGCAGCGGAAACACGAGTGACACACTGATCCATGCAGACGACTTTTGTACAAACTCTTTCTGTGATAGTACTTATTTAATTACAAAATCAATAATTGAAGGTAGTTGTGCGGGCTGTTTCCTGTATAAGTAGCCACAATGTTATTTTTGAAGAAACATTTAATATTCATAATATAAAAAAAAAATAGTTTTTGAAAAAAATATAATCACCACACTCGGTCTTTTCTAAGTACCAATCAGGGATTCAGCGATATGTTTTTTTCTATCACCAGCCAGATATTTCACACTTGTACGATTGAGTGCAACCCAGAAATTCCGGTATCAAACCTATAAATTTTCAAATACATATTTGGATCATCTAAAAGTAATTTTTCATGCTTCGAAAGACGCGTGTTAGGTAAATAATTAACAAATGTAGCCTAAAAACTCTTGACACTAGAAGACGACACATTGTGAGTAGTTATACATACTATGAAGGTCAACGATGTTAAAATAATGACTATTATATATATTAATATATATATGTATATATCAATATACTGATAACTTATAACTTTGTAAGTAAAAATTTATGCAGTTAAAAAGATAAGATTATCAATTATGAAAAAAATAACATTAATCAATTGCTGAAATCACAAACACCTGTCTCTAATTCTGTTTATTTAATTTCTTTACTTTAAATTGGCACTAGTCGTGCCTATTTGCAATCTTACATTTACAAATAATTGTCATTTCATTTTCGCCAATCAAGGTTGTTGTTTTTTAATGGATTTCACTTTGACGTTTTGTCATATTTATAAACATCAAGTTAATTAAATTTAAAACAGGTGCATCCTTTTGATGGTGAAGAATGGTAGATTTCTGGTTATTTCTTGATATTTAATAAATGTTTAAAGAAACACAATTATACAACTATTGAAATACATAGAGGTCGAGATACCAACATAAAGAGAAAAAAGTCACGTACCATCAGGTAAGCTGCATGCTTGTTCACCGCCTGAATTATAAAAAATAAATTTAATTCTTTCATATCAAAAGATATAAAGGTCCATGCCCATTTTTTTTCGGATGAATATAACGTATACTTTTTCATATAAAAAATGCAGGGAATAAACTCAAAATGTGTAACCTTACTCTGTTATACGTTTCTTCACTTTTTTAAGAAGGAATTATGGATAAAATGGGTAAATATTTTAATTTTAACAATTTATTTAATTTGTACTGGTAATGGTAATAGATAATGGCATTTTCATATAAACTGATGAACAACTAACAATATAATTATACCTTTGCTTTGTGTTTAAGTGAATTAGTAAGTAGTATTGTTTAGTCATAATTATAATAGTAGATAACTTGTTTAGATTTTATGGGATTGACATGTTAAAAAAAATCCCAAATTAAACGTAGATTAAAAAAATATACCTATATAAGATATTGACACTGGTAAAACCCATTACTTATCTAACTGTCGTTAAAATCCCATTAATTGTAACTCGACCGTATACCTGAAACGTGATAATGTCCATTCTAGTTCTATAAAATTAATATATATTTATTTTGATTTTCTTTTATTTGTAATGCATACCTGTATAGATACGTGTCTCAATGTATTATAGATCAAAATAGAATTATTTTATACTTTTATTTATCTGCACACTACACTAAAATTATTAATTTGTATGAATGATTGTTTGTTCTTTTAATATTTTAAGGACCAATTAGGATAAAATTTAGTAGACATGCAGAATTTGGTATAAAGAAGGTCATAGGCTATTTTATATTCAGTTAAACTTCTATAAAAAATAATACGACTCGTTTGGTTTTACAGTCCTTATCACCACCACTGTTTTAATAAATAAAAAAAAAAATTGTTTGTAGTAACTAATTAGGAAAAACGCACCTGAGACTATCGTACGGGTTTTAAGGCTTTGCACCTTGTGCAGGCTGCGCTGGAGTGGGCCAAACCATAGAGCCATAGAATGCCGGCCGGCAGCGGCGCATAGTACACGCGCGTCGCTCTTTGCCGGCGCACGCGCACATCGCTGATACGCGTATTGTATATAAGGGCATGCACCCTTCGCCTGGTTCACTTTACCTGTCCTACTTCTCAAAGAAGGTCCTATAAGTTATTATAAAAAAGTGTGAAAATGTCAGCAGAAAATTTACTCGTAGACATCCGTCATGATGATCACGATGATGATACCGAAGGCGTGGTGCTGGCCAAAGGAATATCTATGCTGGTGTTATTTACCGCCTCCATGATCTGTGGCCTGATTCCTCTTGTATTGTCGAAGAAGTTCCACTGGATATCTGCTGATGAAGCGGGCTCGTTGAAGTCTACTAATAGAGTGGTGATGACCCTCCTATCTTTCGGCGGAGGCGTCCTTTTATCGACCACGTTTCTGCACCTGATGCCCGAAGTGGATGAGAATGTACATTATTTACAAGGTACGTGATATTTTTAAATCTTTAAAATGGATTTAATAGTGTTAATTAATTCTTTAAATTATTGTAGGTAAAGTGTTTTATGGTTATTCTATTTATTAAAGAGTTTATAAAGAAGAAAAAAGATTTGTTAGAAAAAATATGTTTAATCCAATTAAGTAAAAATATGTATTTATAATTTCGGTCACCAAATATTAAAACAAAAATGACAAAAAATATATTAGTTTTTAATTTAAAATTATAACAATTTTTTTTATTTGCATTTAGATTTATCTCTCGTAAAAAAAACTAATTTTAGAAATAAACAAAATTGATTATCTTTTATTAATTAGTTTCCTTAAAAGAAAACAAAAAGTTAGGGTCTGTTTTTATTTACAATATAACTAAACTATGCGTGTTATAAAAAAAAAAAAAAACTATCGTCAAATACAAATATTGTAAAAAAGAAGTATATTATTATAACAATTATATCTGATATATTACGGAAATCAATTTTGATTTATACATATGTATAAATAATATGATTGATAATATTACCTGCATTCGATATCTGGAGTTGCGGAATAAATATTAGAAGAATTTAAAGTATTGCATGTACTTATCTAATTGTGTGCATTGAAATCTCGATTACCTTGATGCTATTGCGGTATTAAGCCATTCGACCTCTCGTACATTTTACGATCACGTACGAACTTACGAAGATTTTAAAGCAGAAACATATGTTGTAACAACTCCTTAATGATAGAATGAAATAAATGAAATACCAGTCAAATGATGAAATGGGATCGATAATGTGAACTGTACTTATAATATTTTGAAGTTTATTAACTAATAATAATTCTATTAGTATTTTTTATTTTTCTGATTTGTGTGCTTATTTTTTTTTTCTAACGATTCAGATACTTTTATTGAGTAACTTCTTAATCAGCATTCACAATAACATACGAATAGGTACGAACTTACAAACATTTTAAAGTAGAAATATGAATACATGTCGTAACAACTCAGTACTATTGGAATAATATCAATGAACTCCGAGTCAATACATGAGGTTTTCTTTGACAGCGAAGTATGATTGATTTGTGAACTAAGACTCATGTAAAGTGTATAAAGGTACTTCACTATTGCGTTTACATTGTATGGAGTTTCCATAACCATCCACAGCCCAAGTTTTAATGTAAATTATTCTTTTTAAAATTGTAGGTTACTAAGTATATTTTACCTTACACTGGGGACTCTAATAAAGTTTTTAAGAAATCATATATCATACTTTTTATAATTTGAGTTCTTGTTTTTATTGCTGATTTTTGTATTTTTTTTTACAATTTTTTTTTTTACAATAAACTTGGTTAAGTAGTTACTTACATAGTTCCAGTAATAAGAGTCTCATATCTACATGATAATATTTTTATAATTTATAAATTTCGATCAAACATTCGATCTCTAAATTTAAATTAATACAAATGACCACTATAGCTTTTTAAAAATCTAACATAACAATAAGTGTATAATAATTTATGTCGGTTTGTTCGTCTAGATTACATTATAATAACTCATTATTTCACCGTTTCATTATCTTAAGTCTTCAAGTCATCTAAACGAATGAATATTTAATTGGACTATAAGTAAAAATTTTAAACTACGAAACCAAACATAAAAAAAATGTATTTGAATACTACTGAGAAACGAAAAAAAAAACATAATTTTTAGTTCAACTTGGTGTTATATTAAGTACAATTGACAAAAACATTTCAAAATGTGAATAAGTGGTTTAATTTATATTCGCAATCGTGTAGATAAGTACAATATAAATATAATTAATCGAAAAATTGTTTGAATAATATGGAAGTTATAATATGCATGTACTTTTACATTATACATACATATATAAACACTTTATACAATACTAAATTAGTTTTGATCGTTGAAGCATAAATTGTTTATTCTCTAGTCCAATTTTTCGAATATTTGCTTGGTGGATATTTTATTATTTTTAAGCCTGAAAATTAAATAGTGACCCCGCCTGCGCCATCAGTATCTACTGGCGGGGCATCAAAGAATGATAATAGGTAAAGATAAAGCAGGTCAATTGACCCACTGTGATGAATTCAGCAATAATTAACCACAATGGTTTCCAGGGGGAACCGTATGGAGGTCGATCTCATTGGGTATATTGCTAGCAATGGAGCAGTTAGACTCCATTATTAATAATCCTTTTCATCCTCTCTCCGCAATTAGGATTGAATGTTCTTGCATTCGTGTGCTGTATATTTCTTCTATGTATATAAGTTTCATCACATATAGAAATAAATAATTATTTAATTCTAATTAAATACAGAATAGATATAATAAAGAATTCCAAACAAATAAACTATACCAAAAACTGGTTATTGTATTATAATATTATTAGAGAATTAGCTATTTAGAAATAGAATACACGTGATAAAAACGTGTGATACTTAAATCATACTTTTTTTAAGACGTGTATTTATACATGTTTTTACACCCATTTACATTATTTACATATAATAATAAACGAGTATATTCAAAAGAGCCGCTAAGTTTCAGGGCTATCAACATAAGCTTATAATTTATAGACACAGTTTAAAAGCAAGGAGATAATCTCTCATTTCATTTGATTCGGAAACATCTGGCGAATTTTCCGAGTTTGCTAATAGGAACAAGTTATTAAACCAGTATGTGAACTTTGTAATATCTCTTGAATTATTCATCTCATCAGCCTCTACGAACCCTTGTAAATTGCGACACAGATTGGCTTAATTTAGGTAAATGTAAAATGATAAATATGTCCCGACGAGTGTTTTGATAAAATTATCAATATTTTTTTTACAATTTTTCTTTATTCTTTTTCTATTAATAAATTTCAAACTGGTAAAAATATTTTCTTTGTTATCGTGCAATGGGCTTAACTTTCGATAATTTTTTACTTCATATTTATTTGTAGTTTCCAGTACATTTTTAAATCTATAAAATATTTATACGGCAGTTATTCTGCCATATAAATATTTTTTTTATACCCTAATCACACGTTTACTATATTAGCTAGTATTATGTAAGACTTAACATATATAACAATTGTATACATATATTCATACACCAGCAACAAAAATAACTTTAACCCTCCGAGATATTTACTCCGAGGGATACGGGTTGAATAACTTATTTCAATTTATGAACCCTTCATACTAAATTGATCACGTGACGGCACTCTTTGATTTGCACAAAGAATAATTTATTCAATTCCGACCTTCCTTGGGGAAATTAAAAAAAATATTGCAGAAATCCAAATCGTCCAATCCTGGCATTCATAATTTGGATGCCTTTAAGTCATACTGGTTACAGTACAATATCTACGTATCTGGGTTCGTTATATGTGTCCGTGTACCTTAACTTCAGGCTGCAGCTGGAAATCTGTGCTTTACTTTTAAGTAAAACTATCACTGAGCTGTAACTATTTGAGTTTAACTGAGCTATTTGGGTCATTGTGACATGCATGACGAAAGTATATTTTAATATTTTATCTTTTGTTTTATATTAAAAAAAAAATGTAATTAATTGTATTATATGAACTCATTTGTTAATTTAGATGTGTCATAAATAGTTCAAATAAGGTGTTTATATATCTATCTATGTACTTGATTAGCTCTACCTCTTTACCTTTTTTTACGTGGAAATTGCCTGGACCCATTCGTTCCGAGAGAGTTTTATCCTGGTGGACTGCTACCGATTAAAATCTCAATGTATCGCCGCTTCATCTTAATAATGTAGCGACGAGTTCATACACGCACTAATTTGTCACAACAGTATTCCTGCAAATTACATTTTTTTCACTAGTTAAACAAATTAATCGTAAATGCGATAAGGTACTAAGATGTTTACATAATGACTGCACGCAAGTCACACGACACACACCTATATATAAATACTCATATACTTGTATGTATTTATATCTCGGCATGCTATGAAAATTTGTAATGGTAAAAATAAATAACAAGTACATAAATACCAATTATCACATCTAATAGAATATTATATTTGAGTCAATATTCTGTTTACGACCAGTTTACGCAATCGGTAGCCAAACAAATGAGTTGCATTTATTAACTTTAAAAATTTACATTTGTACGTTCAATTTATGAAAAACACTAAAGTTACTTATACACAATCCCTTATTCATAAAAATCAAACGTAAAAATAAACATTATTTATAGGACTACCAACAGAAGATACAACGAAGAATTATAATTTTTTTTATGCAACTTAGAATGGCAAACAATCTGACAGCTCACCTGATTGAAAGTGGTAACCGTCACTTATAGACATGAACAGAACCATGGACATAACAGAGTATACTGTTCCCCCCATACATTGCCATCTCTGAGGATTCAGGTGTTATTCCTCTGTACCCTGTAAATTTACTGCCATATCCCACCCTTCAAACCGAAACACAGCCATGCAATATAAGTTCCACAGCGAGACGTCTCTGGGTGACATCCATTTGAAACTATTTAACACTTCTTTATACGATTTTCTTGTTAATCTTAAAGATCGTACTCCAAATATTCCAATAACAAATGATTAGAAAGAGAAAATATTGTTTTTGCACTGGCTGTAAAGCTGTTAAATAATAATAATACATTTGTTATGTTTAGAGTTTAACATGAAGAAATAACTTAAAACGATTAAAAGTGATTTTATATTAAAAATTTATTTCGAGTTGTTTAAAATTATAATTTTAAACAATTCAACAACTTGTTTAATATATATATATATATATACTAAAACATACAGTAATAACAATGAGACTTTTAAACATAAATTTTAAAAATAACACTTTTAAAGTCATCACATAAATTAATTATATAGTAATGAATTTGATATGTACTTTTGATAATGCTTTAAGATGGAGTCGATTATATTAATAAATAAAAAATATATGAAAGAAAATATATGCTTTTTAACCAACTTCAAAAAACGAAGGAGTTCAGTTGTATTTTTTGATACCTCGGAACTCTCATTACTGACTGTTTTATAAAATTCTTTTTTATTAAACATATGAATAAGAAGATACTTTCAGATTGGACTCATAAATATTTTATCAAAATTAATTCAGTAATTTGGTTTCTAAATCAAAAGAACTGGTCTTTTGGAGAGTCGGGAAAAATTTCATGTTGTTTTGTGGAACAAATATATTTATATTGAAATATTGTTATCCACAAATCTTATTTTAACAAAATCATTCATTTAATGCGTCAGAATTTTGATTGTAACAATTAAATTCCTGTTATGCTTAGTTACAATCAAATAAACAACGCATTACGGAGTGGTTTTATAACTCACGTCTTAATAAAGACGGCGTAAATTCATAAACTGTCACGTTTTGTTTTCATAATATGACTAGGTACTACTAATGAATGTTAGGTGTCCATATAAATTTGATAATTTTAATGACTATTATAACATAATTGTTATTTGAGAGGATATAATCATAAAAAAAAAACTTCTTGAATAATTAATATTGAAGTAGTTATTTAAGATTTTTCTTACCATCACGGTTAATTAATTGTAAATAGTAATAAAATTTGTATTGTATTTGATACGATTGTAAAAAGAATCAATAAAGTTCATTAATGTTCATGAAGATGTCATGTACACGATGCACAATAATTTAATATTGTGTTTCACAAAGAAAAAACCTACTTCACATGTGGCAAAACCAGTTACTTCGATTTAGAAACTGAACTATTTAATCTATTTTGATTTAATTTCTTTAGGACCAATCTGTAAATATATCTTTTCAGGTAAAAAAAAGAATTTTCCAAATCAGTTTATAACTGACGGAATTAAGAGTTAAAATATATATATATATATATATATATATATATATATATATATATATATATATATATAAATACAACCGAATTGAGCACCTTCAACCTTCCATTGAGTGTTTTCAAGTCGATCGTTTGGAATAAAAATTAATAATAGAATTCAGATTACGCATGTAAAAAAATACGAAAGTGGAAAAGAAGTACGAAACATGTTACCAAAAATTTTATATCTAAATTTAAGGTAGGTAAACATAGACAATAATAGAGGATTTTAATTATATTTATTTTTTATTTAGTCAGTTCTTTTTTTTAATAACAGCTTGTTTTTAATTTTTTTTTCACTTTTTTTTTCAATCATGATAAGCATACATCGTGTATATCTACAGTGCTATTGGCAAATAGCTGAAGTTGGTGAATCGAGTCAGTTGGCGAAATGAAAAAGGTGGCAAGCCACATATCACTATTACCTGTAATTACGTCTCATTAAGTCCTGAAAACAAATTTCAACATGTTTAAAAAATCAACTTGTTTATAAACCAGTACGATCAGTATATTTATTATAAATCTTTAATTTTACAATAGAATTAGTAATTACAAATATTGGAATTTGAAATCTGTTTAGGCTACAAAAGTGACGTACATATTCACGCTTTCCCAAAAACGTCACAGCGTCGCACCGGACGCCAAACAATTAACCTATTACCAATTCAATGAAGGGAAACACCACAAACGGAGCACGGCACGCGAGTTGCATCGCAAGTGCAATTTATTCCCTTAGTGACTCATACTATGATGACATTTATCGATTTACGTATCTTTAATAGGTGAAATTGTATTCTCCATAGCTATTTTATATAAAAGTAGTGAATTTTTATTCTAACCGCGACTATATAATATCCTGTTTAATTTAGAGCTTTATTGATTATTGAACATAGATGCTGGCAACTTTTTTTGAGGTTATACCAACGAATAATTCGAATATAAATCGCAACTAACGATCATAGACAACTTTAAGGAAAAAATTGCGACAAAACTCTACTTTTCAAAAACCTACCATATTTTGGATTAGTTTGGTTGCCCAAACTTATAAATTAAACGTATATCGAACGTTTAATAAGAAATTACAATAAAATAATAGTAATTTATGTATAAAAAAAAGTATAAAAGATAGATTTTACTTTCAGTCACAGTCAAGTACGTAAAATATTATCTACAAATATTTACTTATGTATATGTAAAACACCAAGAAGAGTATTTGTATTATGTGTTTGATTACACTATATACCACAGCTGTAAGTACGTAAAGCGCTTATGTTGCACCTGGGCCGATAAATCAGTGTAATTAATAGAGAACAAGCGTGAGATATTCAACGTTTCAAACGCCAAGTAATTTAGTACAGATACAGTCACGTACAATTTAAAAATAACTTTGTGACAAAGTGGTATTACTTGAAATAAATAACTATATTATTATGTTAATTTTATTTTTGCACGTTATTTTTAAAACGATATTTATTAAGGATTTAAGAAACAATAAATCTTAGTTAACATAATATAATGTTATTGAAATTGCAAAAATGGACATTAAAAATATTTTCTACATACCCTGCAAACATTTGATGCAAAGACAGTTTTAAATTTCGTCAATGTAAATGCTTTTATACAAATTCGTCTTCCTACTTCCTTTCTTACGATGCCAACATTTTTTTTAAGTATTTTATTCAACACATATTATCGAATAGCAATTATTTCCTTATATCCTATAATTTCTTAGCTGGGATTTCGTTTACCTGACAGTGATATATATTTACTGGCCGGGATAAAAACTAGCCTATATTTTTCTACATTTCATATAGTACGTGTATACAAAATTTCATAGTGATTGGCCGTTAAGTCGCTGTAAAGTAACAAACATACAAATTCACTTTCACATTTATATTAGTAAGGATTATATCTCATTATCCCTACAAATATTATGAATGTGAAAGTGTGTTTGTTTATTATTTCTTCGTGCTTTAACAACTTAACAAATTATTATGAAATTTGTTATATATATAATCTATAGGAAGGTGAAGGAAATATGCTACATTTATCCCTATTAATAAACATATTCTGATGGTCTATCATGAAATCTTTTCAAGAATGAAAAACAAATGTGAAGTTAAAATTAAATATTATATATCATTTAAAAATATTATAAATATTAATCGCCATTTACTGGACCAATTTCAGCATGAACGAAAATACGAAATTGATACAAAAAATTCGGAATTTTATTCCATGGTAGACCCACTGGACCCGCGGCCGAAGCTGCGGATAAAAATGTATATTTGTTTTATTATCTCTTGGCACTTTAACGGCTCAACCAATCGTTACGAAATTTCACATACACTTACTATTTGGGATGGGATACTTGGGATAAACTACTTTACATCCAATACTCTATTACTACTACTTTAAAGTCAATCTCGGATTCTAAATTTGTCCCGGTCATGCGGACGAAGTGGCAACTAAAGATTAGTTTTGTAATAAAATATCAATGAAATGATATCTTTAACTATTTCGAACGCGTCTTTATCTGAGAACACTATTGAATTTCCGAGGTCGACAGACGTGGATGGTTGACTGATTATCCACTTTTTATTATGCTGTTATAAAGATTAAAACATACACGTCGAGACTATATTAACTGAAATAATCTTAAAAGAATTGTAATTATTTTACGATTAATATAGATTTGTACCGTCACAAGTTCAAGTTTAATCCTAGATATGATAGATCAATTAAAACTTGTCATCTGTTGGATATAAATCCGGGATCAGTAATGGTTACTGCTGGTTTTTGTAGCAATTAGAAGAAAATATTGTTAATGAGTTAAAAGCTTAACTACGGTTGCCAACCTGTTTGCTAATCGTGGCAACTTTTAGAAAAACCCCCCGTGTGGCGAAGGCCTATGTTCAGCAATGGACAGTTAACCACTCTCTATTGCATTTAACAGTGGGTAATATATGGAAATATATAGTGTAGTTAAAATATCTGTATATTGGGCTAATAACATACATACTAAATAGGGGTTATTCAATATCGAAATGAGGCACCAAGTTGAAATGAATATAGCTATCCGACTGGTATGAGCGATGTCGAAATGGTTGATGACTTTTTTTCCTCTATTACTGTCCAGTGGAATACCGAATATATAGATATCGAAGTGGTACCGATATTACCCATACATGTGTATTTATATATACTTTTTTTATACAACTTAGAATGGCAAACAAGCTGACGGCCCACTTGATGGAAAGTGGTAACCGTCGCCTATAAACATGAGCAGTACCATGGACATAACAGAGTATACTGTTTCGCCCATGATACCACCCATGCGTTGCCACTCCTGAGGACTCAGGTGTTATTCCTCTGTACCCAGTAAATTCTTTTTTTTTGTACAACTTAGAATGGCAAACAACCTGACGGTCCACCTGATGCAAAGTGGTAACCGTCGCCTATAGACATGAGACAATTCACGCCATATCCCACCCTTCAAACCGAAACAGCTATGCAAACACAACTGCTTTACGTTTAAAACACGAATCTATATAACACCATTAAAAAATTAATATAAGTTTTAAAAATAATATATAACATTTATAGCTTAACTGTATATCTGTATTGGTGTTCAAGTACTTTATTATAAAGATAAAGAAATGATGATTGGAGATGCGAACACAAATTATACTTACTCGAATTCTTGACAAATAATCGATTACTTCAAAGAACTAGAGTATAAATTTGGATTGAGCAAAGCAGTGAAACTTACTCTCGGTACGGAAAACTAATCTTTACTTATATTGAAAATGTGAAAGTGCATTTGTTTATTTGTTACCTTATGGCTTAAGTAATCACTATAAAACTTGGTATACACTACTGCTAATAAGGTATAAACTTCTTTTTATTACGATCACGCGTATGAAGTCATGGGCACAGTCTAGTACAGTTTTGTATCCGACAAGAGTACAATCTAGTGGATATATAATTATTTAATTATTTATTGATCTTTATGATAATATTTTAAATTATTTTCCACAAAAAATATCGACTTCGATCGTGGCTAATTATTTTGATTCAAAAACTAAGCTACTGAACCGATTTTGATGAAATTTCTGAAAGTATTCTATATATATCATTTCAGATAAAAAAGAATATTATTTTACTAATCGGTTTATAAATATATAAATGATGGACGTTATTATGAAATCGGGTAATATATGTAAAAATTGTGTGTTTGACCATTTATATATTCGAGTCAATACTTGAGACAACCTGACTGGCACATCACTATTACAGCATAAGTACAAAGTTGTGATGTAACATTAGATTTGTTCATAGTTCATATATTTGTGTTTGGAATCACAAGAAACATTATTTGCTGATCGTGATTCAGTTTTATGCGACATGCGTGGGCAGTTTTGCAGTGAAGCAGCAATGCGTGTTTGTGTTGTTGTTTTGGTCGGAAGGTCAAGGACGGCACGATATATAGTAACTATGATATACATTATGCGGTAGTTAGCATTTCCCATAAGGTTAACCGTATGAATTAGAATAATATATTTTTTTGTTAAACATATTTTGCTGTACAAGAATTTCAGTAAAAAAATATAACAAAATACTACTAATAATGTAAATGTGAAAGTTTTTAAAGATATTTGGTTCTTTGTATGTTTGTTACTCAATCAGAAACGGCTGGACTAATTTAAAAAAAATTTGGCGCACGGTTAGATTATATCTTTACTTAATATAAAGGATATCTTATACACTTATTTACATACTCAAAATCACGAGAAACAGTATTTTATAAAGTTAGGTTAGGGATATTTATTTTCCCTAACGTTGTCTGGAATGGATTGCTTAGCGATAAGGCCGCCGTTTGTTTCACTTCTCATTAATATACTGTACTTATTATTTTCTTACTTGGTGTAAATAAATAAGTAAAGTATATTTTGCGTCAACAGTAAGATTTTGAAATTTATTATAGGAAGAAATCTGACTGTTTATTTTTTAATTATTTATTTTTGCTTTAAAAACGTAAGCATATTTATTTACTGGGTGTTTCTTTCCTTAACGTAAAAATCCAAGTGCATTGCTTGCTAATTTATTCCATAGGTGTATGTAATATTTATTTAAATAAGATAAACCTTCCAAGACAACATTATAAACTTTCGCTTTTCTCCTTTTTTAGGTGTAGGAAACGACTACCGAATGCCACTTGCTTTCTTGATACACTTCCTTGCTTCCTCTGTAGTCATACTTCTTTTACATAACCACGTAAACAGGTTTAAAGATAATCCAATGTCTTATGCTATTATAAACAAATGACTCTTTAAAAGAGAAAATGTAAATAAACCTATTTAAATAAAAATTATTTATATTCTACTCTAGTTATTTGTTTAATTATTTATTTTTGTATTTGATATACGTGTACTATTTAATATGGAGAAAAACTTAGGTTTGTTTTATTTTTGATCACACTGAATATGTCGTAGATACTTAATTAATTTTTAGGTTTTTTTCCTTTATTTTTTGGTGGTAATATTAAAAGTTATACTTATCTTACCTAGATGGAACAGCTAGTTCCATAACATAATAAACAGTTTATATCTTTCCTAATATTAATTTACTTTCAATTGTATGTTTCCTGAATTAGTTAATGGTTTCCCCGCGAGTTAGAAAAACTACTTAAAGAGCGAACAACAAATTAAAATGGATTTTAATGAATAGATTTGTGCCTTGTTCTTTTAAAATCTCTTAGGATTAGGATACACTTGTTAACACCTCATCTTTTAAGTGTAAAATACGTCAATGATTTATTTCCGGTCTCAGTATAGTGTGAATATTATTAAATAATACTTTTATAATAGGTACAATTATGCGAGTTATTAAAAGATTGGCACATTCTTCGCATAAGTATTTACGTAATTTAGGTACCTATTAGTTACTTTTAGAGTTTCTAATTTTAGGAGGATATAATTAATCAATCAAATTGTTCAACGATCAATGTTAAATTGAAATATAAAAGAAGTCATTATAATATTTTGTTATTAAAAATTATACATATTATACCTTTACTCTTTTAAATTACAGGAGAATTATTATATTTATTAAACATGTAAAAAATAATTTAAAGCTTTTAATGTTCTTCTAAAAAAATAATGTTTTTTATTATTATAGTCAATAAATTTCCTATTGCAGTATTTCCTATAGTAATTGTCCGTTTTATAATCACATAATGTTGAAAGTTGCCGATAGAAGCTTGTGAAAGGTGAAACCTGGAAGTAGGTATATAATATATTGCAAATGCTTATTATATTTATTGTTCTGTCTTTATTAAAAGTAATTGTTTATTTAACTTATTATTATTTATTTATATGCAGACAAAGAGTATTTAATATTAGAATTATAAATGAATGTATCATTTTTACATTACTGATTTACAATATTTACATATAGACAGAACGGATTTTTTAGTTATTTTTGTTCTACTAATAGAACTAACTTATAGAACTATAAGGATACAAAAAAAAAAGGATACAATCTGAATTTCATAAATACAGCTTCAGTTCTGGTAATCGGATATCTGCAGATATCTTAAATAGATATAAATGTATGTATGTATATCTTAAATATTAGTATATACAAACAAAAAGGGGATATATATTCATCTTGAACATATCTGTTTACTTTTTACCCTTTTTAATTTACTGTCGAGTGTAGAACCTACTCTTTTAGGTTGATAGCATTCAAGCACTATATTATTGTCTCTTTTTTTCCTTCCGCATAGTGTGGTCACATGTCGTGCTACAATAAAAAATAATTTCTTTTTTATACCAAGCATACAGATCGTCTGATGATAAACAGTCACGGAAATATACGTACATAAAATTAAATTATTGCTGGTTGCTTTATATAAATCGTCTGAATAATAACTGCCTCCACCGGGAAGACCAGGAAGCAGCAATACGTTTGTAGTTGTTTCGATAAAATGGGTAAGATAGCTATTGTAATCTCTCACACAAGATTACAATAAATAATCATACCTACTGTAGATATCACAAAATTAATAGACATACATACTTTTTTTAATAAAAACATTTAATTTATCCCTCAGATAATTACAATGTTATTACGAATGTGATATTCTGTAAAGATATTCGGATGTTTATATGTTTGTTACTTAAGCCTATTTAAATGGCTTAACGGATTTGTATGATATTTGATATACGAATAGATTATATTCTAACGTAGCAAATCCAATAAGTATTTTATATTTTTTTTATACAACTTAGAATGGCAAACAAGCTGACGGTCTACCTGATGGAAAGTGGTAACCGTCGCCTATAGACAAGAGAAGTACTATGAACATAACAGAGTTATATACATATACTCTTTCATACAAATATATTAAAAGGCAAATTAAAAAGATACAATCTATTCTTGTTAATAGGCGGTTTATAGCGGTTTTAAATATATAATTTATAAAAAGTTATAAAATAATGTCAATTAATTGTAATTTGGAATGAGCATATTACAAAAAAAGTTGCAATAAATTTTAAAAAAAGGAGTGTATAATTAAAATTGAGAAAAAGGAAATTGAATATAGAAATGACGAATAATAAGAAAAGTATGGACGAGGAAAACATATTTGCCGTGCAGAAATAAAAGGATAAGGGAAAAGCCATCATGATAATCTGTTCACAAACAAAAAGTAATAATACAGAGGTCAGATTAAAAATCCCCAAAACCCAATATATACCTACGACACTAATGTTTAAAGGAGGAAATTATGTGCAACATTTACGATAGCGCAGTACGACTTTGTTCCGGTTTGGAAGGTGGAATAATAAACTAAAATTACAGAATACAAAGCCACAGAAAGAATGGAAATACCTTATGTATTTATGCAACTAAGAATGTCAAACAATCTGATGGCTCACCTGATGGAAAGTGTTAACCGTCAGCTATGGGCATAACAGAGTATACTGTTTCGCCATAATATCTCTCATGAATTGTCATTCCTGAGGAATAAGGTGTTATGCTTTTGTACCCTGTAAATACACTGCCATATCCCACCCTTTAAGCTAAAACACAACCCAAGCAAACGACTTTTGTACAAAGTTTCTCTCTGGTATTATATGCGTCACCGTGTATTTTGAAATGTCCGTAGTGCTGTTCTTATATACGGGCGACGTTTTACACTTTCCATCAGGCCGTCAGAATGTTTACCATTCTGAGTTGCATAAAAAATACATAAAAACTGTCTGTCTGTGTACTGTCAAGGTGACTTTCGAGTGAATTCCGTTAGTGTTGTTCCTGATGAATATAAACTACGGAAAAAGAAGGTAAACAAACATGTTTGCCCTGCATTTGACTGACTCTTCCGATAAGGACGAAATATCGGTGCAGTCAGTGATATTGTTAATAGCCCGTCAGTTGCAAGCTTTGTTTAAATTAACTTAGAAATGTGTTAATTAACTACTAGCTATATTGTTTTAAAATTTGACATTGTATTTTACTTTTCATTGTTATAATAAATATTAATAAATATAGCATCAAAGCGATTAGTGAATTGCAAAGTAATATAAACCATAGTGGAGAATTACGTAGAATACCTTTATGTTTTCCTGAAATACGTCACGTCAGCATATAAACTTGGTATTTGTTTTAGTCAATTACAAATGTAAAAACATTCGGAATAATAATTAAAATAAGATTAATTATGAAAACAATAATTGCGAATTGTTTATGAGCAGATATTATAATTGGAGCTTATTATTCAAAGAACAACCACATTACATTACCAAATAATTATATATATAATAGACTTTTTACAGATAACTAGATACAATTAATTCTATAAAAACATAATAGATAAATAACTATTTACAATAGAGAAGTACTTACTCCATAAATGCAGTTCAATGCCCGTTTATAGCTTAGAACGATGAATATAGAAAATATATAATGCAACTTGACTTACAATGCGTGCCCCGAATACTTTATTTACGCTGCTACTGGAATAATAATATTTGTTATTATTTAGAACTAATAGCAACCCGTGGCTTTACCTACGCGAATTAAAATAAAAAAGCATACTATTTTAAGCTAGAATATGTTCTGTCTTTATTATTTATTAATTCATTAAAATTAAATCCATTATCCATTTAAATTTATTCAGCCCTTTAAAAATAACAAATATCCAAACATGTTTATAAACATTCACGTTTATTATAAAACTGGCTGTAAAATAATTTAAAGGAAAAAAATAATGTTTTTTTTTTATACCACAAAGATGGCAAACAAGCATACAGCCCGTCTGATGATAAATGGGCACTGTAGCCTGTGGACGCCTGCAATACTAGGGATATCACGTAGCCTATGTTTATCCAATCTTTAGTTTTAAAGTATTTAGCTTGTTTTGTCAAATTCACTTTCTTTTTTAAAATCTAAATGTAACTTACGTAACTTGTATCTATTCTAAATAATGTGTGACTGAATATTTATCTAAAGAAAACACTTTGAGAAATTGTGTATTTTTCCAATAAATCTTCACTGCGGTTGCTTCCAACTGTTAAGGAAAACTGAATAACTTTTGTTACGGAAAATGGGTTGAAATATAAATGAAAAATAATATTCGAGCCTTTCACATTAAATAAGTCACGCCATGACTTAACAGTTTGTATAAAAGATCAATCCAGTTTAATCTCCGACCTTTGACCTATTTTGTGGAAAGTTCTTACGTTACGTGAACCCTTTCTATTACGGATTTTATAGTCACGCTTGGAACGTAATAATGATTGCTAATTCAATTAGCTACATCGAGCAATTGATAAAATTAATTACGTATTGTTTGAGATATGTTCATATGGAGTATATATGCTCAATATGGAAATTGAGCATATATTTATTTAGGTTTACCAACAATTGTTTCCACAAAATAATGTAAATATATATACAATTATGGAGCTTAGAACTAAGTGTAAATTTTTTTTTATAGGCAAACAACATATATTGATACATGTATAACAATAAATATATATAGCTAATATAGCTAATAGCACGGAGAAATATATATAGCTTACAACTATTATTAAATGCTTAACAACTAATAACTAAAGCCACCATATCCATAAGCAGATCCAGCAGCACGACTCATTTTATATATTTATAGATATTTCGTACAAAAACAATTGGAGTATCAAAATTAATATCGACCTGGTCACTGCAGCTATTTATAATTTTACAGAACCTTACTATTGGAGAATTACTACCCAGATACTGTTATTATATCGTCGTTATTTTTTTATGCTTTTAGTTACAACTACTAGCTTTAGTTAGTTGATTATAGACAGAGGGATTTTACCAGAGGGAGACTTTGTACAAAAGTCGATTGCTTGGGTACCTCTGTCCTATTCGTGTTTCAACCGTTAAGCAGCTGTGTTTGCATGGCTGTGTTTCGGTTTGAAGGGTGGGATATGGCGTGAATTTACAGGGTACAGAGGAATAACACCTGAGTCCTCAGGAATGACAACGCCTGGGGGGTACCATGGGTGAAACAGTATCCTCTGTTATGTCCATGGTACTGCTCATGTCTACAGGCGACGGTTACCACTTTCCATCAGGTGGACCATCAGCTTGTTTGCCATTCTAAGTTGTATAAAAAAAATACAACTAGAGACCCGTCCCGGTTTCGTATGGGGATATAGGTAGAAGATTTCTATTTAGTTTCTTATTAAAAAAATCATAATTTAGAGTATTATGTTTTATTAATTAATTATCTGTATCTTGCGGCATTTCCCGCGGGAACCAATACAGTAAGTACCCTATATTCTAAGGTAGGATAAAATCTACCCATACACCATACACAAATTTTATTTAAATCCGTTGAGTAGTTTTTGCGTGAAAGAATAACAAACACTCATCCATCCTTCCTTACAAACTTTCGCATTTATAATATGAAATAGGATATACTCGTAATACTCTTCAGTATTAGTATAGAATATGTAATAGTACCGTACTTAGCTAGTATTAGTAAGGATAGGGTTGACTCTATAGTTATAGTTTAGTGATGCGGCTCGCGTACACTTACCATGTACTTATGACACGTATATTTCTGACGCACGTTTGTATGTATATATATTATTGGGACGTTTAACGGAACTGTACTTTCTTGTGGCTATAAAACATGCCGTAAAGGTTTGTAAAGTACTTTTCAAATAAAATTGTATATAAATGTGGACGACTATGTCGAAAATCAGGCAGTATAAAGCCTAAAAATAAATATATTTTTTTAGAACTGTTAGTACATTTTATTTTATTACTATGTTTTTTTTTGCAAGTCAAACAGCCTTCGCAAGGAAACTGCGCATATGTGCCAAAAACAAAAAAATCGAGAACATGTAAAACAGGCATAAAATTGTTGTGTAGCTATTTTTATATTTTAAAAGCTACTTAAGATTTATAATGCGGTAGCAAACACTAACATTAGACACTTTTACATATTATTACTATTATATTACTTTTATATTTATTTCGAGCAGTTAATCAAACTTTTTTTTACCTCTAAGCAGTTGATAGAGTTTGAAGCGTGTTCCATTCTGTGATGAAAAACTATATTATTTCTAATGAAAAATATAGGTATATTTCATCAATCCAATTATAGAAGCATGTATGCAGAATGTGATGCATATCATATGCATATGAAGCATATAGATATATATAATGTTGTAAGTGTATAATTGTGGACAGTCGTAAGTATAGAGGGAGACCTGAAGAAGATGGAATGATTGTGTGTAAAATGACTGAATGATTATAATAGAGATTAATAGAAGAGAAAAACATATTACGTCGAATCTATATAAAAACAGACGAAGATTATGTATTCATACAAACTGGCCAATGCTGTTTGAAGATTCTTATCTTCAATAAATTGTTTATCTCACCTTTTCTGTGAATGGGTCAATGTTTTTGAATAAATATAATAAAATTTAATTAAATCTAATTTAATACAAAATTGATTGCCTTTATTTTTTTTTTTTCTACAAATGAGGTTCTAAATTGTATCAAGGAATTAAATATCTTGTATATTTTATTATACATTACAGTTTAGTACTAGAGAAAGATATTCTCAGTTGCATCGAAAAAGCAGCGAGTTCTCTTTTTGAATTTTTATTCTTTTTATTTATTCATAATTTCATTTTAAAGGTAACAACAAAAAAGTTATAAACCAAAAAACTCCAACACTCTCATTACAGTATAGCAGCCTTATTTATATAGAAAATATATGGTATCTATAGGTACAATAAAAAGACAATCGCAATGGCAAGTAACCAAAATGCAATTACCTGTAATTGGTTATGCATCACTACGTCTAGGTCCTGGAACAATGGGTGTCTAGTACCAACAAATGAAAAATGCATGACAATTTATGAACATTGTCTAGTCATTATTAGCAAAGAAAACTTTAAAGTATACAGTTTACAATAGATACATATAATATAGAACTATGTTTCAGTGTTTATGTATGCATAATGTATCTACTTGTTTTATTTTTATTTAATGAGTTGACAAAAAAAACTAATTATTATATAATAATAAAAAAAAATTAGGCGAAGATGGTAGGAAATTAATGTTCTTTTTTCGATATTTGGCTACTTAATAAAATATTTATATGAAATGTGTATGTACCTACTGAAAAAAAAATGTAGGCATTTCCCTCAATCGCCCAGTTACCCACTAGTAAAGGTTTCACTTAATTTAAAATATACAAATACTACATTGGTGAGAACATGCTCTTATAACATTTTTTTTTTCGCAAACAATAAAAAATACCCAATAATAATAAACAATTCAATGAATTCTAATTTGTATGCATCAGTGATGTCTTATTACGCAATACTTCATCTGCAATACTATATTTCTAATGACGTCATATATTGTGACCATGCCCATATCTTAAGAACGTAATACCTGTGCTATCAAAATATAGGACCAAAATAATATCTAATTATTTATTCAGTGTATTTACTCTTTATTATACTTTAAAAATGCATTCACTATAAACAATCATTAGGATAACTCCACAGGATGGATGGATATAGTAGTGGGGAAATTGACTGTGATTTGACGTGCATTTAGGTATACAAAATTTTATTTTAAAGTTCTGATTAAAAATTCATAAAAATTAAAAGTGGTTAACTGATTTCTAAGCTTACAAGATATGAACGGAGGAAGAGGATGAGTAGTGGTAATGGGGAGTAATGGATCTTAACTCAATTTTATTCCAAAATGGTTCGACGTATCCGCTACGAAACCACAACAACTTTTATGCAGTAATATATATATTTATTATAAGTAGTATACAAAATACTTTATGATATACCAAAGGCAAGAAAAATAAAACGAACTCCACTTGCTAGTTCACGAGTTCCCAATGTATTTCTCATTAGCCCCTTAGACCAATAGATCAAACCTGTAATATGTTTGTTACTTCAGGGTCGGCAACGCGCATTGATAGCCTTTGTTTACCACCTTTGTGGCATAAAAAAGAAATAAATTTTCATCATGGGGATATGGATTAGCATGATTACATTGTCGATTAGCTTGATTTTTAAATAATAAATTACATCACGTATAATTATTTTAATTTTATTATAATAATTGGTGTTTCTTTGTTTCTTTTTTTTTTGTTTTTGTTTCCTGTTTACAGGTCTACATAATAAATAATAACTATTGAACACTCAAAAACTGTTATTAAAATTAATTACTAAGACGATGTGCGATGTAGGTAATATGGTACTTGCAAGAAGCACTGTGTTTAAAATAACAAAGTTGTTTGAATTTACGCTTTAATTATTATGGGATATGATTAGACACGGTATTTAAAATCACGCTGTCATTTGGAGAGTTTACATACTATATTTTTATAATTTATGTAATAAAAAAATTAATACATTATTTCTCAGTAGAAAAATGATCGACTGAATATATGGGCTTTATCCTTTATTGAACGTGTTTAAAAATAAACAAATTATGTGAATTTATTGTATAAGTCAACAATATACGTACAAAAAAATTAAATTAATAATGAAATTGCCATTAATCATAAATAAATTTAAATAATTATAGTATTGTACATTATGTTTCACGATAGTTATTATTTTATAATAAAAAAATAATGAAAAAAGAAATCGACTCATAACACTTTCAAGATCAAAAGAATAGGTGACATAATTGTATTTTTACTATGTTAGCACATAAAAAACTTTTTACAGTTTTCTCTAATGGTGACAGAATAGTTCGCATATTCTCATTCACATACATATACATACATAAAACATCATCTTTGGATATACCTGTACTTCAGCTACTTCAATTGAAAAGACACACCAGTAAACGACGAAATATGACTAAGCTAAAGAAAATTTAACTATTTTATTCTATTTTTATACAAATATAAAAGTGTCTTGTACATAAACGAATTGAAAAGAATAACTATTCAATTTCTTGCGGATCTTTCTCAGTAACAATTTAAACTCAGCAGTATAATCTTAAAAAAATTAAGATTTAGAAGAGCTTGTAAACAAGTCTATTTGAATAAAAATTAACTATTTCTATAAGTTCAACTTTTTAGAGGCCAACTTAGATCACAATAAACTACCTTAATACTAATAATGTCATAGAAGACCTGTCTTAGTGAAACCGCGAAGTCAAGGTTTTGCGTGATGAAATTTTGTAATTATACAGCTGCATTGAAATTGAGACAAAAAGCTAGTTTTCTTATGAATCTGCATTTGATAATTATTGCACTAAATGACCTATTGAATTTTAGATCGCGTGCTAAATGTTACAGTTTAAATATGATTAAAATACTTATTACACATTGACATAGCGATCATAGTTAACTATTTTTATTTCTTTATCTTTATTTTAAAGAATATCTAAAATAATATAAATTTCAAATCGATTCATTATGTACTCGCTGAGATATAGTACTATAATAGACGGACAGACAAATAAAATTGTTGCATAGGGGCTCCTTTGTACTATTTCGGCGCATACGAAAGTCTATAAATAAGAATCAATTACGAACTTTAAACACAATGTGCACCAGAAGTATTAAGGATTGAATTTTCATTTTTTACATACTTGTAACTTTCTGCTTGGGATTTAATATAAATATTAAAAAATAGATGGCGTATCAAGATAAAACATTTTTTTTTTAATTATTGTTTTGACTTATATTACATTTATTAAATTCTTCTTGTACAAACGTGGCCTAGTTATAGTTATATTGTATTAATAAGATATTTAATGATACTTGTGTATAAGTATACCTAAGTACAACGACCCAAATGGAAGGCTGTTTGAAAAATGGAGTCCAATTTAAATGGTAATATCATATAGATATAATCGTTTCTCTTACAACAATAGAATGAATAAAAAATGTAAAAAAATCAACAACAAATGATCATTGTTTCCGTGTATACGGGATATTATAATTCGTAGTCGTGAGCAAACAATAAATTGTTACTTTGCTTAATCAAAATGAGTTTGTGTACTTATTCATATTTTTTTAGAAAGCTACTTAACTATATTATTGTCTCCATACTTTTTATTAAGCATATTACGTACATATATATACGTTCCGTATTTGTATTTACAGAAATCGTTGAATGCATCAAAGGTTTATTTGAGCTTTGAAGATATTCGAATGCCCAAAATCATATGAGTATTCAAAATTAATATTTTTTTCTGTTTGAGGAAAACTTTGTACAAAAGTTATTTACATATGGTAGACACTTGTTTTGCACCCGAGAAATGTCTTTAATTATTATAAAAAATAACATTTAAAAACAATTCCAATATTTTGTAATAATTTTCAGTCTGTAACTAATGAAAACTGAAGAAATTTTATCAACATTGTGATAACTAATTATATTTATAAACAGGTTCTTTAT
The DNA here is from genome assembly GCF_026898425.1 of Galleria mellonella. NCBI lineage: Eukaryota > Metazoa > Arthropoda > Insecta > Lepidoptera > Pyralidae > Galleria > Galleria mellonella. Next base: position 6,967,886 of record NW_026442138.1, read on the forward strand.
ATACGTGTAATAAGTATATTATAATTCTCATAACGAGAAATAAATAAATAATCTATGTAAATGTATATAAAAGAAGAAAATGTCTATTAGATTAAGGTACTACGGTAACTGCTAGATCTAGACTCATGAAATTTGGAGCTAGTGTCTTATATAACGCAAGCAGGAACTAAACAGGGATCTTTATATTTAAGAATTTTCCCTAAAATTAGGTTATGTGCAAACGAGGCCGCAGTAATAATTAATCCACCATAAATATAATACGAGTACGTGACAACAAAATCTTTCTGACATAAGGAATCTATTATTGTATCAATTTATTACTATTTGCTTCTTATATAATTAATATACAATGGAAAATTCCATTAGTTAGAAATATTACAATAAACAAAAATAAAATATATTTTATCATTGGACAAATACGGAGGAAATCAATTATAATCTAATCACTCTACCTATCATTTCTATTAATACCGTTGAACAAAATATTATAAACTATTACTATCATAAACCTTATTACAGTATTATATTGTTAATAATTTAAATAGTTCTGTTATCATTGTTAATAGATTAAAATTAGAGTTCAAAGTTGATAAAATTAATTATAGTTTGTCTGAGGGGAAAGTCAAGAATTTCCGGAATCGGTGTGCAGAATGCGGAATTATTTGTGAAGTTCTCAAAAGGTTATCAACGAGCAAAGTCACTTCACATTTTACGAATTTGTAACTTAGATATAACTTAATTTTCGTCAGCATTATCATCATTTCAGCCCGTATCTATCCACTGTTGGATATAGGCTTTCCCCAATTAATTTCAATTTATGCTATCCTCTGCTTTTCGCAGTGAGAGCCACATATTATTGGTCCTTTTAATCGGGGAGTTTATGTCCATAAGAAATCACGCTGGGCAAGCAGGTTGGTGGCTGTAATTATTGGAAGGATTTTTGAGTGGGTTTAAAAGTTTTTTTTAATGGAGTTTAGGGGAAGAGATAGGCTGTCTCTATGATGGAGGATATAGGATACGTTAATTATAGCTGCGATCGATCGAATCATCGGAAAAATGAACCTATTGAAGAAAATAATTTTAAGTACATCCAAATATAATTTTATAAAAGTGCTAAAAAAAGATTATAACGACAATAAATAAACTAGTATAGAGTATAGTAGAACATCCAGTTCAGATCAATCAATGCATATAATGTATTAATTTTAATGTAAACTTTGTTGTTTTAATTTGTTGAACCTTGGAAAATTGATTGCATTAACTTTTTATACGTTATACCATTGTATTTTAAATAGCATTAACATAATAGTATTAGGCGCTTCGCAGCTATTGATGGCCCAAATAGTTTGCCACAAAGAACGGCCTTGAATTATATTCATCGTACTTTAAGTATGCAAATAAAAAATGCGATCTTTAATGAACGCCTTTATGATAGCACGGCACGGTATAATTTTATTGTCGTAACTATAAATCCGTGCCGTGTCGTGACGTGTCGTGCTGTGCAAGATTTTTTTTATTACTATTTTGATCGTAATAAGTAAATATCAATAGCACTACGAAAATGATAGTAGTACTCATACTGTGTCGCTCATATCACCTCATAAGATATTACTTTAATAAACGGTATTGTCGTTTACAAAATAAAATGGGTAATTTTCAGCAATCTGTCTATTTTTGGTTTCAAATCTTCTGAGATCTAAAACTCTGAGATATTCTGAGATTTTAAGTTGATGCCCCTAGAAAGTAATTTATGAAATGATTCCTTCTATATTTCGGATCATCGACTTTTCTGAGGACTAAAAGCAGAAAATACAAATCAAACGTCCACCGAAGTTGGACAAAGATCACAATTCCCCAACTTATGTTCCAAATATGTTACGTTGTTAGTCTGCCGGGACAAATGATTTTCTAAATATAGATAAATAGTGTATTGCGGTCTCATACATTTTGCTTCGCAAAAAAGCCACTTGTTTATTGTAATAAAACACACCTATGCATGATAAAATGTTTCGTACATACATTACGTTAAACTATTTTAATTTAAAGCGTCAAGTAGTTTTTAAGTTAATTTTGCATTCCAATAATCTGGTTTAGCAACAAAATAAAATGACGACTTTAATTATCATAATATCAGACTAAAAGAAACTCTATCGATTGCAAAAAATATTATCAAAACCAGATTAGGATTGGCTATGTTATCGCATAATTTAGTTAAAACACAATATAACAAACATTTTCAGATAAACTTCTTTTCTGATTTTTTTTAATGAATGAATGAATGAACTCTTCATTGTTCCCTTCAAAGAATGATTAATTTTGACACTTAGAATACTCAACAAACTAACAGCTCTCCTGATAGGAACTGGTAACCGTTGCCTATAAACATGAACAGCACCATGGATATCGCGGATACACTATACGATACCCTTTACACGTACTCTTTGCTATGACATAGTATTTTCATTGGCAGATAGGGTATGTTTTCGTAATTTAAAGTAAAAAGTTTTTGTAAAATAATTTAATATAGATAAATTTGAGTAATATTTTTGACAGGTTTGGTACTCGTATTTGGACAAAAATAAAAACTGATTTAGCAACGCCATATTATATTATCTGTGGCAACGCTATGTAATTGCATAGGCAAAAATACTTGGTAAAATATTCGTGACTAATATATTATGCATTTAGTATAATCCTTACTTATATTATAAATATGAAATTGATTTTGTTTGTTTTACATACGTACTATATGACAGAAGAACATACGCTACTATATAAATAATAAGAGATAAGATAGGGATAACCTGTTAATCAGGGAGGAACGGGATTGTTAGTAATGCGGATTATCAATCCCATTGCTAACAATATACCCTAACAGGTCCCCCTGGAAACCATCATGCTGAATTCCAAGTGTATTCATCACGATGGATTAACTGACCTGCCTTTTCATCCTCACCTATCATCCCTTAGTAGTGCCCCGCCAGCTTATACCATTAGCGCAGGCGAGGTTACTGTCCCATTATCATCCATTATTAAAAAAAACTTGTTAATTAACATATCCAGTCACGTGGACAGTCTCTAGTAAAAGCTAGTATATTAATATTTTAAAACTATTTATTGTATAATAACTTTAGAAATTCAGATAGAGAATAAAATAATAATAATTTATGTGCAAATTTTATGTTTTGTTGTTACGTCAATTTTTAATTATATATTGCAGTATACTAATTACTTATATACAATCACTTTCTAAGTAATGTCAACCACAATGCAATATTATCGATTGAGATATAGAGATATAAAACTAGGACAGTAAGTCATTTACACAGATTTATCTTTGGTTTCAGTAACCTACACGTGTAGAGGTAATAAGAGTTTTAATTATAAGTTTTATTAATTTTATATTTTTATTAACTTTTAATATATAATATAATATACGTATGCTGTTAAAGTTTGAACAAATTTATAATATATACAATACAAACTTACTTTCACATTTATAATATAGAAAGGATAGCATTTGACATTTTATATTTAAATAATTAGTGAAAATGCGATTTTAATATCCGATTTTTAAATAGTAATTGCGCAGTCTATAGAACTCATAGTTTTTTTTTTATGGGCGAAAATGGTATGGTTAGCGCAGGCTAACGAGATACGCTGGCGGAGCACCCGTGAAGGGTGATAGATGAGAATGAAAACAGGTTAGTTAGCCCATCATGATGATTTCATCAGGAATTAACCATGATAGTTTCCAGAGGGAACCGCGTGGAGGTCGACCTGGTTGGGTATATTGCTAACAATGGGATTCTCAGTTTCCATTACTAACAATCCCTTTCCTCCCTAGAACTCATAGTAGGTACCTACTTATGTATGAAAGTACAAAATTTTCAAGTGACCTTAATATTTTTTTCGACTGATGTTACTAAGTCTTACCATAATGTTTTACCATTTTGGTATAGAACCCTAAAAAGTGTTGGAATGAGTCCATCTATTAAAAAGTTTCGTTGTCACAGACACTGTGTGGACAACGAAACACAGGCATAGAATGAGTCTTCCCTGCCTTTTCCGTGGTTGTCGTAAGAGGCGATTAAAGGAATTTAACGGTTAAGGGATGGGCAGCAGTGTCCCTCTTAAAACATCACCAAAGCCGATCTGCGGTTGCCAACCCGCCTGCCAAACGTGGCAACAACTAGCAAAACCCCCCAAGGGGGAAGCCTATATTCAACAGTGGGCTGTTAACATCTGATATGATGTCACAGATATTCATACAAAGATTTGAAACAACACTCCTTTCTTGCGGTGACGCGTGACGCTTAAAAACAAAATTACGACCACGTTCGTCTCTCTATTTGCCTACAACTCGAAATTACTTGATGAAACCGCGATAAAATATTGCGGTAAACCACATAAATAAAATAATATAGTAAACTACATCATTAAGATAATTCCTTGAGGAAAAATTTAAGCTGTATACCGAAAGAGATATTCAGTACAATTAAAATAATAAAAAAAAATTGATGTTTTTATACTGATATGTATATTAGTAGTTTCCATTATTGAGCAATCTCACAAATCAGGTATACATATATAAAAATTAGCAATATGATTATTATATGAATTTATATATACATCAATTACCATAGATTAGTAGATTCTTAAAAAAAAATTGAGTTATTTTATCATTAACATTACAACCTCATTTTGGTGTTTAAAAAAATTCTGAAATTAGTTGCAAAATGGGTTTTCGACTTCAGAAGCGAAGAGATAGTTGATTCAATTGCATATTTGTGTTTTGAGATATATGTTATATGATAGCTATGGCAATTAGTTAATCATGATTAAAACCACATAGATACAGATAGGTGCATCTGATTTTTTTCATGAATGAAAATGGAATGGTAATACCGTCCGCGCTATTGGTATGCACCGGCAGATCACCAGTGAGAGGTGATAGCTGAGACTGAAAGTAGGTGAGTTAGCCCATCGTGACGAATTACATAAGCATTAAAAGTGGAATCACATGGAGGTCAGCTTGATAGGTTATATTGCTAGCAATGGGACTGTTAGACCCTATGATATTTTTTTTTCTTTCAGTTATTTCTGGTTTTCCTTGAATATTTAATAAGAGGAAAAGTCTTTTTTTATGTCTTATTATATCTTAAGTTTTTTACTTCATTAATACCTATGTCAAGTTGAGGAAACTATTTAAATATTAGGTACATTACAAAAGAATCTATTTATCTTACAACGATATTTATAGAATAAATTCCTAGTATATCAAAAAAAGGCTAATCCTTACATTGTACCTATCTACAATCTAAGGAATAGTCTTTTTAGAGCCTCGAGCCTCAAAAACGGGTAAATTTTTGGCAGCTAATTGTCAAAAGGAAGCACTCATATATATTTATCACGCAAAATTATATTAAATAGTTAACCCGTTTTTCTTTAAACATTTCTATGGAGACACTCTATAATTTAAGGACTAATCATTTGTCACCAAGCAAGGCTTGCACTTGTTTGCTTAAAAAATAAAACCCTGACTCTGAATAAAACTCTTATTAATAAACATAAAGTAAAGCCAGATTAATTTTACTTCAAGTAACTAGTCAGTATTAATTATTTTTGTATTAATGAACATGGAATAATGAATGAGTAAGCTAGTCCGACATTACTTTCGAAGTAAAAGTTACGTATGATAATCCTATTATTTAAGGTTCCCATAGTTCCCATATTTGCTAAAAATATTTGTCTTTACAGGACCAGAAATGCCAAATAAAATAAGTTACCCTGAAAATGTGATGAAAATTTTATAAAAACCAAAGTCGGAAAACGTTACAAAAGTTTAAAGAAGTTTTTTTAAGGAATTTTCGCACGCCATTAAAATGCAAACGAAGAAAAGGGAAAAAAGTTTTAATGGTTGTTGAGGTCTTTTCACACACTTATTTGTAATAAAAATAGCAGTTCATAATAAACTTTCATTTATTCACCAAGTTTAAGTATCTATTATAATGATAATATATGACTATAAGAACATATTGTAGCTTAACAACAAAATACAGAGTGGATCATAAGTCTCTTAATATTTGAAATGATCAATAAAAAACAAATAGCCACGTGTTTATAAAACTGTTTATTTATTATGAAAGTAAATGAAATAGGGTTTTATTTTTTGAAAATTACATCTTTGTTCACTTTGGCTCTGATGCAACCTAGACCGGAAATTTTCCATGACCGCTCTACAAGTATCGGTTGAAATGTTTTGCATTTCCTCATATGTATGCCATATGTAAAAGATCGGCAACGCACAAGCAACTCCTTTCGTGTTGTAGGTGTACATGGGCAATGGTAGTTGCTTTTCATCAGGTAGACCGTGTGCTCGTTTGCCTCCCTAACAATAAAAAAATAATATTTTTAATTATAACACTTCAAAATGAATACAAGTGGTTTATCTACTATATAAATTTTATAATCAATTGATTGTATGAAGTTATTCTACCGTAATGATCGTCTGTAAGTAAATATTACAATATTTTTCTTTCAACAACTGCCCACTCAGTAACAATACTAATTACAAGGAACGCAATAAGAATTAATAATCCAATAGAAAGATTACCAGTTATAGGTAAAATTAAAATCGTTAATTTTAAAATATCGCAATTTACTATTTAATTTATGTATATACATTTATTACTGGAACTTAACATGATGCGATTAAAAATAAATAGAATCAAACAAATTTTGTTATTATTGTATTTGTACTGTTTACCCAAAATAGTATAGTGTAACTCGAAAATAAATTGAAATAATATATTATGTACCTCAGTGCGAAAAACAACTAGTCCTCTTGATGTTTAGTAAAAAAAAGATATTTTTAAGGAAATAATAGGTAGGCATTGCAATGATTCAGTCACGATTGAATTATGTAAGCAAATGAATGTTTTATAATATAACATAAGCAGTGTTAAAAGCGTAGACGAGACAAATCAAGTAAAAACATACTAAGTAAATTAATATTATCGTTATTTATAATGAAAAATATCGTAACCATTAATAACCGTCTAACATATTTTAAATATTTACTAAATATATCCACTACAATTTTACGAGAATACTGAAGCTAAAAATTTTATACATAGGTCTTACCTATGTATAATTTATATATATATATATATATATATATATATATATATATATATATATATATATATATATATATATATATATATATACATACAGTTTTCTGAAATTGAGATCGAAAAATAATGTCATTACATATAGAAGAAAATAGGAAGTCACAGATATGACTCTTAAATCTATTTCACTTAAATCTGAAATTAAATACCAAAACCTATAATAGTGAGCTACAAGTATAATAACGAAATCATAAATAAATACTTAATATACTTAAATTGGAAAAAATCAATAATTTAAATTGCACGACATAAGTTCATACAAAAATTAAAAAAAATATAATACGAGCACTATAGTATGAATTTGCATACTGGAATTGCAACAAAATTTATGTAAACAAATATAAAAAACTAGTCCACATCGATTACATTCACAAAAAACTTAAGAGAATGGAATACGGAAATATTGTATTATTTATAATTGGCAGGTACAGATGCAACTACGAAACCTTTTTATGATGTGAGATTTATAGGGTTTTTTAATGGATGACAGTGAAATGGTAACCCTGTCCACGCTAATAGTATACGCCAGCGGGGCACCAGTGAGGGATGATGGATGGGAATGAAAGCAGGTTAGTTAGCCCATCGTGGTAAATACACCACACAATACCTTCAGCACCATAATTTCCAGGGTGGATCACGAGCCCTTAATCTCCATTACAAATAATCCCTTACTCTCCAGATTCACAGGGTTGCCAGCTAAGTTTACTAGATGTTTTTTTTTTCTATTTTTACCCAATCTCAAACTTACCGATTTTCACTACATATTGCTATGAATCACAAAGCAAGCGACGAAAACAAAAACCGCCTTTCTGTATGTTTCTACTTTTAGCTTCCTTGTCCGTTTTGATACGTTCATTCATAAAATTTATATACCACTATACGGTTTACAAGTAAAAATAACTGCCAAAAAATTACCCAATTTTCGCAAGCCTATTTTACTTTTCTACAAAAATTCCTAAAAGAATTTAATTTTTCCAATATTTCGTGATTTAAAAATCTTTACTCAAAATTGCGGAACACGCAATCTGGCATTTCTAATGGCAACTCATGTTATCAAGAGTAAAAACGTCAATGTAATTACGTGGAGGAATATAAAATAAACTAAGTATTAAATTATTTTTTAAATTGACACAGGCAATTAGGCGGATATTAATATTAAAATAGGAATCTTCTTCAATCGCGCCTATTTATAGCGCCGTAAATCAATTTTATAACTGTAATATTAAGTATCAGCCAGTTCGCCCATCGTGACAAATTTACCAATAAATCAATCACGATAGTTTTTAGGGGAAATAACGAGAATCTACCTGATAAGGTATATTGCTAGTAATAAGTTTGTTATTCCCCATTATAAACAATCCCTTTTCAACCAAGTTTATGTTTGGTTAGAACAAATTCTACCCGTATATCAAATTTAATTTAAAACTGTTCAGCCTTTTAAGCGTAATTTAATTACGAACATCTTTACAAATTTTCCTAAACGAGCGAATTATACAATTCGATATAGTCTATCAGTAGGCCTACCTTACAAATTGGCATGTCAATAAACAAGTTGGTCACTTTGTTATATAATATGAAAACAGATCCACTAATCTACTGATAATTATGTCGTTCGTCGACCTTTTTAACAGATCTTACAAAATTTATGCGAGTCTAGCGATGACACAGAATTACAACAAACACTGTCTAGCGTATGTGAATTTTTTACTGCCATTTTTTTTATTAAATACTGTAGGTACTCGTATATATGTGTAGCTAATGATAATGATACTAATTATATAAATATCGGACTACCAATACAGTATGAAATGATGAAGATGAAGTTTTTTTAATGGGTGATGGGAATGGAATACTAGCCCCATCTGCGCTAACGGCCTATGCTGGCGGGGTTCAAGTGAGGGATGATAGATAAGAATGAAAAAGCGGGACAGTTAGCCCATCACATTCAGTATGATGCTTTTCGGGAGGGACAACGTGGTCAACCAGTGCATATTGCTAGAAATGGGACTGGTAGACTGCATTACTAACAATCCTCCCCCCCCCCACCCTCCATTCTAAAGACAAAGTTAGGTAATTCGGTCCATTATGGAAGATTCATTCCGAAAAAAATATTAGGAAGATCCGCGTAGCGGTTGACCTGACAGAGTATGTTTTGCTAATAGTGGGAATTATGATCGCTATTACTGGCTACCCATTCTCTCTAATTTGCAATATTACATATATGTAACTCAGCCTGACTTTAATATTTGCGTAGTTAAATTGAAGCATCGATTTTGATGAACATTAGCAGGGATATTGGAATCAATTCTGAGGCGTCATGTCTCTGAACCTATCTCGGAAGTTAAAATTTCGATTTAGTATTACAGCATAATATTTATCGTAAGGACCAATATGAACTAATTTTCTAATAGAAAGTAAGTCAAATTATTATAATTTTAGTTTCCATAAAACAATAATTTTGCGAAATTATCAATTTAAAATTTAGAGAAATGGCATCTTAGAATCGACCTCTTGTTTAAAGTCATCAAAAACTTTTCGTAGTTATCATCTAATTCAATACAAACAAAATCGTTAAGTTCTGCACCAAAAATGTTTTTATATGTTCATCTCATTATAAATAAATTACGTACATACTTCCGTTTCGTTCAGTTTTTGTTTGTTGATCGATATTCAATTATTTCCTAATATTCGATTGAGCAATTGCTGTGACCCACTTCCGCGGTGTCACGCACCTCTCACATCTTACTCGTGTTCACTATATAACGTTTATATACATCTAATAACAGGTTTCTAGTCTTTTCTTCACGGTGCCTTAAATTTATATGCCACAAACAGAGGAAATATTATGGGGTTATGTAATGATGTGTCGCTTAGGTAAATACACGTACGAGTTAGACATAGAAATGAAGCTGTCTGCATCTTAAAATTCTATAGTTGGTCCTTTGATTGTGTGTCGGTATTGAACAGAATGTTAATTATTTAATTCTCAACAACCAATAAAAATATACTTATCTATGTTATGGAAAAAACAATTAGGGAATGGAGGACATGAATAAATCTTAAAATATACACAATAAAAAAATCTACACAGACACAACGCTTACGAGAATCAAAAATCAAAATAATTAAAAATGTGAAAAATCTAATCATCATCATATGAACAGTTAACTCTCTACTGCTGAATATAGTCCTCCCCCATAAGAGGGGATTTTGCCAATCATTGCCACGCTCGGCAGGCGAGTTGGTAAACGCAGGTAGGCTTTGGTGATGTATTAAGAGGAACGCTGATATGGCCATCCCTTGACCATTAAGTTCCCTTAGTTACTCTTATGACACTTATGGGAAAGGAAGAAGAAACATCACATACATGTACTTATTTCATCAATGGATTTCTGCACATAAAAGTCTTCATTATGAAGTGTCATTAGAAATTGTTATAATCTTGTATGAACAGATAAACACGAAATTTCCTATAGAATGCTTTGATTCTATCTATATCTAATACTGCAGCCTTACTAATCACAATCTCGAAGGAATTCGTGCGTTGTCTATCTCAGCTCTGGCGAACGGCGAATGTGTTTCTCCATCTGCATTAGAAATGAGTTTGTATCATCGTGAATATTCTACTGCGACAATAAATCCGTTGATGCACGACAGCTGAGCGAGTGTTCTCGACTTCTCCCGCGATTAGTATTTTCGTAATGTTGTGAGATTGTAGCATAAGAACTAAGATTCCTCTTTCTTATAATTGTACCATAACGTATGTTCATTTTTAATAATGTTTCTTTATTTACACTTTATTGCACCATACATATATAACACATATAGTAAATTTTAATGCGAAGTGAATCCTGGATTTTTCTCTTATTTCACGTTTAGTTACGAATTTCTTACGACTACAAACAGCGTTAACTAGCTTAGTTGATGGAACTACTAATTTCTAGGCCAAATCTTATGAGTTTGTCTAATTAGTTTTTAGAGAATTGTAAAAAATACTGTCTCTTATTTTTTGAAATCTATTTGAACTGTCAACTGATAAGCTACATCACTGACTTTCATGTATTCCAAAGCAGATTATAAACTTCCCCAACCTTTTTTTTTTTTTTACAACACAGGGGGCAAACGAGCATGCGGCTCACCTGTAAGTGAGTACCGCCGCCCATGATCACGCACAACACCAGCGGCATAGCAGGTGTGCTGCCAGCCTTTTAAAAAGGAATATACTCTTTTCTTGAAGGTTATGTTGTCGTATCGGTTCGGAAATACTGCTGCTAGAGATTGATTCCAAAGAATGGTTGTGCGTGGAAGAAAGTGCCTTAAAAAACGCAAGGTGGAAGATCAGAGTAATATTTGTGTATTTGTTATTTACGACATAGAGAGATAGCATAGTAAGTTCGTTTATAAACTTCAAGTTGTTTATAATCATAATAAAATAGACCAAATATCAAAGGATATCTTACTCCCTATTTGATATGATGTCTTTGTTAAAGTTAAATTTATTTTAAGTTCACACTCCAGTTACGGTGACCTCTATACATTCCTCATTCACAATTTCCCTCTTAAAAAAAATACAAAACAATAAAGCCGAGACGGATTCATGTGTTTGCCAAGGTTGTAATTATATATGTAGCCATGGAGACCACCAAATAGCGTGCTGATATCTCAAGGCCATCCGTCCGGCGTCTGTATCTTGTTGGTCGGCCCAAGTAGGGCAATGTCGTTTTGTATAAGTATGTACCTATATATTGGAGTGTGCCAATTTTTTATTTGGAGGTTCTCTACACTTTGTATATTATATTCGTGCTCTTATGTTCGTAACTGTCATCACAAATGTGGCAATCAGAGGTATTTTATCAACTGTCATGGTTCTTAAATCCGCTCAAATTTCGCTTGAGCATATCATCTATAGGTATACAATATAGTTACATTGGGAAAGTGGTTTGATATAAATCGGCACCGAAGTAAACGACCTAACCTATTATAATATAATAATATGTTTCGGTTTGAATGGTGCGATATAGCAGTGAATTTACAGGGTACAGAGCAATAACACCTGAGTCTTCAGTAATAGCAACGCATTGGGGGTATCATGGACGAAAGAGTATACTCTGTTAGTCTATGGTACTGCTCATGTCTATAGGCGATGGTTACCACTTTCTATCAGGTGGGCCGTCAGCTTGTTCCATTATAGCCATTCTAAGTAGTATAAAAAAATCTAAAAGAATTGTTGAGTATTTGGAATCGTCGTACTTACATACGACGAGTTTTGAAAGAGCAGAGAGTGTAAGGATAAAAGACTTTGGCACTCGATTTTCTTTCCCTACCCTGTAAAGACTTGGCGTGAAAATAAATAATTAGATAGATGATAATAATTAAATATTTTTAATATTTAATTATTATTATAAATTATTATTGTAATACTTATAATAAAAGAAAAAAAAATAATTGGATATTAACCAGGAGTTATATCAGATTTTACCCAAGTAGCATTTACAAACCCTAAAACACTTAAAGAATAATTTCGTTATAAACTCGCAGACATTGACATACTACCGGCATAATATTGGAAATTATAGTATTTATAAAACCATAAGAAAATAATTTAAATAAAGGGATAATATTTGTCTTCACACTCATTTTATATAATTAAGATTGTGTTCTACAAATGAACTGATTTCAATTGTTTAAAAACTAAAGTACTGTACCAATTTTAATAAAATTTCTGTGAAACCAATTTATAAGTATTTACTTTCAGATAAATAAGAATTTTTCAAATCTGTTAACAACTGACGGAGTTATGAGGTAAAAAACGTAAAAAGGAACAACCAATTTGAGAACGTCTTCGTTTTGAAGACGGTTAAAAATTAAACAGAAAGAGATTTAATTACAGCAAACACTGTATCTCATTTTTATGCAAATTTAACAGGATTAACGATATATTATACACAGGTGTAGAGATAGACAAAAATAGAAAGAAATTATTATTCATTATCTTATCAATATTTACTACTTTGTCACTCTTAAACGGACTTGAGCAAAATTTTATACATACTCGTAGTAATTGTAATAAATTAAAATAAAATATAATACCTTTTAATGTATACGCAATTGAATACACAGGTTACAGTTAGTATTACCATATTTTATAATAATAGGTATATATTCAAGTAGCCAAATAGTCTTCTTTCGATAATATTAAAAGTAAACTTTCTGTGTAAACTAGCATTTGTGCTTTGTTTCTATACGTATTATGAGACGTTACAATGATAACAAAGAATTGTAATTAATTACCGTATTCAGTGCGCAAGGCACATTATATTTTATTATCGCAAACATGCTTTATTTGCATATATGGATAATACCATCATAAATAAGTAGTTTTAAGCATTGTTTTTAAACCAGCTCAACATATTTATACAGATGATTTATATCTTTATATTTAACTGCAGGTATTAATTCAAGATATTTATGCTTTAGAAAAACAATAAAATCCACAGGAAATATCCGTGAAAAATGTTTGCATTAGTACAGCTTTTTCGTTTGACACGAGGCGTTGCATACACGTCAATGAACTATTGCAAAATAATGAATGGAAGTGAAATAACAACCGCGGAAAAAAACCGGCTAAGTTCTAGCCGGACTAGTGCTCTGAAGGTCTGGTCATAGAAAAAAAAAAATAAACAGAATATTGTTTTGTCTATGGTTCGGTATATCGATACTAAAATAAAGAAAATAATGGCTAACAAAAGTGTCACAGATTATTAGATTTTATTAAACGGTTATTTTAATGTTTAAGTTTGTTTGTTCTGTCGATTATGAATAAAGTTATCTTATTTTTTTAAATAGCAAAGTAAACTGCAAAGACTAAGGAGAACAATTAAAATTTTACACGATTTTTACTTAAGGATTTGTCATAATTGGTTGATCGTATCATCACAAACTTTTTTCTAAAAATGTGCCATGTATCTAACTTCAATAATACTGTACCTAAATTCAACGTTTGACAAAAAAAATATAAACATTATATTTTGTTTACTTATTTTTAAGGTACGAATAATTTAATAACATTACATAATTATTTCTTCTATTAAAAGAATTTAGAGTAACTCGCCTTGATGATTACATTATCACCGCTTTAATCGAATCAGGAAGTAAGTACGTACCTAAAGGTGTTGTTAGGTATTTATATCTATTGGCTTTTTATCTGTGATATCTACTAATTAAAAATGTGCCTGGGTATTTCCAAAGAATTTTTAACATTTTAGGACAAATAAATCGTGATCTACGCGATACCGCATATTGCAAAACCGCAGATTTTTTCATAATGGCCATCATCTTTAGACAGTTCTTTGTCTACACTGTAGCAAAACCCACAACAAAAACTTATATTATCCACCTTAGGTACGTGATAAAGATTTTTTTCTAGGATTTCTATAAAACCAAATATTAGAACAAGTAAAAGTCGTGGCTTTATAGATAAATAGATGGATACTCTTTATTGTTTCCTCCATAAGATTACAATAGTAAACTTATTATAAATACAAACAATTACAAGAAAATATTACACTAAGAAAACAATGGGCGGCCTTACCGCTAAGAACGATCTCTTTCAGGCAACCTTTGGATGGAAAAGAGTAATTATAAACATAATATATATATATATATATATATATATATATATATATATATATATATATATATATATATATATATATATATATATATATATATATTTATAATCGGACTCCAAGGTCAGGAATTTAATTCATGAATCGTATAGTTTATGATGATAGGTCAGTCCGAACATTTTAATTCACTTTCGTTGTGCATACATATTTTTTGTGAAAATGTTCATAAATTAAATTGAATTATTATTCATATTATAATAAAAAATCTGTGTAAAGTTTAAGTATGTTTTAATATAATTAGAAAATTTATGTTCGTAGACGCCCACGGCGTGTCGTTTTGGTTATGACCATATTTTTCGAGAAAAATAATGATTATGTCACTCAGTTAATTTTTTTACTCTGTAAAGTGTAAAAAAGAAAAATAGAATTGTTTTACCTTTACCACAGTTCTCACTTTGAGGTGTCGACAATTTATTCTGTTTGTTAGAGCATGTAATAGACGCTTTCGAGATCTTGGTACTTACTTAGATTATTATATCATCTGATATAACCACAAAATATGTTCAAAATTTGAGTAAATAAAGCCTCCGCATTTTTGTCTTTACCGCAGATACCTAATTATAATATAACTAGCTTATACCTGTGACTCCATCCGTGTAACCGGGATATGTTCACTGACCGAGATAAAAATCTGTGTCCTACTCCATCCCATATAATACGTGTATAACAAATATAAATAGCAAAGCCTTTAATGCCCCAAGAGGTAATAAACAAACAAACTCACTTTCACATTTATGATATTACTCGGATCTAATATTATATTATCTGTGTTCATAGTACCTGCTAACCAAGCTCGTAACTAGACCCAAGTTTAAGGTAGGACAAAAGAAATTTTGGTAGGACAGAAATAATAATTAAGTGACTTCGAAAAAGCGAATGTCAAAATTTCTTGGGGTCTTTTATTTTAAGGTAGGGCATTAGGCCTTTTAAGGTAAGACCTTTTATTATCTCTCAATGCTCCCCCTTAAGTACGGCCATGCTACTAATTAAATTGAAATCCCTCAGTAAAACTATTTTCTCCTTGATTAGATACATAACTGCATCTGTATCTGTATGAAGTCTAGTAGCTATTCATAGATAATGTATAGGTTTTCTCAGACCATCGTATACTACTAAGATTACACCTTTGGCATTTTATATTCCATACGTGACTTTATTTTGTGATTATGGCATTCCAAACATAAATGTGATCCATTAAATCTATTTCAGTAAATCACAAAAAAAAACGTGTTTTATTTATAAACCAAGATAAATGTGAATGAAATATTGCATTCATGACTCACGTGAGGATATCAGCAATAGCAAACGTCAGCTCAATAAACAAAGAGGCTGTTTCGAAAATTTGCATGTGCGTGTTTAGGAACTGTGCTGTTTTACATGTTTAATAATGATAATTATATTAGATAGATATGTAGGTCAATTCGATGACAGAAACTGGATTTATATGAAGATGTAAAAAAAGTGTGATATTTGGATATTACAGTAATTTTTGTCTATATCTGATGGTCTTTCAGCGATGATATTTATTATATTTTTAAGTCGTCGTACTGCAATTTTTATTTATACTTATAAAATCATCAATTAATGTCCAGTCAAAATTACTAAGTATAGATAGTTAAATTTTGGAACATAGATTGATTTTATAACAGAAGCATTCATTAAGAAAACATTTTTGAAAAGAGAAATCACGTCACCACGCGTTAAAAACGCGAGCAACAATATTCAATATAATACTTGTCTAATTTCAGATTTTGCTTTTAATTTCTCTCAGGAATAAAATAGGAATAATTTGATGTTATCCAGAAACAAGGTTCTTTATCTCCTAGGAATATTAAGAGACCTACAACCTCAAAAAAAAAATTTAATTATGATTCATTTTTGGTTATTTATTAAGTTTTGTTAGTCTTTAGTTTAGTTTGGATATACGGTGTATTATTATACTTAACAGAAGAATTAAAGCAATACAATATGTATTGCCTTAATTATTTATACGAAAATAATTAAAATAGTTTTCCAGAATGAAAACCAATTTCAATTGTAACAAAAACCAGTTATTATGATTTAAAAACTAAACTACTGTATCGATTAAGACCAGTCTGAAAGTACATCTTTTCAGATGAAAAAAAAATTTTCAAAATAGGTTTATATCTGACGGGAGATACTTGGTAACAAACACAAAAAATATACCGCCGAATTCAGATTCTCCTTTTTTAGAAGTCGGTTGAAAAATCAGCTTTTCCGAAAAAATTTAACTTGTGGAAAATTGCCTATTATTTGCTCATCATGTCTTTCTCTACAATGTTAAACTATATCTAGATAGTTGATCACTAACACTAACATCTTAATTTTGTAAAAAACTTTGACCCACACATATTCTGTTTGGCAAAAAAAATTTTTTTTTTGATGCGAACTCTTTACAATAGTTTCCTGTATAACCTTGGGAACTGAACTTGGGAATTACCTATACAACGCTGGCATTAATGTTAAACTGCAAAAATAAATAAGACGGCAGCACATAGAAGTCTCACAAAAAAGTAGTGACTGTGCTAGTCTAATGAAAAATAATAAACAAATATAAATTCAATGCACGTAGTTGAAGTATAACTTTACAAGTGCAAGCTTTCTCTATAAATAAACGTTGCTCTTTTCCTTAGTCACCGTGCCCTTTAGTTGGAAATAACATTTATGGTTCGATTTTAAGGTCACGTATATAAATTACTTAACTATTTTATTTGTGTTTACGTACTATTTTTATTTATTTATTTTGTTAACATATGTTAATTTTTTAATGATATCTATATATGTATAACGGGTAATTTGTCGGAAAACAATTTTCGGAAATAACAAACATAGTCATTTCATAAAATTAATATACAGACATATTTTTTTTATACAACTTAGAATGGCAAACAGACTGACGGCCCACCTGATGGAAAGTGGTAACCGTCGCCTATAGACATGAGCAGTAGCATGGACATGACAAAGTATACTGTATCGCGCATGATACCCCCTATGCGTTTCTACTACTATTCCTGAGGACTCAGGACTTCAAATCGAAACACAGCCATGCAACTGGTTCACGGTAGAAACACGAATGGGACAGAGGTACCCAAGCAATCGACTTTTGTACAAAGTCTGGTAATTTATTTATATTTATTTTTATATATATATATATATATATATATATATATATATATATAGGCAATATATTTGCATAATTACCTTCCTTCTTTCACGTCAAGTGTCTTGCGGGGTAAACAGAGAGAATCAAGTGTCAAAGCTTTACTTTGTCGCATTATCCTAAATATTCTTAATTCGTCTACATATTCTGTGTGCAATACACAATATTTACGTCAAAGTTGAATCGATTTTGATAATATTTTTTTGCAATTCTTATTCTCATACTAGTTCCGGCATTATTGAAGTCGCTGTTTTATTTTCGAAGCAAAATCTACTCATTTGTTTATAATATTGTCCATTAAAATTTAGAGGTCTAATTTAAAGTGTAAGCATTTAATGATACCTATACAGCTTACATGCATGTAAAGTGGCTGATAATGATAGTGATTTCGACATGTCGCGCCGGTCAATGTGAAGTCACAGCATCTGTGATTACTTCACAGTACACATACAATATATTGATTACTACACACACCTATAATTCTGAATGTCACTTGTAATTTATATTGTTGCCTGCCAAGGCGGTTCGTATTGATATGATGTTGTAATTATTAAAAATCAACTCGACGGTTTCACATTTTTAAATAATACTTATTCGTGCTCTTAGGAATTCATGAATAAATAAATTAAGAATTGTATATATATATATTATCCAATATTGTTAGTTCCGAGAACAAATAAAATGACTATAACAGAAGTTAACTCGTTTTTTAAACTAAAATTTTATCTACCCAAAACAGACTGTCTTGATCTTGAATTGTGGGGGAAAGGGATTGTTAGCAATGGAGTTTGACAGCCCCATTGCTGGAGGTCGACTTAATAGGGCATATTACTATGCCCTATTAAGTCGACCTCCACGTGGTTCCCCCTGGAAACCATCGTGAACAATTCTTGTAGAATTCGTCACGATAGGCTAACTGACCTTCTTCATCCTCATTTATCATCCATCACTAGTACCTCGCTAGTATATACCGATAGCACAGGCGGGATAACTATTCCATTATCACCCATTAAAAAAAAATCTTGAATTGTACATAAATATACATCTGTCACGCCTGTCTCTTATTAGGGTCGGCTAAAACAATGGATTTCAAAATGTTTCGATTCATATAGACCTCTTTCGCTTCCTCCACATTCAACAATTGCTGTATGTTTTTTTTTTCAAGCGCAATGAAAAATATAATTTATTTTTTCAGATACTGGCCGATTGAAGGAGTTGAGTTTCTCACTGACGCCATTTCTGACGTGTTGCGGTTTCTTCATTATGTACCTGGTGGAGGAACTGGTACATGTATACATACATCACCGAGAAAGGAACAACGGTAACCAGAAACTAGTCCGCAACTTAAGTTTACGAAGAAGTGTACCGTCCCCTACTGGGAATGGCGAGAAGAGCGTCACTAATTCCACCGCTGATCTAATTGAACCCGAATCATTAAAGCGACATAAGGTAATAATACATCAAAATTATCGTCTTCCTATATATTAATCTAATCGTAATCTAGACAAATCAAATTGTTTCGTTGGTAAGCGTATCATTTGAGATCGGCTAGATTGTAACAATTGCCGGGAAACTCGGAAAAGAACATTTGTCCGATCAGAAAATAAAAGCCACTTCGCCTTGGTATCCTAAAATTTTTCTCAATTTCATCACCTACTTGTGTACTAATAAAATGTCATTTTTTAATTTTAATAGTACATATTACTTTTTATCCGCGACTTCGTCCACGTGACTGTGTCGGTATAGGAATAAAAAGTAGCTTATTTCCCAAATACTACGCGTATTATTCCAAATACCATGACCATTGGTAGAGCCATTAAGATACCATGTAGTAGGTACAATCGAACAAACTTACTTTTATATTTATAATAATAACAATATCTGTAACAATTTGCAAATAATAAGTGCCAAGTATTAGATTATAAATAAATTTAATAATTTGATTTTATATTACAGGATCCAGAAGTAAACATTCGGCACGATCATTCACATCACCACCACAGTCATGCTCCTGTCGTCGATGGCGACGATGTGACGTCAGCTCTACGTGGCTTGCTCATAGTATTGGCCCTTTCCATTCATGAGCTTTTTGAAGGCCTAGCTGTTGGCTTAGAATCTAGCACTTCGCATGTTTGGTACGCTCTAGCTGTTTTTCTATGTAAATGTAAAATACGCCATCTGTTATTGAGTAGTAAAACTATCAAAATTTTTTCTTATTAGATAGTGTGAAATAAATTCTGTCAACATCAGCGCAAATATTTAATAATAGATGGCAATTTATTGAAGGGTAAATTTCATAAGCAATTTCACATAATTATTAAAAAAAAAAATGTTTTAAATATATTTTAACTTCTGATTCAAACAATAATAAAAATATTTTATTTGATTATTTACAGGTACATGCTGGGCGCAGTTTCCGCGCATAAACTTGTGATAGCTTTTTGTATTGGTGTGGAACTCATTGCCACTGGTACCAAGACCTGGTTGGCAGTAGTGTACATAACTACTTTCGCCGTGGTTTCACCCCTGGGTATTGGCATTGGTTTGGTTCTGGTCGGAGGAGAGGGAGCCACTGCTGCTGGGGTCTACTCAGTCGTACTACAGGGGCTAGCTTCGGGCACCCTTCTCTATGTGATATTCTTCGAGATATGGAAAGGAGACAGAACCGGCATACTCCAGTACATTGCATCTATTGTTGGATTTTTCCTCATGTTCGGACTAATGTTATTAAGTGAGTATTTTTGCTTCAATATATTCAATATTCGTATTGTATCTACTTAGTATTAACCATAGGAACATTTTACAGACATTTCATATTTGTTTTTTTTTTTTTTTAATTTATTAAAAGGTATACACAACAGGTTACAATCAATAACATTATAAACATTTATATAAAGATAATAGTTTGAACTAGATTGAGACCCAAACAGGTGTACACACAGCATGGTTAAAACAATTGGCAAACAATGTTAAATTATAAATTATATAAAGAAAACATGTTGTACTTAAGTACTTTATACAGTAAAAAGCATTGCTAAAAAAATTATATATACATAACGACTTAATTGATGAAATATTAATAAACAGGAATAAAAAAAAATAGATATATTAGTCTATAGTCGTTTTTACTTCCATGGTATGCCATCCATCATCATGACAAAATACTAAGAATATTTCAGTACAAACCTAAGCCTAAACAATAGAAAACGAAATATTATATATAATTTTATCTATCTTAAGAGTACGATAATGGAAACTTGACTTCAATAAACAATTTGTACGGGCTTTAACGTTAACCCGTTAACCAAATTTTTGATAATAAAAAAGGTACTTAATGTTTATTTTTTATTTATTTCCACAGCGGGCCACTCCCACAGTCATTCGCATGGAGAAGACGACCATCATCATGGACATTCTCACGATAAATGAAATTTTGAGGATATTTTCTCGACCTAAATTTTATAAAAAATTTACAGAGTGAAATCGAAATGATTATTATTTAAGGGAGTGTTCTACTACTGAAATTGAACATTTTACACAAAGAAAGACGGGTCAGAAATGACAAAATAATACTGAGAATTGCGATTTCACTCGTGTACATTAAATTTATATTTTTTTATATAAAGACCAAATTATAATTAAGTACCTTGTGATATTTAATTACCATAGTGTAATATTAAGCCACTTGAATTCACAATTAATAATAGAAAGGCATATATAAGATAGGCGACCCAAATGCGTCAGCATAAAAAGAATAAGCGTGCCATATTTTCAAAAGCGATATTGATTGAGAACAGAACAAAAGAGGTACCTACTTATTTACAAGTAGGTGCATTCCTTATGCACATACCTAGACATTCGTAAATTTTTCCTTTTTAAAATTAATTAGTAGACTTCTGTCTAATACAAAAAGCATTATTAAAGTCGTTTTAGAATTGGCCAAAATATCGCTTAACACACAATAATACATGTCGCTTAAAAAGTGGAAATAATACAATAAAGGAGTCTAACATACTAGGAGTATATTAGGAGTATAACATACGTATAGATACGTCATAGACTGGTTATAATGGAAAACCGAGTTCAAGCTCAAAGAGTGAGTATTATGAAAATTAAAGTTTCTTTCTTTTCGCCCTTTCAAAAGAACCTAAGTATTACAACACCATCTATTAAAAATAATCCAAGTAGAGATTTCCATATAAAATTACCTATTTTTAACTTTTGAGCTAAACTTTAGGAGTTTTTCAACTTTTTTTCTTTCAAACCACCCCTGTATTATAGCGAATGAAACAAAAAAAAAAAACAAATCGGTCAAGCCAGGTCAAGTTTTGAGTTTTAGCGAGACTAACGAAAAGGAATTTACTTTTATACGTATAGATATTATGATTTCAGGGTGAAAACCGTCTAGCGTCTATTATTTACAAGTTCAAGGTCATAAGTCACAATCGCAAAGTCAATGCGCTTTCAGCACATTGACCTGGGGGCGTAGAAGTTTTTATTAGTAAGTAGTTAAAATTGCAAGTGATAAAAAAGTTGATGGTTCAGTCCACAGAAAGTGAAATCGGTATCTATTATTTGCTATAAATATATTTTTTTAAATGTTACAATTAACAGAAAACAACAAATAGCCATAAACATTAATAATATCATAGATATTACAGACCGATAATATACTAAATTGTTTATGGTATTCTAAATTAAATAACTTCTTCATCCTCAATTTCACCCTGTAATTCTAACATATCTAATTATGTAACATTAATTATAGTACATTACTGCAGTGGCCAGCAACTGAGGCATTGATAGACGAACGTGCAAATGTGGGCCGAGGCGTCGCCGAGGCACACATACGTGAGTCCATCAATGCCTAGTTGTGGCCAAGGCTTGTATAGTACTTTTCTCAAACAATGCGCGGAAATCAAAAACACAATTTTACTTTTTAAGTTCAATGACGAATAACGAACAATAATAATTTTTCACGCGCCATAATGTTCCTTTTTTTTCAATAAACAGCTTTCTATTTGCAAGCTAGTTCGAAATTTAATTAAAACCTTGTATTAGTTACATCCTTGGTAGCCATGTTTCGAAATAAAAGGTCATTCTATTTTTAAATTACAGGACAGATATGAGTTTACATAGTAATTTATCTGGCCGCAAAATACGACAAATATGGATTTTCATACAACTTTTGGCGGCCGCTGCCCGCATGTATCTAGCCAGTACGGCAATTTTGTTTTATCTCAAAGAAGATTGTCAAAATAATGCTCACATTTCCAAGCATGTTTGAGAAAAAACTATTTTTATAACATCATCTACATAAATTCAAGTTCTAGCCTACTTAGATTCTACTTGTTGTTTTCGTTGTATATTGACATTATTTTATAAGAAATTATTTTACTCTGTTGAAGATGAAGATTGTAACAATCTAGTCATCCATTTTAAGAGTAAATAGTAGGTGAGAATTGACAATAATATATAAAATATTACATTAAACATACTATATATGTAATTGTTATATCTAATTAATGGTAGAAAAAAAAAACAAATGCACCTGTGTAGTGTATATAGATTTTTGATTTAAGTGTGTAATGAAACGGGTATCTATATATAAGTGTAACAAGTCGACCAACTTTATAACTTTTTCCAGGAACATAGGTTAATATATATATAAAAAAATATTTTATATCTAGATACTAAATTAATCACGTGATATTAAGTGATTAGCAAAAAAATTTCAAAATTATTTTCCATTAATCTGTATTCCTTGATTTCTTAGTTGTTCAATTTTATAAATACTACTTAAGTATTTCGAATTTGCGTTCCGTTGCACGTATATTGTGTGATTATTTACCTACTATTTACTAAGTATTTTTCTAACTTTTTATTTAAATACAGGATGAAATTGATGTTATTAGCTGTAAGCTGTGGCTTCAAAACTGAACATGTACGCGTCTTTATAGAATACATTAAGATGTTATTTCTTTTTTTTTAACTTTATCTATACTTGTGTATTGATTTGACATAAATTTGATCTTAATGTATATATTTTTAAGGCGTACCATATATTTTTTTTACATACTGGTAACTAGATAACTTCAATTTCAGCCTGTAAAAAAAGTATTTTACTATAAATCCACGGGGCATTTTTAGCAAAAAAAAATTATAGGTACTTAATACTATGTAAATAGTACACGTGCTGTAATGCATATACGATAAATTCTAACATTTTATAGTGTTAAATAAAATTTTGTTATGTAAATACATTAATTTAACTTGTTCTAAATAAGGTGTTTAAAAATATACTTTTATTATTTTCTCGGGATATTAGGAAAATCTTTAGGTATATTACGAAAACTATTTTACTTTAAACTTTTATATTTACAAAAAAATATATATCAAAGATACTTATTCGTTAAAAATATATATCACCCGAACAACACACTCCGAAAACTCGCAAACAGCTTAATTATATTTTTGATACCAGCAGCTTTGTCCATTAAGTAAGATTTTACGTTTACATACGTAAGGAATGCTAATGAATTTGGACTTTGCAATAAGAATTTAAGTAATTAATAATATTTCTATTAGTTACATACAGTAAGACATACCAGTATTTGGAATAATATGCGTTTTTAAACACCACATGTAAATATAAGAAACTATTCTTTTAAGATTAAATCGACTTATAGTGTTATTGTCTGTGATAATATATAAAAAAAATGTATCTAATGTTTAGGTATATAAGTAATGCGATGATTGCTGAAAAGTACAAAATTGTTGCAATTTTTTTTAATAATTACTTACTTATTTAGATACTAATGTGAAGATAGTATAAGACAAAAAAAATATGAAGTTATTTGATTTGATAATAATTGTAATATATGCATACCATATACATTTTTTCCATAGTACTTTTCTATTTGGGCAATAACCTTAAAAATATGGGATATTACCTATTTTATGTGACTTATCTATAAAAATATAATAATAATATTCATGTTTGTAATAATTTTATTGTAAATAAACGGTTATACTACCTATTTAACTAAATGTGTATAATTTATTAAAGATTACTTATAGTTACTACCATTAGAGATTATCTTAATAACTATAATCATTTTTAAGGTTCGTTAATGCGACCCTTCAAAAACAATCAACCGATTTTAATGATTTTTACAAATCTATTGCTTATTCGATCTTGATAGTTTTTGTCCTTGTAAGAAATAAAACAAGTAGTGACAAAAATCGAAAAGGAAATTTTGCGTTGGTTTGGCCATTTGGAGAGGATGAATGAAAGAAGAATTACAAAAGAGGGAGAGGAGGGAGACTTTGTACAAAAGTCGATTGCTTGGGCACCTCTGTCCCATTCGTGTTTCAACGGTGAAGCACTTGTGTTTGCATGGCTGTGTTTCGGTTTGAAGGGTTGGATATGGCGTGAATTTACTGGGTACAGAGGAATAACACCTGAGTCCTCAGGAATGGCAACGCATGAGGGGTATCATGGGCGAAACAGTATACTCTGTTATGTCCATGGTACTGCTCATGTCTATAAGCGACGGTTACCACTTTCCATCAGGTGGGCCGTCAGTTTGTTTGCCATTCTAAGCTGTGTAAAAAAAGAGTAGTATCTACCCTTCCTGATTCCGCCAATTAAATTATATTTTAAGATATAAAAGAGTTTTTACCCCTATACAAGTACGTTAAAATTACTTTTAAAAGCTTTAATTGATGTGTATATAAATATCAGTTGGAATGAAACACTTTTAGATTATATACATAGATAGAGCATCGAGACTCAAAGACGAGTCAACTTTTAGTCAGCTAATTGTCAATTTAGCTAACTCGTTTTTTTTTATTAAATTTCTATACACTTACGCACACAATGTATCTTGACCTATTTATATTTAATTATTTCATAAATAAAACCAATTTTTTGCGCATTAAAAAGGCCCAGAACATATAAGACAAAATAAATATAGAAGTTATAAAGGAATCACTCATAATTATTTATCAAGCAAAATTGTATGAAAAATTTGATCCACTTTTCCTGAAGCATTTGTATGGAGACACTATCTATATATATAATCTAAGTGAATACTGTTCTCATCTATGGACAGGAGCGCTACAGTATTAGCTTCTTCTACTGAACCGCATTTAAAGACGGGCGACTCGAATTATTGATAATCAGTGCCTTACTATTATACTCGACTCACTGAAATTCCCCATGATATATACGACATATTTCTATGGATCGAATACATCATGGGGAATGTTATGAGGAATTATTCGGATTGATACTTGTTGCTAATTTTCACCATCGTACAACCGTCACAAGTTACAGTGTCATCTCTACTCTTTACACCGAGTGTTTTTTAAAACAAGTTTTTCGTCATACAATCATGCTTCGAAATTAATTTCTAGCAGCAGTATTTCTGAACCGATACGACATCGTAACCTTCAAGAAAAAAACATATTCCTATTAAACTTGCAATGCCTCTGATGTTGTGGGTAATCATCGGCGGCGGTAGTTACTATCAGGCGAGCCGTATGTATGTTTGTTATACATATATATGCATATCATTGAAATACTTCATAACCTACATACATAAACTATAGCACAACCATAGATTAAGAATAATATCTGAAATGACAGGAGTCACATTTATTGTCAAATAAATACTGTCAATGCTCAATGGTCTTGTCATCTACTAACTAAACATTTTACATTTTTTTTTATGCATTTTATGGCAATAATTATTGTTCGTGAAATTTCGGTAAAATTAAATAATTGGAGAAAATTTTGAAGTAAAATTTATACTCTTTATTGCACTAAAATATATAGTAATAAAATTTTCTCTAATTCTCTCTAATAAGATCTCGAAGAATCTCTAATAGAGATCTCTTCCATTCAGTCTAATATAATGGCATAGGAAGTAGTGAGTGGGCAGTAATAATATCGAACAGAAACTAAACAATATATAATGAGCGTTGGAAAAATTTGGTATTTATTTTAATAGTTTTGGTCCTTGCAAACCATATGATGAATTGTGTGAATTGAATAAAAATAATACAGTGATTGCAAAAGTAGAGAACAGATTTCTTTCGTCGTTCACGTTGTGATTTTATAGTAAAAGCCAACGCAATTTTGTAATTGGGTAACAATAAACGAAATCATATGGTTATATTTTTTTAACATTTCAAAACAGAAATCGTTAATAGCAACACCGGCAGTTTCTGTCAGTTAATACCAATCTCATATCAGTTATGAACACAGAGTACTTTTCTAAAAGAGTATAATAGACTTTTGTAAATTGAATGACATTTCATTTCATTAATCTTATCTATTTTATTATTGTTTTCTGGCATTTACAAAGTTTTTCTTGTAACATTATCGTTCTCAACGACATCAGTACAAACAGGTACGAAATTTTTTTTAATCATAATATAAACTAAAAGAATCGGAATTTATATAAAATATAAAGTAAATGTTGCAACTTGTACATAATTAGGCTTCTCATAGTAAACAAGTTGTTACGCTGAGAGATAGTGTTATATAAATATACAAATTATTATGTTATTAAAATGCAAAAATGGTAATTCAATATCTAAAAAGTGAAATGTTGCATGATGTAATGTATATAGCCAGTTGAAAGGTGAAATCATTAGGTGGTTAACCTTGTGTCATTGCATTTGAGTAGATGCTAAGCTCTAATAGAAAGTATTTATTTAGTCGAACTGTTTAGTCTCTGTGAATCTGGTAGTTGCTATTAGTGTCGCAATCTAAACCTTTAAAATGAGTTTATTGTTTGGTTCTACAGTGTGTATCACAATGATTTCTGAAAGTGAGTTGATTTTTAAATGTAAACATTTCTTATTAAAACTAATATATAAATTAACTACATAAACAATGCTTAAATAGCCAGTTTTTCTTGTATCATATCAGGAATTTAATGATTTGTAATTGTACAAACAATGTACAGTCATTACATCATTTTTAATGTTAACCAATGGCCTTTAAGTAGTTCTAATTACAAAACCACTTACCTTAAACTAATTCAGACAATTTTATAATAACTTTAAAATGGGTTTTTTTGCTCCTGTGTTTTTAAGTTCCTGTTTGTCTATTTACCTAATTCATAATCTCTATTATTGTACATAATACATCATTGCCTAATATGATTTTATTAGAAAAATATTCACATTCACACTCACATTCACTTATCTATTTAATGTTGGAGATTTATATTTACAAAACATTAAGGTGTGGTATGATACATATGAAATATATGAAATACGGTTACCACTTTCCATCAGGTGGGCCGTCAGCTTGTTTGCCATTCTAAGTTGTATAAAAAAAAAAAAAAAAAAAAAAAAAAAAAAAAAAAAAAAAAAAAAAATATAAAAGTATGAGCAGAGTGGTACGTGATTGTGCACTGTTATATGAAATTTTGTTAATATATATTAATTTCTGTCAGGTGGACATCTACTAATTAACTATATGTTGAGGGGAGTACTTGTTTTACACATAGTCTATATTGAAACTGTAATGTGAGTAATTTCTAAATGGCATGGATTGTTGGAATTTATCATAGAGTTTGTAAATGTAAAGAGGACTCCATTTTCCGCACTTAGCTTCTCATTTGGGCCATTGTGAATTATCATAGATTTTATAAATTAGCTATATGAAATATGATTGATCATGTTTTTTTCTGCAAAATAATAAAACTTTAATTCTTAATTATTTTCCTTACCCAATTCCTGCTGGAAATTCTAAATATGTTTGCAGAAAGTAACAGAAAAAATATTTAACAATTGTTTATTTTGAACAGGTAGTACTCGTACAATCCACAGAATGTCAGCTCCCGGTCTTACATCTGAAGCCCAGCTCAGGTATATGCTGCAGTGGTTTGGAGAGTTCAGTGAACTGCAACGTGAGGATTTCTTGCCAGTACTGGCTGCAGCACGAGGTGATAAACCTGACCAACTAGCAGCAACTCTTGCCAACCTCTCTTGTCAAGATAAGCCTGTCAGTTTGTTTCAATGCAGGGTATGTTTAATATTTATTTAAATTAATATTAAAACTCATTCATCTATTATTATCATTGTGACTTTAACAATTCATTATCATACCATTGCTGGATATCCTATCTAAATTTTAAATATTGATGGAGTAGCTATATCTTGCAGTTTTGCCTGTATAAATCTCTATATAACGTATCCTATGTGCTAAATTGGCATATAACCTACCCATGTACCAAATTTAATTTAAACCTGTATAGTAGTTTTTGCATGTAAGAGTAACATACTTCTGTATATACCTAAAAAGTGTAATGTAAAAAAATTTTGTTACATTTTTATGCTACTTGGAATTGCAAACTAGTTAAAGATCATCCTGATGATGATTAATGATTTTAATGTCTATAAGCAATGTGGTAAACATCATTAAAAACACCATGACATCTCAAAATAAATCTATGTCTACATGCATTGCTATTCCTCAAAAATTACTTAATATTTCAATATCCATAATGTCATTAAATCAACTAAGATGTGTCATCCCAGTTTACTGACTGGATAACAACTATACTGATACAGCTGCTTAAATTGACAGCAGAAATATAAGTGATTTTAAAAAGATAAATTTTAAGTTGTTTATTATTTTAATCTCAGTAAAGAAAACTTCTGGATGTTATCAGTTAATTGTCAGAAATGATAGATATAGTAATTCCATAAAATTCCCATTGTACATATATATAAATATCATTACAAAATTAACATAAGTTTTAAAAAATGTTTTTACTTTTTTCAGATTAAATTATTTAATGAATGGTACCCAACATGGGCTGAGGAAGAACAAGACCGACTTATTAAAGGAGTGTCAGATATGGATCCAGAATTTGGAGTGAAACTTCAGGATCTCATCGTAAACGGCCCTCAGTTAAATGGCGATGTTAATGGTGCGGATGAAGGGCATTCTGCTGAAAATGAGGTAGAAGAGAATGAACCATGGAGGAATGGCGTTAATGAAGAAGGTGTGGAAGGAAATAGTGAAGGTGTCTCTCAAGACAACATTCCTGTTGAAATAGCAGCTGCTTCTTAAAATGAAGGTAACCGGTATAGAGTATTGGTTGGGAATCTCTTGGTTATAGTGTCATGACTAAACTATATTTATTGCAACATATGCAGTTATTAGATTATGCATATGAATTTAGATTAATTAAAATTGAAAGGCTATAATTATTAGGTAATTGTGATATTTTCAAAAGTGTAGAAAAAAATGCCATATTATTCACCTACAAAACTGAAAATGTTAGGCAATAAAAATATGAGCCATTATAAATGAAAATAAGTAAAAATGTGTCAAAGACAGTATATATTGAAATTATATATATTTACAGCTTTGTACATTTCGCAAAGTATACATTTGTAAACTATAGAAATAGAAACATTCCCTAATTAATGCATTCCAATAATATTTATGTACTTAGTATATTTCTTTTTATCTTTTATTATTATATAATTTTCCCTAATTTTATTACTACTGGATTATGGCATCTTTTGTACATTTTTTTTAAGGTTAAGAATTTTTTTTGTATTAATTTTATAATTTCAATATGGTATTTGCCTAAAGCAGAGGGACTATATTGTCTCCGCCTGAACATAGTGTCTAAACTTTATTATTTATTGTAAATCATGTTATAGTTACTTCAAGTCAGCAGTATTAATTGTCAAAATACATTTTAAACATCTAATCAAAAGATTATTTATATTTCCAAATATTTATTAAATGAAGGAAGTTTTATGAAATGAAATCGAGAAATACTACTGATTTTATTTTCTGATCCAACTTTGATTTTTTTTATGAAAACGTTATAATTTGTAGCATAAATATAATAATAATATTAATTTCATACTAATTTTGTAATGTTTGAACTATTTTTTATAAAATAAATTCTTAAATTATAATGCTACTATCAGTACAAATTTGAGTATTACGTGCCAAGATGAATTAATTTTAAACTTGTACAGTTATTTTTATAATTTTCAAACTATAATTTATATTCACATAGGCAATAATTCATTACAAACATTCCATTATTTATTATTATTAATAATCAGTAATCACTTCTGATATGTATAATTATGTTATCTTTAATATCAGATAATAACCAACTGTAACTACTTAGAAAAGAACTACCAAAACATATTTCTACCTGTATTTATGGGAACATATTTTATTATTTGTAAATAAGTCAGTAGTGACTCACTAGTGACTCGGTAATGGAATTTCAAGTGATAAAAGGTGCCCATTGGTTAACCTGGAATCAAGGAGATGCCATTTTATCTATAGATACCTATAATCCTAAGTGATTACTAATATTTACATTTTTATTATTTTATTAAAAGTAAGTTTTTAATTTTATCGTTTTATTTTTCGTCACACCTAAGTCTAAATAATCAGATGTAATTGGTAAAATAATACAGAATTGATTTACTTTAGGAGTCGTTTAATATTACGTGGCTGGCCTAGTTGCACACTAGCTGGACTTACGTCTTCAAAGGTCGTAGATTCAAATATGGTCGACATCAAAAACTTACTGTACCACTTTTAATTTATCAATCGACTTCAAAAAGAAAGGTATTCTCAATTCGGTTGTATTTTTTATATAAATTATATATCAATCTAAAAATTCTTTTTATCTGAAAGTATATTCTTTACTATGCGGACCCTGTTCGATCGTCGCCGCCTGCATGATTTGGTATTTCTCCATAAGATTACGCATCATGATATGGACTGTCCTGAGCTTTTAAGTGAAATTAAATATGTAGTTCCTCACGGTATCCCTAGGTATCCCATCAATAAGATATTTTATGTGCCACTGTGCAAAACTAATTTGGGATTGAGTGCTCCTCTTGCAAGAATATGCAATAACTACAATCATATATGCGGTATAAATCCGGATATAGACGTAAGCCATGACTCGTTGGCAGTGTTTCGCGGTAAGATACTGAAGACCATGTAGATTTGATGATAGTGTCCAGTCTTGATTTATATTTAATTGAATTATTTAATAAAGAATATGTAATTGTAAATTTAATTTATTATATTAATTATATTATGACATTTATATACATATAATCTGTAGTCAATGTTGTGTACGCCTGCTATAGGTATGCATATCAGCATACTACATAAGAAATGTTTTTTAATTTATGTATAATATGTATACTGTTGGTGTGCCTAATTCAGAATAAATAAATAAATATATACTTAGGTTGCTTGTATAGTTTTCGAGATCCCAAATTTTATCAAAATTGATTTAGTCAATACTTCAGTTTTTAACAAAGTTAATATAACTAGTTCTTTCATAATTAAAGTCGGTTTTTTTTTTCATGAAACACGATTTAAAATTTTTGTATAACTCTCCAGTATTGAAATCAAATTAACGACAGTAGGGTCTGTTCTTGCTATATAAAATTCTACGTGTTCGACGAAATTTAAACACTCATCTCTGACTATCCAATTAGGAATTATAATTATAAATGTTTATTTTTATCACTGAGATATATTTTGTGAAAAAGAGAAGAAAAGATACTTGTTCGCTAGCTATAAGAGGGCAGTCTGAGGCACTGGGAGCCTGAAGGGAGGCACCTCAAACGTAACTATATGCTTAAATTCTGACAAAATATCTACAAGCAATTTTTCCCCGTACCCGAGGACTAATTTACTAAGTTTTTTTATCACGAAATTATTGACGGAATTATTCAGATGGCACCGTTTATTCTTCAGTAAATAGATTTTTAACTTCAGTCTCTTTTACATTATTTTATCCCCACTAATTTTAAATATCAGTCAATTTTTATATTTATGGCCGCAATTTTGATAGTATCCAATCCATATAAGCTCCAACTCGGGTATACACTCCTGGCCAACCAGGGGTGCCGCATGGCGAGGGCCCGTACGACACAACGCCTACAGCTATCCAGTTGCTAATTTGAGGGACCTTTCCCATTAGGGCTCCACCGGAGTCCCCACGACAGGAGTCTTGTCCGGAGACGCCGCCTGCGCACATTTGATTATTGGTGATTTGACGACTCACTCTGCTGAACACATTGGCGCAGTCGCTCGTACTAACGACCGGTACACGGACTTTTAACTTGACATCGGATTCCGATCCTGAAAAAAAAATTCATTTACTATACATTTATACAATCATCAAAATATTATGTGCATTCTTGAAGGTTAAAACGCCTATCCATTTTACGCAAATCATGATTAATGTTGTATAGTAGCACATAATATAAACTATTCTGGTAGCAGTAAGTGGTTTGCACTAAGGGCATAAGTTTGCACTAAGGGCATAATACACAATCCTATCTGCAGGATTATATGGAATGAATCGTATCATGACTAGCGTAAAATATTTATTTTATAAAAATAAAGGGCGTTCCTTTATCTTGCCGTTCGGAACCAAGCATGATTCATGCCATGCATGCATTAAAAAAATAAACTGCGGTAGATACTTTGCACTTTAAGCCTACTTAACAGATTTAGTGAAAATTCTGTGTGTTAGATCAAACATATTTATATATTTAACTAATTATTTCAAATCTACAAAATTTATACCTAGATAGATGTATCTGCGAGTTTATTGTTTTCGAATAAACTATTTACATATACCTATAAAATCTTTTTCTCGAGATTTTCACACGTCACTGCGGACTGTACAGTCTGGTGGTTAGGGGATGCCCATAAATTACAGGGATCTTTTCTCATGAATGTCTAACCACCTATTCATTACCCATTAGATGTACTACATCTCATTAATAACCGAGTATATGTGATAAAAGTAGGTTACCTTTAGTTGTAATTTTAAATATTTTTATATGACAGTGAAATATAAATACAATTTGATGAGATTTTGCCAAATTTTATAGCTAAAGTAAGTATCGTAGTACCGTACGAAAACGCCATACCCTAATTGTCGGCTATTCACTCCAGGTATTTGGTACAGTGACCAATTCATTAAAAACAAATTGCTGTCTGTTTAAGCAAATCTTCATGCAAATTTTGAGCAATTAAGCCCTATTATATGTAAATGCACCATTAGCATTATTTTTAAGATCCACTAGCATTGAAAAATTAGTGCGCTTTATGTAACATGGCGGCCCACCTGACTGCGCTAACGTATCGCTGTGAACGGGACTGTCTCCTGTTAAATAATACGTAACAGATTTATGTTTACATGCTCTTATTTTTAATAATTAAAAACCCACTAAACTTACTAAAGGAGATAGGAGGCAGAGGCTGTCTATTGACTTGGTGGTCAAATATAGTCTCAAGATAGAACGTCCTGCCGTAAAAATGTAACAACACCCGACCTTAGACAACGGGATAAGGGATAGACGAAACATCGTCATTTGTAATAATTATTTTAATAAAGTTAGCCTATCTACTCCTTGAGGTATTTAAGATTATTTTTCACGAAGGAAAAAGAATGGCTCCTTGAAAAGGGTAAAATATATACTTTCAGACATGTCTATGCGCATGCATTTATCTATAGGTATAAATAATATCATTATGTATAATTATGATACCAACAATTTTCCACAATGACAATGGTAATTACGCAATACGATTCGATGTATTGTAAATTCAATTCCTATAAAACATGTTAATAGACAATATACCTATTACTCTTTAAGGCGTCAATAAATATTAATATTGAAACTTATCAACCGACTTCAAAAAGACAAGGAGGTTATCAATTCGATGGTATTTTTTTATGTTTGTTACCTCATAACTCTGTCAATTAAGAACTCATGTTTCATCTGAAAGGATGCATGTACTTTCAAACTGGTGCCATAGAATATTTATCAAAATAAGTTTAGTTTTTAGTTTTTTTTTTTTTTACTAGATTATTTAAAGAGAATAATTGATTTTGCCTCGATTGAAGTCGGTTTATTTTCTTGGAACACAATCTTAATTATTAAACTTTATTTTTTTTTAAAAACAAATTTCTTAGCTACTTCTAGTTCTAAAATTTGACCCGTTATGAACTTATTTAAATCTACTAGGTAATAATTAAAGTGTATTGAAACTACTTACGTGATTCGGTCTTGCCCCATCCCGCTACTTCCATGTCGTAGCCAACGAAAGTAGCCTGCCTCAAGTCACTAGAGAGAGGCAAGCAAATTGGTTTCACAAAATCTGAAACATTAATTTTGTAATTGCATATTTCCCTTATACGCATAATCTCTACTGCCTACGTCTAAACTATTAAGAAGAAAGAGTTTATTTTTTGTTCATAATAGAGAGATTAAAAAAAAAAATCTTAACTGATAAAAAAAAATCACTTGCTATAAAGTGGGACAATCTTGGTGGTGAACTATACGGTGGTAAGTTCGATTCCCGCATAAAACAAATATTAATATTCATGAGTATGTTTGTATTGGTTTGGATGTTTTCCATGCATAATATGTATGTACCTATATATAAATGCCTAGTAACCATAAGAAAAGTTTTGCTTAGTTTAGAATGCACTGCATTATGTGTTCAGTGGTGTTTCAAATGATCAATCAATGAGTATATGAATTGACTCGTCAATGCAAAACCTGTCCTGCTACGCATGTAAATAAAAGTTAAAAATAGAAAATGTTAGTATATCTTATGGGGCATATGTAGTTAAAAATATTGTAATAAATGTTTGCTCTTCTAATTTATTAACAGTACAGTACATTACAAGTAATATTATAAGTGACATTAAAGCCTTACCGTTAAATTGTGCATTACGTGCCAGTCTCAACAGCGCTATATCGTTTAGTTGATCCTTATCGGACGGGTCGTAGCCTTCGTGAGCAATAGTCTGCTGTATGGGAATATCTTGCACTGGGCCGCTACAGTCGTCTTCCACGCAGTCCACAGAGCTCGATGTGTTCCACTCACCGAGACGTACCTGAGATCTGTGAGATATGATTTTATTTACTTAAAATTCTATACCTATATTTCTAAACAAGAAATCATTCTAAAAGTGCAAATGGCTAAATGTGTATAAAATTTCTCTTTAATTTTCCAGACTCTATGGCTTGGATGCATCATGTACATTTAATGTATCAGTATTATGTCATCATAATAGCTTATATTTATTATTAATAAAGAATTTGATTGATCGCTTGATTGAAACTGTTATACTTAAGATTTATGCTTAAGTACAAGTTTTTTCAAGTTTCCGTGTAGTCCCGGCACAGAATAGACTTCTTTCCTTCTTTTCTTGTCGGTGTTGTAAAAGGCGACTAAGGAAACTTAATGGTCGAAGGATGGGCAGCAGCGTCCTACTTAAGTACATCATTAAAGCCTGACTACGGTTGCCAATCAGCCTGCTAAGCGTGGCAACTACGGGCGAAATACCCTTATGGGAGAGGGTTATATTCAGCAGTGGACAGTTATTGGCTTATATAATAACAAAAACAACAAGTTTTCATTGCATTCATAGAGCAGTAAATGTAGTCAAGTCAATGGGACAATACTTTGTTCGAATGACCTAATTGCGACCGGAGAATCCCAAGACAGAATCCCAACCTAAACTTCCGAACTTTTCAAATTAATTTCGTATCCTTAAAAATAAATATTGTTAATATATTTCCATCAGCAGACTGTCGGTTTGTTTGTTATTCTAAGTTATATAAATAAATAAAATAATTATTTCATGCTTCAAAAGGCGCGTAAAGCCGCCATTCTCGCACGTGTAATAGTAGTTTCCGATTCATTTACTTAAAATGACGTGACAAGGAATCAAGTGCGGTTTCTAATTGCGATTTAACGATTGAATCAATTGCACTATAAAGTTGGTCAGATTACTTGGTAATTATAAAACTACCTAACTGTATATTGATAAAAAAAAAAACCAACTCACAATCTCCAATTCGGCGGAAGATCATCGCCTTTGACGCAATGAGCTGCTGTCATGATATATCTTGATGAAATTAGTACACCACCGCAGTAGAATCCCCATCCGTGAGCTAGAATTTGAAAAATAACGTATATTAAACATAACTGTGGGAAAAAGATTTTTTGGCACGCTAATAGCCTACTTAATGAAAAGTATGATAATGAGTCAGTAGTCGTTTATACGAGTAGACATGAATAGCATCATAAATGTACACAAACAATACTCTGTGACGCCTTTGATGCACCTCATACTATGTCATTGCTATTTTTTTCAATGGGTGAAAATGGTATGGTAACGCCGCCTGCGCTAACGGGATACGCAGGCGGAGCACTAGTGAAGGAAGATAGATGAGAATGAAAACAGGCCAGTTAGCCCATAATGATGAATTCATCAGGAATTAACCATGATAGTTTCTAGGAAGAACCGCGAGGAGGTCGACCTGGTTGGGTATATTGATAGCAATGGGATTCTCTTCTCTATTACTAACAATCCCTTTCCCCTCGAAACAGTAAATTAAGATTGCCATATCCCACCCTTTAACCGAAACAGCCATGCAAATAAAATTGCTTGGTACTAAAAACAGAAATAGGATAGAGTTATTCGTGACTTATTACTCTTTGATAATTATCTCTATGGATAATCTATTATGACATTCTCCTACATCTTTATATCCATAGTGACAGGAGGCGATATCTACTTACTGGCTATCAAAATACGTAACAACTGTTATAAAATTATAGAAAAATTTTGTTACCATAAACCAACGGAACTAGCCCCCATATTAATATACAGCTGCATCGATTTTTTTTTATGCAATTTAGAATAGCAAACAAGCTGATAGTCCACCTGATGGTAAGTGGTAACGGTCGCCTATAGACATGAGCAGTACCATGGACATAACAGAGTATACTGTTTCGCCCATGATACCCCCCATGCGTTGCCATTCCTGAGGACTTAGGTGTTATACCTCTGTACCCTGTAAATTCACCCATACCCCACCCTTCAAACCGAAACATAGTCATGAAAACACAACTGCTTCACGGATTGACATGAATGAGACAGAGGTGCACAAGCAAACGACTTTTGTACAAAGTCTCCCTCTTGTCAAAGAGAACCTCCTCCCTCTCCCCCTTATAATAGTATTAATGTAAATTTTTCACAAGAACTAGATATATAATTCAGTTTTTTTTTCTGAAGGACCGCAGATAATATTTTGTATATAATTTGACGTACGTTTATCATATCGTAACAGGGCCATCCACGGGTGCTCATCAATATCAGCCTGAGTGCCTCCAACGATTTTGTCTTCATTTTGAACACCGCACACATTGTAGCCAGGCAGTAGAGTTGCGGAATCTTGAACTCTACTGGAACTGCCAACAGACGGTTCGTCCCCAAATTCTGGCGGACAGCAAATCTGAAAAACAGATTAAAAATTGTAATGAATATGCTGAGATTATATGAATATGATGCAAATTACATTAGTTAATACAACAGGAGAGATGTTCGGAAACCAGGTATGGAGTAATATACAAAATAGCACAAGTAGTTACAATAAAAACTGATTCGAACTCATGAATAAATAAAAATATATATTCACAACTGTAAATCCAGTCCGAATGTTACAAAATTTAAATGCTCAAACTTTTTTAATGATAAGCAAATACAATAATACCGGCCATCTAGTGTTTACAATTTGCTATAGTTCTAAATAATTCGATATCATTTCGACCTCTGCCCACAAATCTATGAACTACTTCCTGATATATTTGTCGGTATTGATATACCTAATCGTTTTATTTGTTAAAAAATATATCGCTTCGACTGCCTTAACGAGACTTTTTTTGTATTTCTTATGTATATTTACGAAATGACTTTTTGTTGCAACTTCATGTTCCATTCCAAGTCATTTCGTAACTTTACTGAATATTTACAGTATTTGTTCCTTATTTTTTAATGAAATTCCATTTTTAGATGGAATGATGGCCATGACACCATACATCACAATTATGCATCACCACTCCTGGAATGTTGTCTCCGTACCCAGCAATTTTATTTCTCTAACTCACTCTTCAAATTGATACACAACCATGCTAGTATAGCTGGTTAGCGGCAAAAACATTAATGAGACAGTGGTACTCAAGCAGAAGACTTTTTGAAAAGTCTTTCTCTGGTATAATTAAGTGTAACGGTCTAGGTACAGTAAAGCAATTAGTATCATTTACCCTTTGTACTCTTAGTTTACAGTTAGTACCCTTGCAGAAAATTATTTAGTTTTATAAATACAAGTTTTAATGATACTTAGAATGACAAACAAGCTGACTGAAAGTAGTAACCTTCGTCTATAGACATGAACAGCTCGATGGACATTACTGAATATACTATGATGCTGACGATGTCCCTCATGCATTGTCATTTCTAAGGACTATACCTGTAATGTTTTAATGTTTTAACTTCTGTAAATAAATATTGTACGAATATATATTCATCTTACAGTCACTTGTAAATATTATTCTTTTCCCGTCAAGTAGGCTAATAACTATTTACCTAGAACAACTACAATTTCGCTGCCATATCTGACCCTTCAAATAGAAACACAGCCACGCAAATCTTTGGTACTATAGCTGGATAGCTTTATATTATAATATACTCTGTACAATAGATGACGCTTAATATTATTTATGTGTACACATAATAGGTTTACGTAATTATATAAAACTAAGAAAGATAAACTATAAGAGGCCTACCTTCGGGTTATCGTATTCGAAACCGCAATGTAAACTGCGCAGTAGCCGCGTCAGCTGTGGTGTGTTGCCTTGCTGTTGCAGTTGAGTGTACAGGCCGGTACATTCTGACAGCAAAACGCACTGTGCGCCGCCATTGCATCGCTCTGAAACATTGCAATTTTTTTTTATATAACCTAAAATGATAAATAACATGTTGGCAACCCAACACAATATTTATTTATAGTGACAACAGCGCTCTCTTTGAACAAACGTGTCCAAAATTGTAGCTTTTTACATTTTAGTAATAAAGTGCCTAATTTGTACTACCATCGAGATTTCAATTTATCTTTCAACACCAGTACCTGCAACATTCAGGTTACAGTTAGGGAATCATACAGTAACCATTGCAGCCGTGCTATTCTTGAGGACTAAGGTAACAGCTTAATACTACTTTCTCCTTATCCTGTAATTTCGCTACCACAGCGACACTGCCAAATTGAAAAACTATGCAATTATGCGGAGTAAAGAATTTATCGTGGAAGGAGCAGATGCTAGCGACTCCATTTTGGTAATGCACCTTATCTGATCAATCTTCACCCTGTCCCCTTGGTAATCATCGTGTTTAATTTGGAGTAAATTCGTCACAATTGGTTAACTTACCTGACTATATTTTCACCTATCATCCATCACCATAACCCCGTCAATGTGCGTATTTAATTTGTGGTGAATTCATCAAAATCGGTTAACTAACCTCGTCTCTTATCACCTATCACCGATACCCCGTCAGCATGAACCAATATCGTATTGCCACACCATATTGAGTAATTACTCACAAAGTGTTTTTTTAATAAGCGAAGATTTTATTTTAATGGATGATAGTGGAATGATAACCCTGCCTGCGCTATCGGTATACACTGTACGGATGATGCAGGTCAGTTAGCCCATCGTGACAAATTCAACAACAAATCAATCATGATGTTTTCCAGGAGGAACCGCGTGGAGGTGATAGGGTCTATTGCTAGCAATGGGGTTGCTAATCTCCATTGCTAGCGATCCCTTCTCCCCCCAATAAGTGAAGATATTGAATGATACACCTGGCTATGCTAACGGTAGATAAAAGCGGGACATCAGTAGAGGATGAAACGATAATCATGAGGTTTTCGGGTGAACGTAGAAATATTAGATTAAAAACTAACCAGCGCTAACTAGACTTTCTCACCCCAACAGGATAGGGAAAGTCGAGAACAAAGGTTCAGGGCCTTTGACATATAGAGAACCAAATTTTTTTATGTTCAGATAAACAGTTGTAAGATTACAACAGATAGTTCAAAAACGCAAAACATGCATCGAACAAATATTTATACTAAACCATTATTGTAAATGTCATATACCGAGTTGCTATAATGTTTTTAATGTGTCTATGAATATAACCCCGTCATATGTATTAGTTTTTTTTTATACATCATTTATAAATATACAATGATATGAAATAATCAGAGTGGTCTCCACTTATCTTAGTCCATTTTAAAATACACGAATAACACTAGAGTAAAACAAGTTTATCTTGTTATTAAACATGTGAGCTGTATCTTTTTCTTACGACTAGGTACATATGATTGGTGAGATAGAATATCAACCGTTACATTCATCTTCTTATAAATAAAAAAAAAAAGTTACAAGACATTTTTCAAATACGAGGTCATGACATTTTATTTTGGAGACTGATGGCATCTATTTACTCTACGGCGGTGGCCTGTACCTAAGAATGCTTGCTGACCCTCTTCACTCTATGAGTTTTCGGGAGTGTCAGTCTGCGATTAAAAATCGGTTAATTAATAATTATTGAACTGCCTAATTGAAGAGTTAGGCCACGTGTTGGTCTATCTATTAAGAATGAGCTCACTATTCCTTTCTTTCATCAACTTCCAGTCCAGTCTGCCTATTTTGCCAGTGTGTCTCAGGCCAACTGCCCAAGGGAGTAGAAATGCAATTTATCACTTGAATTTTTTTTATACTATGATGGTAGCAAACAGCATGCAGTCCGTCTGATTGTAAACGGTTACTTTACCCAATGAATGGCTGTAATACTAGGGGTATCACGTGCACGTTGCCAACCCTGAAGAAGCTTTAATCCATTTTATTTATTATTTTATTTATTGCATTTTTAAAGTTTAAAACAACAATGAGAATATCGAACCTATTTATATTATGCAAAATTTGCTTAACAGTAAATTCCATCTTGCTACTTTTTTTAGAGAGTATGCCTTTTTTAACGAAAGTAATTTATCCGATACTTGTTAGTAAATTATCTTTATAGAAAGGTAGTTCCCGTATATATTAAAATACCTAAATCGTAAAGTGGTTACAAAATAAAACAGGACACAACCATACATCTTGATATTGTACCTGTTTATAGGTAAATAGGTACTCCTGCAATAACTAGCATTTTATTTGCCAGTTCGAGCTGTTTCTTCGATGCAGGGTTGCCAAAGACGAATTTTTAAAAATAATGTCCGAAACTGATACTTACTGATTCTTCTTAAATATTCACTTTTACAAAATCACATAGTTTTTAAGTACAAATACCAAAACTGTCAAAAAATTGTTTAATTTTCTCCACGCTTATTTTATTTTTCTCAAAATATAACCTCAACTAAGTATTTAGTTTTTCAAACTTCGAAAAAATCGCAAATATGACAGTGCTACTTCGATGTTAATTAAACTAGGTAAAATTCCTTTTTCCTTGTTCATTAGGGTAAATAAAACTACCTTAGCATTTGTCA
This sequence comes from Galleria mellonella, assembly GCF_026898425.1. NCBI lineage: Eukaryota > Metazoa > Arthropoda > Insecta > Lepidoptera > Pyralidae > Galleria > Galleria mellonella. The sequence continues at coordinate 7,010,410 of NW_026442138.1, forward strand.
TACGAACTAACTCGTATCCTGTATGTATAACACAGTTTGTCATCTGTTTTGTTAACATTTGAATTTTCCTTATTTTTGAATAATTATTATGAATCCATCGAAAAATAATATATTGAGGACAATAAAGCTAATAGGATGGCGGAGTTGATCTTATTAAAATTTATCTACAGCAGACTCATCATGGAAGCTTTAACAGGATACAACCAGTAAGACCTACTATATAAGAGAAGTAAATACGTAGTATGAGAAATCTGGGTCTATGGAACACTTATAACAATTTGTTGGAATAAATGTATGTATGTATGTATGCCTCCTGGATGTAGCATATTTGAAGCCAGAAGATTACAAGTATCTCAATTCAAGTTAGAAACTCATCGAAAACTTAGTGTGTCAATTAAAAATTTCAACTAACTGTGTGATGAAAAACATCGATGACAAACTAAATCAATTTGAATGATGAAGATGGAATTTTTGCCATGTTGAATTCTACACTTCTTAGCTAAATCTGATGGTCTACCATGAAATGAAATTCCGAATTTTCCGGTTCAATTTCGTATTTTGTATGTACCGAAATCGACCTAGTAAATGGAGCTTAACATTTTGTTCATCATACATCCTATCCCAATTTTTTAAATTTAAATTTTTAATAATTTAAAACGGCATGTATTATGTAATTTTAACATAAAATTTCTGTTTCGTTCGTCCCCGAAATTTTGGAAAATGTTTCATGGTAGGCTCTCTGATACATATGGCTCTGACTATCCTATTGGGTAATTGCAGTCGTAATATTTGTTTATTTTGTTTTAAATTGCATATAAAGGTCGTAATGAAATGCTTAACTCATTAAGTAACGATAAAAAGTTTGGCCATTAAAAATCAATTGAAGTATGTCATCATAACATAATAACACTTATCTTTGTAATCCTGTAATCATCATTTTGCGAATGCGAATCATCTGGACTCTTGATTTAATGACTAATTTACTCTTTTGAATTTTCAAATTTGAAAATACTTGATGCATAATCGACATGGGCACTACATTAAGAGAAAAGCCTGCGATAAAAGTGCGTTTCTTCTTTATGACAGAACTATTGCAGTCTGATCGTTGACTTTATAAACTTACCTATAATATACAAGTATGAATGAAGAATGAAATAAAATAAACTCCAAGATATTGCAAAAGTCCAGTCACCTCAAACCTACGTCATAATATCATGCTGATGTTTTTTTTTTCTACAGGTGTAACGTCTTACCTGAGAGATGAAAAAATGTTTTTCTGATCAGATTATTTAGGTTTAATGAGTAAAATTGATATTACTCGGTAGATAGAGGCATAATATTAAATACTTAGGTATGGAGTAAATTAGCTCTTTACCTATCTACATTAAATCATTTTTACAATTTACTATAATTAATTTTTGTTCATATAGTAATTACTTTTTTATAATGTGTTATATATGTGTGCGAGTACATATTTACTTATAGTTTAACTAAACTATAATATATCTATTAAGGCTTGCACTTTAGTGCAGAAAATATGTCTTATCTGGTTATGAGAAAAATCGTAGACTTAGTATAACGTGCTTATATACTTCATAAAAGAGAAAAATAGATATATATATCATAATAAGTAGGTACCTAGTACTACACACATCTGATCAGAGCGCATGATGGCACTTTTAATTATTAATATGCAATAAATTTTATACTTAAACAATGTTATTAATACTCTATTTAATATGTAGCTAATAAAGTTTTAGAATTAAACATCAGTAACATTGTATACAGCTTGTTTTGAACATTGCAATGCACATTGCTCGCTAACATTATACCATTACCTATGTAAATGCCTATGTAGCTAACAAGTATCTAAGTTGTTACTTACTAATTAATTGTTTATGTATATGGATATTTTTTAATAAAGGCCAAATTATGTTACTTACGGGCAACAATTCCACACAGAGTAATCACAAGTACCAAAGATACGGATGCAGTCTTTGTAAACAGAAACTCCATCTTAATGATTGAATCGATTAAACAGAATTTTGTTTAACGTAACTAGTAGGTACTGTTGACCAGCGGACGGCTCGCGGGCGACTGATAGCTACGCTGTCCGACCCTGACTTTGCCTCCGACCACCTAACTTGAGGTTATCAACAATACAAATGTTTTTAAGTGCGGATTCCCCACGCTGTCATCTTTTTGCAATTTCTAATTATTATTATATATATATATATATATATATATATATATATATATATATATATATAATGATTAGTATAAAAAATCCTAACACTTAACGGACGGGTCGAATCTGCACTGTCTTTCCTATATTTCTTAAAACCAAAACTACGCTTTAGAAAAAACTGACAAATAGTACTATAAATAAAAGCCTCAAAAAAAAAACAGTATGTCTTAAATAGACACAAAATACAACATACTAAAAATTTATTCAAATGGCCTACGTGGCCCGTCCTAGGATATCAGAATGGAAAAACGTAAATTTACGGGTTCCATCCATTAATTCATTAATAAGACATTAATACAATGAATGAAGGGTAACAGATGAGGATGAACGCATATCAGTTGGCCCATAGTGACCAATTCAGCAAGAATTAGACAGGTAACCAGGTCTCCAGGGGGAACCACGTGGAGGCCGACCTAGTAGGGTATATTGCTAGTAACGGGGCTGTCTAAACCCAATAACAATCCCTTCCCGCCAAAAGCGGTAGGATTAACTCGCTACGAATTTTACTTAAGGTTTGTTAATGTATACAATAGATCTTGATGTGGGGAAAGGGATTATTAGTAATGGGGACTGAGAATCCCATTGCTAGCAATATACCCAACCAGGTCGACCTCCTCACGGTTCCCCCTGGAAACCATTATGGTTAATTCCTAATGAATTCATCATGATGAGCTAACTGGCCTGTTTTCATTCTCATCTATCACCCTTCACTGGTGCTCCGCCAGCGTATCCCGTTAGCGCAGGCGGGGTTACCATATCATTTTCACCCATCAAAAAAAAAAATAGATCTTGATATTGCACCAGTGCAAAACCGGGATGAGTCGGTACGTTATTACAAAATATTGTTTAATTACGATTTATTATTCGATTGCAATTTATTATATTATTTATTGAATTACATATATTATTTAATTACAATTTATTGTATTGTATAATAGGTATAATATGATAAATTTGCTATTTACCCTGTCATCATCATCTTCCTGCCCTTATCCCAATTATTATTTGTGGTCGGCGTAATATGTTTTCCTTTTCCATTCTTTTCTATTCCCAGTCATTTCCGCATTCACTCCCATTCTGGCCATATCGTCCTTCACACAATCCATCCATGTCTTGTTAGGTCTTCCTCTGCTCTTATAGCCATTTACATTCATTCTTAATACCTTTTTTTTTTAAATGCTATTTACCCTGTATCAATGTAAAATGTAAATTCACGAAAACTTGAATTTTATTCAAATTTTTGTAAGTGGGATCGGTGTTAACTTGATTTTTTACTCAAATTCAAGTTGAGTTTTCCTCAAAGTTTTACTGCTTATTAGAAGGACAATATACCTACTTATTTTATCACACCTATGTCGATTTTATGATTTGATGCAAATGTTGTCTAAGCATCTTATCTGATTTCTGAATTTTTATTTTTTGTTGTTACTATAAAGTAGGTTCCAGCTTTACTACACTTTGTAATAACGTAAGTAATAGGATAGATACTATTCGCGGTTATAATTATATTTTTTTCAAAGGTCTAATAATTTTATTTATTTATTTTACACTTTATTGCACCAAGATTTAAAATTTACTCTGAGACTGTGGTATGTTCGCCATTTTCAATACTCTGCATATAATTTTGTATTTGGCTATTGCATACATCAAAGGAAGATTTTGTACAGTCGTTTGCTTGGGCACCTCTATCCTCTATTCCCATCAGGTGGGTCGTCAGCTTGTTTGCCATTCTAAGTTGCTTGAAAATAATAATAATTTACATGCATGCCCACTACTTACTCACCAGTTTGTATACAATGTACTTTTTTATAATATTAACATTTATCTGAGATTTTGTTCGTATGACCCGGACGTGTTCATTAACGAGGTTAAAAAGTAGCCTGTCTTTCTTCACCTCATATAGTGCATGTATACCAATTTTTATTAAGCCGTTTAAAGATAAACAAACACATTTTCACATTTATAATATTAGCAAGAATTAGATAAAAGTATTATTCATATTTTCCATGAAGCAGACATCACCTTGAAAACAAAGGATCCCACGTCATTATATGCTGAGAACAAAGCTAAGTACTCAAACTCAAAGTTAAGCATGTGGAAATAAGATTGATTTTCTACAAAAAATAGACTTCAATTGTGGCAATAACAATTATTTTAATTTAAAAACTACTCATAAACTATTAAACTGATTTCAATAAAATTTCTAAGGAACAAATCTGTAAGTATATTTTTTTAGATAAAAAAAGAAATTTCCAAATCGGATCACAACGGACGGAGTTATAAGGTAACAAATATAAAAAAAATGCAACCAAATTAAAAACCGTTTTCTTTTTGAAGTTGCTTGAAAACCAGCCCCATATGACATTCTCATTATTCATGAGCGCCAAATGCGCGGAAAGACAACGTTGTAAATAAAAGAAAAATCTTTTGATTTTTTTAATATTGCTAAAAAATATTACATCAATAACTAAAGTAAAAATCAAGCAAGCATTTGTCATCGTTCAAGTTATTCCACCATGGCGGTAGATACCAGTTATATTCCACAAAAACTAGAAAACACAAACAACCAAGCTAGCCTCTTACAGCAAAAGTGACGAAAGCTAGCGTAATTAGCATTTCCTTGGAAGTTAGTGTCGCACAGTTAGAACGACGGACGGTTTAGATCGTGTGAAACACGTTTATTCAGAGATCAAAGGTCAAATATCTGAATCACTATATTAAACAAGGGAAATACCGGACTGTCAAAGGTGATATTTACTTCATATTTCTGTCGTTATTAAGTGTTTCAAAAAAGATTCCACTGTGGACAGTGTAGTCTTATTCAATATTACATATTTTTAAAATCGGTTGAAAAATGCATAATTAAAATATTAATGGTTTTGCCAGTACTTTAGCTAAAAATCAGATACTTTTTCTTTTTGAATCATTGCCTTTCATCAACATAAATACTACAACACACATTTTTCATCACAATTCAAAATAGAAGGGTCATCAACTCCAAAGTAGTATAGCGCTTTGACACTGTCTCATTGGGGGGAAGGGATTGTTTGTAATGGGGAGGTTAGTCCCCATTACTATCAATATACCCTATTAGGTCGACCACCACGCGGTTCCCCCTGGAAACTATCGTGACTAATTTATCATTCAATTCGTCACAATGAGCTAACTGACCTGCCTTTTTATCCTTATCTATCACCTCTCACTGGTACCCCACCAGTGTATACCGATAGCGCAGGTGGTTTTACCATACCATTATCACCCATTAAAAAAATAAAAGACACTGTCTCATTTTTTATGATTTCGGGTTTGTTCCCTTTAATACATTACGAGGGCAGGAGGAACCTTGTAACATAAATTCTTGAACGTATGATTCGTATGTAACGTGTGGTTGCCGTGTAGTCCCAGCATAGATTGAGCCACCCCTTCTTTTTCCGTGGGTGTTGCAAGAGGCGACTAAGGGAACTTAATGGTTGATGGATAGGCAGCAATGTCCCTCTTAAAACATCAAAGACTAACTCCGGTTGTTAAACCGCCTGCCAAGCATGACAACTACAGGCAAAACCCCCTCATGGCAAAAGCAGTCGGTAGGAGAGACTTATGTTCCGTAGTGGGAAGTTAATGGCTAATATGATAATGGCTAATTATTAAATACCAGATTCTTTTTTTTTGTAAAATAATTATACATCGTTCTTCTGTTAATTTATTATGCATAAAAATGTTTTATAAGAAAATATTTATACCTATAAACATATCATATACGTTAGCGAAACAAAATTTGTAACGAGGATCTGCTATTTGCATTAAAAGTTCATAAATATATGTTGTTTTTTTTTGCCACGAAGATGGCAAACAAAGCATACAGCAAGTCTGAATAACACTAGGGATGTCACATGTTCATTGTCGACCCTGAAGAAATTTTAAAACACCTTTGTTGAAGAACCCAATACTCTCATAGTCTCGAGAGAAAACTTCGAAAATCTTAGTATTTATTATTGATTTTACTGCAACTAAAAACTTATGGTAAAGAAAAGAGAGAATTATTTTTCTATTCATTTAATTGGTTACCACAAGACTTTGAAACTTTAGCCACATGTCTCGAAATATCTCCAAAAAGTTTGAAGCCTATTGTGAAGAAAATATTGCTTTTAAACAGCTGCCACCTAAAGCGATCGTCGCATATTTTACTCCAAAATTTGTAAGTTTCGTCCCATTTCTTCAATAATTGTTTTTTCATATGATTTACTATCTCCATAAACTGTAACTAATTGAATATTTATATTAACATTTCATTTCATGTGTTGGTCGTCTTCAATATTAAATATGTTTGTAAAATACATAAGAAAAAACAATATTTATAAAAACTTTACTCGTACATACTACACAAGATAGAGAATCATTAATTTTCCTCATATTTTACATTATACTTGTATTATGAAAATTTAGTATCGCATTATTTTGTTAATTTGTTGGTCCATAGCAAATCACTCCATTGTGTTTCGTGATATTATTATTGATCATATAACAACCTAAGTGTGATGACGATGTTGTTACAGTTTATATTTTTTCAATTTTTTATAACCAATTGAATGTTAATGCAAATACTTTACTTACTAAAAGAATAGTACATAGCATTCTCTTTCACAAGGTTTTTACTTAGTTCATAGCCGTAAATAGTTCTAGGATAGAAAATATGATCTAGTTGTCCACCTTCCTGCATTTTTAACAGTTCGAAACAAGAAATTAAAAGAGTTGCTTACTCTTTTAATTTCTTGTTAGTCTGAGCGTCATTAAAGTAGAAACTAATGTACACTGTACCTTGAAAAATGAGATCTTGAGTCACTTCAGCTCCGCAGATACTATGATTGGTTTATGTTTTAGGTTACTAAGTAATTAATAAGTATCGTTGGAAAAAATTGGATGTAAATATTATTATAAAAATATACGTTATATTCAGAGAAGTCAAATAAAAATATAAAAATTTGATAGTAATAAAAATTATACTTAATTAAGGATTGGCCGAATAATTTTTGACGTTTCTTGTGTAACCGTAACCAAATAGATTTTCTACTGTAAAAATTCTCTTTAAATATTATTAAAAATTTTGGCCAATCTTTTAAACCTATTTCAAGATTCGTTATTTCAAACCCTATTTATACTTAAGTATAGTGACCGGAACTTAATAATAACCCATTGATATAAAATCAGTGGGTTTCCACTTTGTATACCCTTTACGATGGGTGAAAATGGTATGGTAACCCCGCCTGCGCTAACGGGATACGCTGGCGGAGCACCAGTGAAGGGTGACCGATGAGAATGAAAACAGGCCAGTTAGCCCATCATGGTGAATTCATCAAGAATTAACCATGATAGTTTCCAGGGGGAACCGCAAGAAGGTCGACCTGGTTGGGTATATTGCTAGCAATAGGATTCCCAGTCTCCATTACTAACAATCCCTTTCCCCCCGTAATATAGGGTTAGTCGTTATTATATGAAAAAGAAAGTTTAAATGATATGATTGATAATAAATTATTACTTATCTACAATATTATAAATCTATCTTATTAAATTAGCTGTTATACATTTTTCGCATAATTTAAAAACAATAAATAGTAAATATCTTCATTCTTATACTAGCTTTTATCCACGACTTCATCCGCGTTACCGGGATATATCTTTCTCCATCCCATATCAAATTTCATACTGATTGGTTAAACTGTTAAAACGCTATGAGGTAATAAACATACCAACTTTACATTACACACGAAACGAAAATATAAAGGAAAATATTTTAAATACTCGTATATTTTTATTGTTTACAAAGAAAAATATAAATATATAACCTGTATAAAGAATTCCGCTTTATAAAAAATTTGTTCGGTCAGCATAATGAATTAAAGCCTTATTGTATGAATATTTCCGAGGTTTTTGAACCCTCTTCAAAAAGGACGATGTTAGACTGGTTTTCAATAAAAATGTATGTATATCAGTAGGTATGTATGAATTTTTATTTAGTGTATACTCGTATGTTATGTGATAGCTTTGTCAATTATGATCTGTTTTAATAGTTTTTTTATAGAAAGTGTTATCTCGTATTGGTCCCATTCTCTTACTAATTTTGTTAATATTAAAGTAGAATTTTAAGGTATTTTTAAGACTCTATAACTTATATTAAAATGGCGTTTGATCTACCTAAATTCACTGATGAATATTATAAAATGCGTCAAATAAGTAACTAACTATATGTAAATGATTATAATTATATATTTCTGGAATAAGACCTTATATTCTAGAATATCGAATAAAACGTAACATATATCGATTGAAATCAAGAAAGAAAATACCATTTTTCAAAGACGTTATAAGATGAAAATTGATTCTAATATGGTTATTTATACCAGCGTATAAAATCAGTATATAAATCGAAACAATTGATTTCATTATACAATATGATGTTTACGTTTTTCTATTACAAACATATTAAATTCTTGTTGAACACTTTTTATGTGACTTAGTATGGCAAACAAGCTTTTTTTTACAACACAGGGGGCAAACGAACATGCAGCTCACCTGATGGTAAGTGACTACCGCCGCCCATGATCACCCACAACACTAACGGCATTGCAGGTGCTGACGGCCCACCTGATGGAAAGTGGTAACCGTCGCCTATAGACATGAGCATAACAGAGTATACTGTTTCGCCCATGATACCCTCCATGCGTTGCCACTCCTGAGAATTCAGGTAGTATTTCTCTGTACCCATGTTCATATGCCACCCTTCAAACCACAACACGGCCATGCAAACACAATTGTTTCACGGTTGAAACACGCATGGGACAGCAAGCAAACGACTTTTTGTACAAAGTCTTCCTCTGGGACACTACTTTTACAACGCGGATTCGCCCTCATAAATAAAAATAAAAAACGTTCTATGTATTTACAATATGGTATATTTTCTAACTAAAATTTTCACATTTTTAGTCAATACGCCTATCTAGGTGATTGCATTTATAGACATATAATTATTTCTCAAAACAATTTTTCAAATTAAGTTACATTTTTTTTAATATTCTCAACAAATCTTGTTATTCAATACTGCTGACTGTATGACTGCATATACTACAATGATTCATTATCACAAAGATTCTAATGTCAAAAAACATACGAGTATGAACGTTATATCATATATAAGACATTTGCACCATTATAGCATGTTTGAAGGAGATACAATAATGCTAATGGTATTCGCTGGTAGTTACTTTTCTGCTTGTTACTCAATATACTAGCCAGTTCTGAACCAATTTTGATAACAACTTTAAATATCGATCGATAAAGTTATAGCCCCAAAACAGGATTCACGTTGTAGATAGATGTTGGAGGATCTCCGAGAAAAGAGTTATTGAGTCCATGGTTATGTATAATCTATTATATATATTCAATAATTTTTGATAAAAACGTAATTATGTTTTGTCAAAATAATCACAGAAATACTCTCTAAATGAAATCAGCGACAAGTTAAAACGTTCAATTGATTTTTTATTTGTACTACTATTGAATCTTAGGAGTTCGTCTTATAATCGGCTCAATTATTCATTTATTTACATATTTATTAAATTCTATTGAAACAAACTATACATATATAATTCAATTATAAATACTTACTTAGTATTTCAGGACTATATCGATATATTTATTCTCTTAAATTATTCATTAATAATCCAGAAAATCTTTGATTAATTTCCTCATATCGAATATAAATAATTCAAAGACAAAATAAAAAAGATGGCGTAATATTTTATTTTAATATACCTAATATGTCAACACTTATCAGACTTCTTTTTTAACATATTTTTTATTAACAAATATATTTGTAAACTTAAGTATTCATCAAATCCATTAGTTTAAGTACTTCCTTAATTACAATATTGTTATTAAAATTAATCTATTTACTAGTACATTTTAATTATCAGTCACTCAGAAAATCACAACCTAGCACAAGATGAAATTATTATCAATTTGCATTAACATTGGGTTTTTTATTGTTAATAACTCCGTTATGTTTTACATTTTAAATATACCTTGTAAAATACATGATATTATATTGTTACTCGTATATAGGTACTTAGGTATGTGGAATATCGTAGTTCTAGGCAACAATGCTTATAAGTAGGTCCTGACTTATTAAGACTATTAAACTTAAAGAAAGTCGGCTAATGCACATATTATCTACATAAACATCAAATTCTGCACATGAACTTATTTTAGAATATGCTTATATATACTTATATACACTTATATTTATTGCATAATTGAGCATGAGTATATTTATTTAACACAATTAATAAAAACAATTACAAATTCAATTTTTCGGCAAATTATGGCATTAGTACAATAAAATTTGTACATTCCTCCATGGCCTTCTGTTCCAAAAATTTAAATTATTTACAAATAATATGGCTTTATGACTAGGAAACATATTCCCCGTATTTTATATAATCCTCTCAAATGATTATTTTACATAATTAAAGTATGGATACTATTACTACAAGATAATAAATATAAAATAAAAAAAAAATGTTAATAGGTCTACACTGATATCATCGGTATCTAATATTTAAAAATAATAAATAAGTAACTTAATTAAGTGTTTATTACGTTTTAACCAAATTCTAAAAGGAGAGGATTCTTAATTTGACTGTATTGTTTGTAAGTCTGTTATCATTTGACTGATTGACTGATTGTGCGATAATTTTAAATATTATTTTTACAAACAATAAGATTTACTTCCACACTCTAATATTTTTTTATTTTGATTTAAAAAACATTAAGTCTGTATTTATCGTGAAACTTAATTCCAATCATACATTTATACGTTCTTATATTTCTCTTACCATAATCATGAGTGAGTGGCTTACACTATTATGGATTCTAAGTAGGTACTTATTTGTAGTTTTACACTCATTCTATCTTAGTCTTGTTGATTACAGTTCCGTTCTTCATACAATACAATTATTGCTTATCCTAAATTACAAGATTTACCTATTTAGAGAATAGTATTCACGCTTAGTTTAAGAATGGTTGTACCATTTGTCTACAAAATAATTATTATTATTATATTCATGAATTTGCTCTACTTGTATTGTTCTGAGTATTTTCAACGGACGCTGTATGATTTGGGACCATTAAGTATTTATTTTTTAACATATTATAATTTTCTAATGACATATATTTCTAAATAAAACACACAAAAATCAATTGCATACTTACACTATAAACTTATTTGAAGGACTAGTCAAAACAAGTTAATGCGTGGACCACATTCGAATATTATAGGTCTTCGCATTTTCCTTTGTTCTTGTGTACTTAAGCAATCTTATATACTTTACTCTCGCATATTGTCCAGGATCCACTTCATGTAACTGGATATTTTTGTGTACACACCAGGATACCCGCCGATGCCGCACCGTTTAGTCCCATAAGACACGATCCCTCGTTGAACATAGCGCAGCCCAAGTTTCCCAGTGATGCCAGGGTAGATGAGTGGACCTCCAGAATCACCACCACAAGAGTCCTTGTCAGGGACGCCACCCGCGCATAATTGACTGTCATATATCCGAATTGATCTGTAAAAAAAGCGTTCTTACATTATTTGACAGTTTAAGCAGCGCTCGACTGCGGTCCGAAGATCCCAATAAGGGGGGAGGGATTGTTAGTAATACGGACTACCAGTCCTATTGCTAGCAATATATGCTGTCAGGTCGACCTCCACGTGGTCCTCCATGGAAACCATCATGCTGAATCCCAGGTGTATTCATCACTACTAACGGCTAACTGACCGGCATTTTCATTCTCACTTGTCATCCCTCACTGGTGCCCTGCCAGCTTATATTGTTAGCGCAGGCGGGATTGCCATTCCATTATCATCCATTAAAAAAATATGGATTCTCAGTCTGAACCTCTAAAGTTTCAAAATCTTCTTTGAAGCAATTTTAAACGATTGCTACTTGATTCGTGCTTTGGATAGCCCGTAAAGCCATCGTTCAATAAATTACATTAAAAGCCATTGTATGTAACAAAAGCGACCTAGGTTCTTGACATTCAGAGAACAAAACCCTTCATATGAGTAGGTAATCCGCTAATAAGGGGGAAAGGGATTGTTAGTAATGAGGTATAAAAATATCATTACTAACAATACATAACTGATCGACCTTCACGTGGTACCCCTTTTGAAATAATCGTAGTTTATTCATTATGCATACGACACGATCAGCCAACTGATCAACTTTTAATCTCGCCTGTAGTCTTTCACTAGTGCCCTACCAGTTAGCACAGGCGGGGTTATCATTTCATGTTCATCCATTCTATTCCACCCAAAAACAAATATACAATAATATATATGATATAAATAACATCCAAATACATACAGAATTACCTTTCTTTTTTTCTTTTTTTTATACAACTTATAATGGCAAACAAGCTGACGGCCCATCTGATGGAAAGTGGTAACCTTAGCCTATAGACATGAACAGTACTATGGACATAGCAGATTATACTGTTTCGCCGCATGGGAGGTATCCCCATGCGTTTGCCATTCCTGAGGACTCGGATGTTATTCCTCTGTACCCTGTAAATGTACTGTATTATCTGACGTCTTAGCTGACCGAATATTCTAAATTAAAAATAATGTTAAATTAAAATTTATTTAAATGGAATTTTTATTGTAAAAATAATCGGATTGATTTAGTCAGGCCCGCATTTACGTCATAGCTATTAATTATTAAGGGCCCCGGATGATTCTAAAATGTCGAACATTCTCAACTAAAATAGATGTAAATCAACCCGGGTATGAACATTAAAAAATAAAATTTTACAATAAAATCTTAAAATATGACGCACATTCATAACAATAACAAACGAAAGTCAATCCGGTTATTTTTACTTTTACATTTATCTAAAATAGAATGTGAGCCTACAACTGGTGTAACTGGTTATAGTTGGCGGTTTTGTGATAAATCGTATTATAAAAAAAAAACAAACAAACAAATTAACGTTTATATCAAATTAAAGTTAAAGGTTGACTTCGTGTCATCAATTTATAAAAATGGAAATTTAAATAGAATGATTATAAGTAAAAAAAAAAAAAACTATTGAACTTTTAACGGTAGGGCAAGTACGATCTATTCCAATAATTGTGACGCAGATAAGATGTGTTAGTAAAAACTAGTTTTAAAACAAAACAGGTTACACGTGGATGTAATATTAAAACGTTTGTTTTTATTGCCGTCAATGACTGTGAAACGTATTTAATAAATTAATATTAATTATACAAGTATTCTTACATAGAATCCTAAGCATAGTACGAGAACCTATTCTAAACTACGAATACTATTAATAATTCATTCGATTTTATTTCTCAATCGACTTCAAAAAAGAGAACATTCGCAATTCGATTATATTTTTATTTTTTGTTTGTTACCTCAAAACTTCGTCATTTACGAGTATAAACAGATTTAAAAAAAAATTGTGTAAGCGAAAATATTTTTAGAAATTTTGTCAAAATCGATTGAAGTCGGTGTTATTTCTTGAAACAATATCTTAAATTATTTAGTATATGGATCCCTAAAATTAAATGGACTACCTAATGTAAATCGTTAACTTTTTAACTTATATAGATTCTTTGATGGTTTTAAAATTTTCATAACACAACAAATATATAGATCTCAGTATAATCCTCCATAGTCCTTAGGAATAGGAACGCATGAAGTGTATAATGAGCGTTACATATACTGCGACACCCATATAATGTAATAACCACGGTACCGGTCATGTCTATAAACGGCTTTACATTACGTGGGCCGTTACATTGTTTACTATTCCAAACCGCAAAAAAAAAACTGAACTTTAAAACTTGAATTTGAACTTAAAAATTTACCATTGTACAAAAGTCGTTTGCTTGGGCACCTCTGTCCCTTTCGTGTTTCTACCGTAAATCCAGTTTACATGGCTGTGTTTCGATTTGAAATGACAATGTATGGCAGTGAATTTACTGGGTACAAAGGCTTAACACATGAGTTCTCAGGAATGGCAATGCATGAGGGGTGTCATAGGCGAAACAGTATACTCTGTTATGTCTATGGTACAGCTCATGTCTATAGGTGACAGTAACCACTTTCCATCAGATGGGCCGTCAGCTCAATTGCCATTCTGAGTTGCATAAAAAAATTAACATTCTTGATATTTATGTGACATACCCATTATAAGCGTCTACACAGTCTTGATTGTGGAGTATTGGTAGTTCCACATTAAGCAGCACGGGAGACTGCAAACCGTCTTCAGTAGCGCCCCAGCCGGCTACCTCCGCAGATACGCCCACTAAATTCTTATCCCGAAGTTCTTTAGTAAATGGTAAACAGATTGGCCCCATGCTATCTGTAAAGAGCGATAGAAACTTCTGTTATAAATAAAAACTAATTTATGTAAATTTATTCTTATAGTATCTGTAAATCTTGTAAAATAACCTCTATAATAAACTTTTTACGAAATGATATTTTCATATAATATGTTAGCCATTCAAAATAAAATACTTCTGTCGACCTTGAACTACTTTATCTATTTATAGTTTCATTTTTATTTTATTTTGTAAGTGTATTATTTAATACCCGAATTTCGTTTGCCGAAGTAAGACAGACATTTAAGAATAAATTTAGAAATTTTGGCATTCAAAGCGGAACCAATAATTTACACTGGATAGTTAATTAACTACGAGACCATAATGGATGTTGTAAGTTTCAGCACTCCAGCCTTAATCAAGTCTGGGTGAAGTAAAAGACGAATACACTTAATTATCTTTTACATGTATCAAAAAAAAATTTAAAACATATTTGACTTATGACCTAAACTTGTGTACAGCTTAGGGTATTCACAGTGGCAGATGAATAAAAAAAGTAATAATAACTTGTGACTGTTTTCGACCTCAAAGCATCTTATATTTAGTAGTAGGTACTTAAGTCATTGAATATCTAGATATCATCATCATTTGAATTATTCACCGGCCATTACGAAATATGACCTGCATGAACTGCCATAAAAACGATTTTTGTAATTGTCAACTTTTGACGATATCATTCCATCTAGTGGCGATCATACTACACTACGTTTCCACCTACGGAACTGCTTCTCAATAACTCTTCTTCTTCATCGGTAGTTAGCTCTTCGACTAACATGACCAACCCTTTGTCAGCCATAAATGATATTTTTTCTACTTACCTAAACTAAAGTCAGCTGGTTCAGATAGCCTTATTAAGGCAATGTCATCAAACAGAGTTTGTGGTCGGTAACCAGGGTGTGCCTTAATTTCATCTATACCCACATTCTGAAAATGTAAGAAATATATTTTATTTAATCAATATTTTATCATTAGGTTTAAATTGGAAGTGTTAAAATATCAAAGAAATTGCTCAAAGAGTTTAATTTGGCATACATATTAAAAAAAGCATTAATGCCCTATGTATAACATCCAACGAAAGTTATTAAGTAGGTATTTTAATACTACAAACTTTTATAAATAAACCTTTCAATATAATTTCATACATTGAAAGGTTTATTTTTATTACGTGGAATGGCAAATAAGCTAACGGTAAAAAGTTTTAACCATTACCTATCACATGATCAGCGACATAGATATTAAAGAAATTACTGTGAATAAATTATTAAGTTGTTGTATAAAATAATAAGTAATATAAAAAAATAAGTATCACACAATCACACTATCTACTCGATCCTCAAACTAAGATATTCTGCGATATAAAAACCATACAATAATAAATTGGGACAGAAGAAAAATGAATATATAGATTCTAAAAAATTTTTCGGACACTAGATAGTTATGTAACAGGAATTATTTACTTTTTTTATTTATTTATTTATTTAACACTTTATTGCACCAACATAACATGATTTGTTAAACAATTTTCAATATGTATAGTGTAGTACAAAAGGCGGTCTTATTTATACTTTTGTATTACGTTTGTACTATTCAAGCATAAGCGTAAGAAATATGAAAAGGTGAGCCTTCAAAATAAATCTCTTTCTATTCTCAGTGTCAGATCCTCCTATGCTATGCTATAAAATTGCCAATCTTATACAATTTATTTCAAGATCGATTTAATTTATTCTATTTAGAATTCCTAATACAAACTGATTTTATAATAGATACAACTACGAAATTTCTATAAAATATTAAATAGTTGCTTTTTGTTTTAATCATGAATAAATAATAAATTACCCGGACATTAGGTGCGCAGTATTGTTTGTCCTCAATTTTTTCGCAATCTGGATCCTTCCTTACATCATGTTCCCCAAGCACTACCTCTGACAACTTGAGTTTTGATCCTAAGTACGACACGCAATGGGCAGCGGTCAACACATACCATTCCGAGATCAAAGTCCCACCACAATTGAGCTGTCTGCCGCGGGCTGGAATATTAATTGAATATTATTCTCAAACCTTCTTAATATAAGTAAAACATTAGCTAAGTATCAGAGGAAGATTTTATCGTATTTACGTATTGTTCTTCACTTCTACTCCACTATATTCTCCGCTGTGCTATTTCACTACAGAAACAGCCCAATTTTTAATTCATGTAGAATTAAAAATAGGTTGTGGAGATAAAATTATAGATAATGGTAGCATAACATATTAGTCAGAAATGGCAATATATAAACGGTATATAGGTAATACAGTCTACAGGCGACGGATACCATTTTCCATCAGATGATTGGATGGATTTACCATTTCCAGCCGCATAAAGAAAAAGGATAAAAAAATTACCTGAGTCATAGGCTATTAGCACCATCCAAGGTAACTCAAACAGCCTGGTTCTTTTTCCGCCAATTATTCTGTCACTGTCAGATATACCACAACTAGATGGCAAGAGATGAAAGTTACGATGGTTTTGAATTTCGTCGAATGGTTCAATGTCATAGTCTTCCGAATTCGACGGATGGTTCAGAGGATTGGGTTTAGGTTTGCCCCGGTTTGGTGTATTATTTATATTCGACCACACGGGATCCTCATTGAAATCTGTGGGTGTGACACAACATACCTGCGAATTTTAAAATTACCATTGTTATACCATTTTTATTAAGAAAAATTTGTGTTAAACCCTAATGTAATGAACATTCAATTGACGGAGTATTGATAAGCTAAAGACAAAAATATAAGTTCAAGTGATGCATGAGTGATACTGGAATGGTTGGTTTATTGTTTTTTTTTTTTTATTTTTGTCTTATAAATTTTTATATCTATAATAGAAATATAATTTTTAGCCGCTATTGACCACTATAAATATTAATAAACTCACGACATCCTTTTGAGTTTAATAAATTTTGTTAAAAAAGTGTTTATCCCTCCATACCATTGCGCAAAAGTAAATTAGAAATTGAATAGGTATTCAATTTCTAATTTACTAATTTAGGAAAATATTATAAATAAATAAGTGTTATAGGTATAACACTTATTTATTTATAATATTTTCCTTTAAAGGATTAATATAGGTATCCAGCAATAACAAAATACTTAATACATTAGTTCACATAAGGAAAAGACATTTTATCTACATATTAAAAATAAAAAAAAAAATATACACATTTTATTACGATTTTTTCTGAATGATAATGGAATAATTATCCTTCCTGTGCCAGTTGTTATGATGATATGAATGATGGAGCCATATATTATGGTAGAGAAGTAGGGAGATTGAAATAATTAGGACGAACTCAAATTAGTTTCAACATCGTGGCTAATTCGCTATGAATTAATCAATCAACTACGGTTGATTGTCGGTTGACGGTTTTCAGCGAGCATTACATGAAGGTTGACCTAACAGATGAAAATATGGTGCCCCGTCTGCCATACACTGGCATATATATAAATGGCCATAATAGTAGGTGAAAATGTAGTTACGTCTTTTAACAATGAGAAATTTACCGGGACCTAAACAGGTTGGTTTCCAGGAAGGTATACATATATGGTATATCTATTATTAATAACGAAAAAAACAACAACAACTGTATTTCTTCCCAACTGGGTGGTAGATTTATATAATATATATTAATTTATTATTAATACTTGGATAAAAATTATTTGTTATTATTATTATTCATTATAATGGGGTCACTATACTAGCGTATACTAACAATCCCCTCTATTATAATAAAGTTATTATTAAAATCCGTACTAACCAAAGGTTCGTGAGAATCGAAGCCACAGGTGAGAGATTGTAATTTCTTATTCAAAAGAAAAGGTATCGGATTACCCGCTCTCTTGATTTCATCTAGAATCGGCTGACAATTGTCCAAAGGACCACATGTACCCGACTGATTATCAGCTATGCAACTTTCGCCAGCGAATACTGAAAGAGAAAAGAAAGACCAGGTTCTAAATTTATCTCATAAGTGAACAAATAATAGGCCATGTCTATTTATCTATCGCATCTTCACGGCAAGTCTTTCGCGCATTAAATGCATAATAATCTACAAATTTCGATTATGTATATATACTATATACACTCATGAACAAATTTAAAGTAATTCAATAAAAAAGTGTATGCTCTAAATGATTATTTCCCACTAACTACTTGCAGAAATCTATAAATAGTTATTCAATTAGGAAAATAAAGTTTTAGCAAGTTTTGTTTATTTTTTGCAACTAGTTATACATTATTATTTTTCTAGGAAATGTAGCTGATTTTCGTAGTTAATTTTTTTGTATTATTTCAGTTATTTATTTTATTCTCTATGTGTAAGTTGTGTAACCCACTAAGCAAGTAAGTATGTAATCGTTAACTTAAAACTTCTTTTGTTCCTAGCAGTATCCTGAGACTATAACCATGTGAATCAATAAAGTATTCCGTGTATTGCGATAACTCGTAATATACGAGTGTAGCAAATTTTATATTATTTAAAATTTAATTAAGTAACATACATCCAAATATCTTTACAAACTTTCACATTTGTTATATTAGTAGGATATTTAGGAATAAAGTCGATTATAAAGTGAAAAAAAATTATATTGGAATGTCAAAATTCATTATAAATTCCTACAAATTAATTAATTAATTATCGATAAGTATAACATATAATAATATTTATTTATTATATATATTTTTAAATATTAGTGATACTCGGATCATCGGATGATCTTTTGATACAAATAACCTATTTATATTTATTTTGCATTATAACTAAGAAGGAAACATCATTTAGACAACAATGAATATTATAATAGTAGATACCTACTTATTTAAAATTTGTCATTGAACTAGCTGTACCTAATACAATTCTGTGATTCTGTTGTGTTCATCAATATTTATGTTGTGCCTACCTACTAGCCGTAATTTAATCATCATCATAACAGTCCACTGTTGGACGTAGGTTGGTCTAATGCATTAGACTTAATATATTGTAATTTTAATCTTGATTTTTGTCTTGCAGTTGCATATTTTTCGCGTTTACCTAATATAATTAATGCAGTGGTTCCCGCATGTACGATATAATCGCTTTATCCACGGTCTGAGCGCAAATGAGTAGATTTTCCGATTAGTTTTAATTAACGACTAAACTTACGACATTTCACTGGCAGCAGTAGAGGCACGAGGACACTCGTCAACAGACAAAATTTCGCCATCATATGGGTCTCACTCGGTTTCAAAGTTTATTTGATAAAAACACTCGTATCCACATGTCAAAAGAACACAATTTATAATGATGTCACTAATTGGATATTGCACTATAAACACGTACAATTAAATCCGTACAAGTCACTTGTGTTATTTATTCATTCCATTAGTGTACACACGGGTTATCGGGGGTCAAAACAAATGATGCCTTCGAATGCCCGCACGCCGCTTATGTATTGCCCCGTTTTTCCTTATACTCCGATACTGCTCACTTAGATTTTCGTCTGCATATACGCCGTTCCGAAGATGATACGGTGTCGTCTGAACCGAGATAAGGACGGAATAACGAAGTGGGTGGACGTCGGCGACCGACATAACGAGATGACGGTCATTACCATACTGGCTCCGCGGAAATCCAGTGAATGGTACGCGAGCGCTCGCTTACATCTCACTACTTAACTAGTTGCTGATAAAATTATAATTATATATTAAATTATTTAATGCATACTCACATTACATTGTTCCATTTGCAAATTAACAGTTTGAAATATATTAAACATGTACGTCGTTGTATTGCTAATTAATTAGACACGCGTAAGATTCAGCCGTATGACTTATATTTATCTATTTATGTATTTGTATTATTTAAAACAAATATTTTTGAGAACAGATCAAATTAATATAAAAATAATTTCACATTATGTTCTATAAGAAAACTAATTCAATTACGAAAAAAATACTATGAGACTAACACATGAGTTTCAGTATCAAAACCTAGAAAAACATACATCTTTCATCCATATGCGTGTAGGAAGAAAACAAACCGTCAAATTAACAACCTTCTTTATGAAGTTTGTTAAAAATGCTTACTGTATTATTTATAACGGTTTTCGTTGCATATTGCACTTTTGCTTGCTTACACTTTGTACCAATCATATTATCAGTCCATATATACATTAATACATAATTATAATTGGGTAATCCAACTTTATTTAACATAATTTTATTTATTAAAGCTATTCTTTAGAAATTCTTGACAGTCAATTAATTTAATTATGACAACCAACGTATAAAATGAGTGGACATATTCGTAGAATATGTCGGAAGTTATTTTATTGCTTTATTGTTAATTGTGGTCATAAGCATTCGAAATATTGTTAAAAATCTGTGGATCCCCTACTGACTCATTTAATAAGGTAAAAAAAAACTTCCGTTGCAGAAAAAAATAATTGTGGTATAAGTAGATCCAAACTTACATGCATACGTCACCAACTATATGCACTTGCGGTTTTCCTATACCTATTCTTCCCATATCTTCGAAAATCAGATGAGTTTAGTAAAAGAAAGCCCTTGAGATCAGCCTTTAAAAGTCATATGTAGATTATCGTATTTTATTTATTCGTCCTCAGCAATTTTGAACACTAATGGGTGGTCTTTGTTTTTAAGTTAAAACTCTGGCCGTATATATATATTATACAAATTTGGAAGCGAAGTACTACCTTGTTCTTATGATAGATACTGCAATAAGAATTCTTATGGCACTGCATTGAATAAATGTTTTTGACAATGAATCATGCAATTGAGAATTGTATCAGTATTAATATTTTTATAAATTGAGTGTAAAAGGTTGAAGATTATTGTCATATATTTATATAGATATATTTCATTTCATTTCACGACACGTAGTGCTGTGTGTCAAGCGCATTAAAGAAGGTAAAATTGTAGTCAGATTTGGATGGTTGCAATAAGACGCCATAATATAACGTGTCCATGGTGAATATTTTTGCATGACTAAGGCAAATAATATTGTGTTGCATAAGTTACGAAACATAAATTAATAAAACTTTACCTATAATTATTATATAAATTACCTTGTAAATGTATAAAGTTGGCTGAATGATCTATGTATATATTACATGTAATACGCTGCACCCATATAAATGCAGAAATACACATGGCTATGTAACTAATAAAATATTGTTCAAGTTTTTTAATAAACAAAACAATATAAATAAATATATTCGATATGTAAAGCTCTAGTAAAACTTAAATTTTCTATATAAAATCATATTAGTTCACAAATTTTTTACAAAATGATTGTCATGAAATCTTTGTACGTCATTCTTTGGTAATCGGGTAAAAATGAAGAAAATGAGATATTTAGTTTCTGATGGATGGAGTCTCGCAGGAGACTAATTATGAAATATTATTTTATGTTTAAATATTTTATTACATACGATATTACTGAAAATATATTCTGTGGTAAATTTCTCTATTTTTAATTTATTGAACATTAGGTCTGTGGACGTGTCTCTCTCATATAATTGCATACATAATTGTCTGTGATAACTATGCTATTATATTAATTTACTATTCTATACTGAACCTTTTCAAAATCTATGGAAACCTATCAGTGTTAATTTAATGGTCATCTAAACTCGAATCTATTTAGGTTTATGCAAAAATAAAAGGATGGAAGGTTGTAGCCTTTTGCTGCTTACTTCTTCGTCCACACTTATGTATGAATAAGTGGATTATTATCCTAATTTGAAACCGTTTACAGTTTCTAAAATATTTGTTTTTTTAATACTGTCAGTATTAAAAAAAGTCAATATACTACGTTAATATGAAACTCTCAGGTATTCAAAATCAGGAAGGAAACACAATAATAACTTCTGCTACCGGGGAATACGCTAAGTTCAAAAGTTTTATAATATCATATTATCGTAACTCAATGATTTTAATGATGTTTAATAATCTTTTTTATACTCTTTAACATCTACTTCATTATTTAAAACTATCAAAGATTTGTTATTTTACAAGCAATTATCTGCAAATTTGAACTTACTTCTATAGCGAGCACTACTATGTATATATACTCGTACGTATAGGAAAACCTTACAAAAACATTTCAAGATAAAGCTATCTATTCTATATATCTATATCTATCTCTATATAAGCATATTGTCCAATCAGATAATTCATTTCAAAACTGTTCATTATAATTATATTAAAATGGTACCTATATCACAGTAGTTATAAATAAATGTGAAAGTTCATCACTTACGGAGTCTACTATCTAAATAACTGTATCTTCTCTTATGCTGTTGTGCAGTGAGCACTGAATAGATCTTCTAATAAGAAATTTGATGTACTCTAACTTGATTACATGAAAATATATTGCCTTCCTATTTCTAATTAGCATCAAACGTTTAGACACGATTTGTTATTAACTCTGCTTTTAGTCGATAGCGCGGCCGGATCCAATTGTTTATCGCAATCATTGCAATTCCATACAATATTACCAGTTTTAACCATGAAACCTCCAGTCATGAGTCTGTAGGTATACAAAGTACATATTTCTTCAGTAGACACGGAAAAGAAACAAGCTCGTCATGATTCAGTGGAAGTATTGCTTTATATTAATTATTGTGACACAAAATGATGCCGATGATCAAACGACTTCATTAGATAGTAAGTGGAACGGTTTGATGATCTTACCGAAATAGGTAATATCCCTTACGATAGGTAATTAATTTGGTCATACAACCGAACCAGCGATTCGATATTATTCCCATGACTAATTCTGATTGTTTCTGTCATACATTTTAATTGTTTTATTAATGATCGTTGCAGTTAACCTAATCAATAATATGTGTAACGTGTCATGCCGTTGCTTGATTAAATCGATTAACAATCATATTCCTATAGGCAATATGTATGTATATTCATTATATGGTGAAGTTATGCATCGAATTTTCTTATATTTATTATTATATTACTGATACACAGTGCTCAAGAAATCTTTAATCCACTTTGAATAATATAAAGTACTTTTATAATGAGATTTGGGGGGAAAGGAATTGTTAGTAATGGAGACTAAAAATCCCATTGCTAGCAATATACCCAACCAGGTCGCCCTCCTCGTGGTTCCCTCTGAAAACTATCATGGTTAATTCTTGATGAATTCATCATGATAGTCTAACTGGCCTGTTTTCATTGTCATCAGTCCTCCTTTACTGGTGCTCCGCCAGCGTATCCCGTTAGCGCAGGCGAGGTTACCATTTCATTTTCACCCAAAAAAAATAAACAAGAATAGTCTACCTGCTATTACGACACAAAATATATCCT
The DNA here is from genome assembly GCF_026898425.1 of Galleria mellonella. Lineage (NCBI taxonomy): Eukaryota > Metazoa > Arthropoda > Insecta > Lepidoptera > Pyralidae > Galleria > Galleria mellonella. The sequence continues at coordinate 7,034,464 of NW_026442138.1, forward strand.
ACAGGTTTACTAGTTGTTTTTGGGAACGGAAAAGTTTTTAATAAAGTATATAAGGTTAATTATATATGGACATAAATGGTTAGAATTAACTAAAACTTAGTATAACCGTTACAATTAACCTGTGTTAAGAATAGGAAATATTTACACTTGTATATTAAAAGCTATTAAGAGAATAATGAAGTAAAAATATATTAAGGACCAAAACAATAGCACGTATGATTATTGGTGGTAGTTACTTAAGTTACAAAAAAGAAACTAACAACAACACAATGAAGCATATTCAATTAAATAAAGAATTTTTAAAATCAGATATTTAAATGTGTTATGTATGTATATAATGTATGTATGTGTATAATGTAGATAGGTTGCTTGAGGTGTCACATCACCCCACTTGGGACAAGTTGGACGCGTTCGATTGTGGGGACAGCGCCGCTGACCGGATCATAGGCGGGGTGAATGCAGCCCTGGGCCAATTCCCTTGGATCGCTCGCCTTGGCTATACACGTATGTACTCATTTGTCAACCTGTTAGGATACCATGAGAATATCTGGCAGTTTTTTACCTTTTTTACAATAGGATTATATTTATCTTTTGTTTTACATTTCACTTGTGTCACTGCTCTGATCTGAAATATACGTCTTCTAAAACCTTTTTTTATTACTTAAATGTCTTCAAAAAGAAGGAGCTTCTCAATTCGGTTGTATCTATTTATCTGAATATAAATCTATGTATTATTTAAGAAAATAATCGAATTTTGTTCATGTTTCATGATTATTATCTCTTTCTTAGTTTTACATTTAAATCAACTTAGAAAAAAAAATATATTAACTTTCATCCCTTTTTTAACACATTAAGGGGTTGAATTTGGAAAAATGCTGAATACAAATTTTATTAAAGAGTGTTTATAATAAATTATAAGGGCATGTATATATCCAGTAGTTAGTTCTATTCAAAAAATCCATAAATACTTTAATTCTCATATTTATATTCTTGAGGGCCGCATTTTGAAAAATGCTGTCTTTTACTACTACTTATGTAAGTTTTAAAAGGAACTTATTGTTAAAATTTTGTAATTCTTTTCACAATATTCCTTTTATAATTAAATTAAAACAAACAAACAGTTGCTTTACATAACATTAATATTAGCCATATGTAGTTTTCGCTAAAAATAACCAAAATTCTTAGAATCTAGCTAGTAACGTAGTGAATGTTATAAATAGATTTATTATTACGACCTTGGTAGTGTAACAGTTGAACATAACGCTTGTCGTTCAAGGGCCGCAGGTTCAATTCTCGTACAATACAAATATATCTATATATATTAAGACTATGATTGTTTGTATTGGTCTTGATCATTTTATATGTATGTTATCTTAAATAGGTATTTACAAATAAGTATTTAAGTATTTATATCAGTTGTTTAGAATTCATAATTCAAGTTCTGTTAAGTTTAGAACAAGATAGCGCTGTGTAAAACCAAGGGCACTGTTTATTAAGTCTATTATTACAATAATGTTATGGTAACAGCCTGTAGTTTCAGATGAAGATGACCTAGATTGGCTGTGTGGCGGAGTGCTGGTCTCCGATCAACACGTCATCACCGCTGCACATTGTCTCCTTTCCGCTGACGACGGATACGAACTGTGAGTGTCAATTATGATGGCTGCCTGCTGTTCCTCCGGTGTTACGGGAACCCCGTCTATGCCAAAGGTATACGCTGGTGAGGCATCAGTGAGGGATGATAGATGAGGATGAAAAGGTAGGTCAGTTAGCCCATTGTGATGAATTCACCTGGAATTGAACACGATGGTTTCCAGGAGGAACCACGGGGAGGTCGACCTGACAGGGTGTATTGCTAATAATGGGGCTATTAATTCCCATTATTAATAATCGCTTTTGCCCCTAGTCACTTACCATCAGATAGACTGCACACTTATTTACCATCAATGTTATAACAAAATAAGTTATTTACTTATATTTAATAAGTATAGGTAATACTTCTGTTACATGACGTAATTTATTTCCAAGTTCAATAATAACGATGACTATAAATTTTAAAATAATCTCATAAACTACGTAATAATAAGTAGTATTTTATCACTTATTAATACTTTATACAATACGAGTGGTAGGGTAAATAGGTATAATATGTCCTTTTGACAGTTTAAGTACCTAACTATACGTAGAGTCGCCAATAAAAAATATAATAATAGAAAAAGATTTATTTACATATTTTATCAACTGAGTGAGCTTTACAGTCTCCCAATATGCTCAAAAATTATATATGTTACTTCATCTTTTGGTCCACCTATGTATGTATTTACTATACCTTTCATACCGTTAAATTAATAACAAACATTCTATCTTTAAAAATATTCACTTTTATAATAATAATAATAGGATAAATACATGCAATAAATAAATTAAAACTATGAATAAATGAAACATAATAAACACATTTAATCACGTAATTGTTTTCTGTTACGTAAAATTACTATAATTTATCGATATCTACTCGTGTTTTATGATATTCCAGCCATTAATAAACAGTTGGAATAACAATAATGATGATGGCAGGGAAATACACGGGAAATTGGAAAGAATATGGATAAATGTTAATTTTATTTAACAAAAAAACCATTAATTATATGTGTTCATTGTTAGATAAATATTCACTACCGAACATGGGCCTTCTCCATAGACTCCCACAAGGAAAGAAGGTGTCTCGCCACTTGAGTCCACTGATCCCCTACGAAATATTTGAGGTCTTCACCCCATTTAGTGGCGAGTCGTCCTACACTACACTTATTAGTACGACGGTGCCACTCGAAAGTTTTTTCCTCATCCTTGTCACAATTTCTGTTCGAAGCTATATATAACCGGACCAATTCCATTTAAATTTGACGTCTCTTTAAACTCGGTCATTTTAGTTCCTCTGAGAATATAATTAATTTCAAATGTATGCTGATACTCACTGATAATCATCAAGTTTATAAAAAATATACAATATAATACAGACAAATTGCATATTGGATATGGAATTGTAACCTACCCTGACGATATACGCCAGTCAGGCATCAGTGAGTAATAATACAAGATGAGGATGAATCAGACGAAGGGAGGGCAAAGGGATGGGCAGCAGCGTTCGTCTTAAAATATCTAAAACCTAATTGCGGTAGCCAATCCGCTTGCCAAACGTGGCAACTACTGGCAAAATGCTCTAAAGGGGGAGGCTTATCTTTAGTAGTGAACAGTTGAAAACCGATATGATGATGAGGATGATGAATGGAACGGCCTCACAGCATTACTAACATACCCCTTGCTTCCTGCATACAGAGTTAACCGTAGTCAGATTACGGGGGAAAAGGTTTGTAATAATGATAATCTAACAGCCCCATTGCTAGCAATTTATCCTATAGGACGACTTCTATGTGGTTTCCCCTGGAAACCATCTCGTTTAATTCTTTATGAATTCCTCACTATGGACCAAATTACTTGTTTCATCCTCACCTATCATCTCTCACTGGAGCTTCGATAGCATATATCGATAGCGCAAGCGAGTTTACCATTATATTATCACCCTTTAAAAAAACCTAGTAACCATACGGAACCTCCATACCTCCTAGGAAACGTTCAAGTTTTTTTTTTTATGGCCGAGTCGAATTGAGCCAAGACTCGAGTCAAAGTGTATACTATTTTATTTATTTATTTAAATGCTTTTTTAGATTCACTTTATATATTTAAAGTAATATAAAGCGTTTTTTTTTTTTCAGATCATCTGTTCGTTTGGGAGAGCATAACACGGAAACAAACCCCGACTGTCAAATTAATGTATGCGCACCACCCGTCCAAGACAGGAAGGTGAAGTCAATCAAGAATCATCCATTGTTCAATAAGCCAGCGTTCCACAATGACATCGCCATCATCGAGTTAGAATCCCCAGTGGAATTAAATGGTAAACACTGATGTTATTACTCGTAATTGATTTTTTAATGTATATAATAGTATAGAGTATATCTCTTCAGATAAAAAAGAATTTTTCAAATCAGTTTATAAACGACGAAGTTACATAGTCAAAAAAATACAACTCAATTAAGAACCTCTTCTTTTTAAGTCGATTGAAAATACCTGCTATTCATTACACAAAACACTTGCATAACAAATAAGTTATACAATTTTATTTGTAGTTTTACTAATGAGAATAAACGAATAAATTTCTTAATAAAATATAAAATTCATTAATGTGACTCAGTAATTTATTTATTTATAGGGTTACCAACATAAGATACAGCTAATCATTTCAATACAATACACTGGTAAATTAGGTCTATCTATTCTTAGATTTATAGCAACTACAGCATGCCTTGTCTTTGATAAACATTAATATAAACAATATAAACAATTAACAACGAAGGTACCGTGAGGACCCTATTAAAATAAAATCAATCCTTGCAAGTTCCTTCAAATCCGTTCACGAGTATGACGGATTATCCAAGCATCGGTGCATTAAACAAATAAATGAATATTTATTTGGAGCTTTTTTTTTATTATTTCAGCCATTAACTGTCCACTGCTGAGCATAAGCCTATTCCGTAAGGGAAGTTTTGCCAGTAGTTGCCACGCTGGACAGGCGGGTTGACAACCGCAGTTAGGCTTTTAGAGATATTTTGAGAGGGACGCTGTTGCCCGTCCCTCGCCCTCCCTTAGGCAACTCTTACGACACCCACGGGAAAGGAAGAGGTGGCTTATTCTATGCCGAGACCACACGGCGATTTGGAACTTAGTGCTTAATAATCACTCGACCTACCAATTCTACAGTTTGTCTTCGTCGTGACCTATATCTAAAATACACATGCACAATAAACGAACTTTACAGTTAGTTTTAATTAATATTTAATAAAATAATTGTAAGCTTCTATAAATTTATTTTTAGATTACGTAGCGCCAATATGCTTGCTTCGAAGTAGGGAGCAGGTGGCTGACCTCCAAATTGGCGAACTGGTGACTGTTGCCGGCTGGGGCAAAATGAACATGACCACCGACCAGCGAGCGAATATTCTACAAGTGGTTATTGTTAGTACTACCTACTATTACAGAAACATATATTAAATATTTGAAATAGCGGAACTCAAGAAATTAGGAGTTCTAAGAATAGTATTTGTTAGGGTTGAGATCAGGAAAAATAGGCAATTGTTAATTATAATGATATATTGAACGAAGTAGGACATGCCGACAGTAACAAAAATACTTATATTAAAATTGGAATTATAAAAAAAATTAAAAATAATTGACACATAGGTACAATATGCAGTTATAATTATGTCTATGAACATACATTTTCTTAAATATTCATACAATAATAGTGTGTCTAGACAATGTTTGTACACATTGGAAATATTTATGAAAAATTAAAAAATAAGATAGGTAGTAAAACCAATGTAAATAAAAATATTTTTTTTTTTTAATTTTTACGTGATATATTGCATATATTGGCTTTCCTACTTCCAAAATATATGCGTACGAAGTAGCGAGCAAAAAGCTAGTACGTCATAAAATCTTTTTTTAATACAATATATCATAAGATTCAATTACTTAAGTATTATTGTCGTTCCATTGTAGTTACCAATTGTGAGCCCAGATATGTGCAGTAACTTCGGCGCTCAATTCAAAGTGTCCCATTCGGAAATATGCGCGGGCGCACAGCACAACAAGGATGCATGCGGGGGAGACTCCGGAGGTCCGCTTATGAAGGTCAGCAACCGTCTTTTGTTACCATCCGAGGTTTTTCCTCATAAAAACTTGACTGGTCAGTATTATTACTTTCACGGACCACACCAAATTGCGGATATGCCCGTTCAAACTCGTCTTCATAGGGCATCGTTTCTCAACCGGGGGTCGTGACGCTTGAGGAGTCACTTTTGTTATTAAAGGGTTGCTCTTTGTTGAAAAATAAATTATAATTTTATAGTAACGGAGTCGCAAGATTTTTTACTTAACTTTTAACTTTCTCAAATGTTGCAACATAAAAATGTTTGATAAACAATGCCATATGGATATCAATGCATAAAAAAATATAGATACTTAATAAGAAAGGAAAGAAAGAAAGTTTTATTGGCAACCAAACAAAAAAAAATCAAAAAAAAAATAAGAAATTAATATTGATAAACTATAGATATTACTTAATGATATCTTAGTTTTCTATCAATGAAATTATTTTTACAATCAAAAAATTTTTTTTTATTTTTTATTTTTTCAGGTATATGACACGCCTGATGGTCCGAAACATTTTTTAGTGGGTGTGGTATCGTTCGGTCCTTCAGTATGCGGTATCAAAAAACCAGGAGTATACTCTTCAGTGGCGTTCTTCCTAAAATGGATACTTGATAATTTATATTGAAATTTGCTTCCATAAAAGCATACCTACTCGTATTTTATTTATTTTAGTACTTCCTCTAGTTAATTGTAATAATTGTAGTCGGCATAAAAGTTTATTGTCGTATTTTTTATGTAAATAAATCGAATGTATGTACTTATGAAAAAATAGTCATTATTTTATTTTTAACCACAATGGGTCGTTTGTTTTTAAATCCTCGAGTAAAGAAGTTCCATATTTAATCCCTTCACCTTATATGAAGCCATAACTCAACAGAAATTGAATAATTTGAAAGAATTATTACAATAGACATGAGCTGTATATGCAGAGCCCTTTGCCTCTCCCTTTGGAATAAACGCATAGATTATAGCTTATTTAAAAAAAAAAAAACAGAACCAAAAAACAATTGAAGCTCTATTACCATGCAACAGAAGCATGACTAGCAAATACGTAGGTACTAACTTACCTATTGTTATTATTTTACAATTAACCAGGGGAGACTTTGTACAAAAGTCGTTTGCTTGGGCACCTCTGTCCCATTCGTGTTTCTACCGTGAAGCAGTTGTGTTTGTATGACTTTGTTTCGGTTTGAAGGGTGGGATATGGCAGTGAATTTACAGGATACAGAGGTATAACACCTGAGTCCTCAGGAATAGCAACGCATGGGGGGGGGGGTATCTAGGGCGAAACAGTATACTCTGTTATGTCTATGGTACTGCTCATGTCTATAGGCGACGGTTACCACTTTCCATCAGGTAGGCCATCAGCTTGTTTGCCATTCTAAGTTGCATAAAAAAATGAAATATAAATATTTTATTTATATCAAATAACAGACTATTACCAACAAATATATTTAAAATTAAATGAATGAATAAAAACTTTTTATTGTTCCCCCCAAAGAATGATAACGATTACATAACAAAAAACGCAAAAACAAATTCTTACAACTGCAATTTTCGACATTTTTTGATTATCATCGTTATAGTGAACGTTCGTTTTAGAGCGAGTTTTACCGTCATAATTCGGATTAGTTTCGTTTATTAATGATGTTTTCCATAAAATAATAATTGTATATCAAAATTGTTGTTATTTATGCCCACTCTAATGGGAGACAAGCGTGACAAATATTTATGGGACACCTATATTCAGTAATTGATGCTAAATAAATAGGTTATAATGGTAATGATATATCCAAATACCCATGCTTCTACTCACAGAAAAGAAGTTATTAGTAAAACAAAGAGTAGCATAAAATATAAGTAGCATTAAAGAGAATGGGAAATCGGAAATGTGTTCTATAATGAAACTAGTTTTGACAAATAAATTACATCCTACAGGATGTGCGTAGGGCAGCAACAGAAAAAATCACCTGCACTAACCTTAGGGCTACTCTAATTACGACTCGACTAACAGGTTTCTCTACGGGATAACCAATTAAGGTAACAAGAACTGCCGCAAAAAAACATAGAGCAACCCATTTGACAAATGACAAAAGCTATCTATAGACATGGTTTCGCAAGCATGATATGTATGTATATAATATAATGAAACTGCAACGCTGCCTACCGCTAGTATAACGTGTTCTTAGGAATTGTTTGAAATTATGCTCACAGCTTCCTTTTATCATCGCACCGCTCGCCAACGACGGGGAATTCATCCTCACACGCCTTTACCTAAATGGTCACATATAGTGCGGTTTCAAAGGAATTTTATCCCGCAAAAGCTCAGATTGTGGAACGAACTCTCTGCTGAGTTTTCCCTAGAGACTACAGTATGGGATTCTTCAAAAAGGGTATATTATGGTTTCTTCAGAGTCGGTAAGGCGCACGTGACATCCCTAATGTTGCAGGCATCTATTGGCTACAATAACCATTTACCATCAGACGAGCTGTATGCTCTTTTACCATCTATGTGGTGTAAAAAATAATTTCTATTTTTTTTTATACAACTTAGAATGGTCAACAAGCTGACGGTCCACCTGATGGAAAGTGGTAACCGTCGCCTATAGACATGAGCAGTGCCATGGACATAACAGAGTATACTGTTTCGCCCATGATACCCCCCATGCGTTGCCATTCCTGAGAACTCAGGTGTTATTCCTCTGTACCCAGTAATTTCTGGTTTTAGCTAGTTTTAAAATGACTACTAATATCGAGATCGGCTGTTGTAAAATGATATACAGAATAACAGCTGTATTCCGTGACTTATATCACTATACAAAATATCCTATGTTCGAAATTATAATGAGAATAAGAATCTATCAGTATAATAATTTCCAAACACGTTTAGTAATTTTTGCATTGAAATAGTAAGAAATATCTATCCCTCGTCTAATAATAGGATTAATATAATAAATATACTTTTATATACTTTATTTTAAATAAAATAATTAAAAGATTATGAAACTGTTTATTTTTATGTGCAATTATAACTTTGCGCCATCTAAGCTATCGATCGCAGCCTCTGAATCTGAGTATAATTTATCGTCGTCGATTCTGTTCAGATATTCTGAAACATCCCCATTAAATGTTTCTGCCGTGTCATTTATAGATACTTTTCTGGATCTGTTAGGACTAGTGAAATGATAAGTTTTCTTTTTGGTTTTCTTTTTAGATTTTCTTGGAGACAGTTGTATACTGTCCACCGGTGCAGCGTAAGGTCTCGGCGCGTAGTATCTCTCAAAGAGCATGGGTTGTTCATGGACTCTGCCATACATAAGCTCCATCTCATGTAGAAATTCTTCTCGTCTCATTTTTTCCTCATCGCGACGTGTTTGCAATCTCATCGCAATGTCTTCCTCGTGGCTACAAAAAGTATAGCATTATAATATTTTATCATCTGAAAATTTAAATATTAATTTTCTACTTATAAACTTATACTCATATTGTTTCTTGCAAAGAAGAGATATAGAATTAGATTAGCAGAAACATTAATTACAACAAATATTCAGTTAACATAAATAAATAAAAAACATAAAAAAATAAATAAATGTTTTTCGCGCCAATACCCTTGCATTAAATCAAATATAATATTATAGCAAGATGTAAGTATAAAATATAAAGTCTTTTAAAAATAAAATATCTATTTACAAAGATTACGAAAGGAGGAATTTATATTTTTACTTGTTCTTTACAAGATGCCAGGCGGGTTTGGAACGTAATAAACGGTCTCGTTGCCTCATCTCCATACGCCTTCGTTGCTCCGACAGACGACGTGCTGCTTCCAATTCGAATCTTCTCCTCACTGCCTCCGCTCTTAATAGGGCAGCAAGGTTCGACCTGCCTGATGCAGCAGCACGCAGTTCCAAGGCAGAGTAGGCCCGAGCCTCTGGAGCATCAGCGCCGCTACCACCGACGCTGCCTGTACTTTTACTCTCCTGGTATAACTTGTTTGTTACTTCTGTCATCTGAAATTTATTTTGATCGCAGAGTTCAAACCAAAGTTGCAATTTTAGAAAAATAAATAACTACCTAGTTTCGGGAATATTTATTTTAAAATTATATGTTCTGCATAATAAAAAAAAAAGTATTTATATGATTACATAAATTTGTTTAAAATTTTACTCATTAGAAAAAAAATTGATTAGTAATAAGACCTCCACTTGTCTATTATTAATTAACTTATTGAAATCCTTCAATAATTCATGTAATACCTAATGGACAATAAAATGTTAAATAAAGCGTACGCATGAGATACACATGCATATGTCTTTTGTACTAACTCTCTCTCTCTCTAGCAAATGCACTACTATTGTATTAGCTTACTTTTTTAGCAGCTCTCTCAGCCGTGTTAAAACGAAATGGTTGCGGGCTTGTAGTAATAAAATCTTCCTTATCAATTTTGTTGCGTCTTCTCCGATTTTTTGTCGGACTGTTGCATCTTTGCCGATCTGACGATGTAACTGAAGGTACTGCGGGTGAAGGATCAATAGGTAAGTCACTATGGGCAGCTGGTGTAGACAGTCGGCTGCGCTCGCGTGTTCCCATTGTGCCTGGGTAATTAGAAGTGCGTAATAGTTCCTCTGCTCTGATGCGACGATTCATAGACCTGCCAAAAAAAAATGATTTCGAAGTTTATAACATTATTAAATATATTTTCAAATGGAAAATTGACAAATTATTAAAAATCTATATTAAGGATCATACCCCTAAAAAATTTATTGAACTTTTTTTATGACATTCAGTTTGGAACTAACAATTTTTGTTTCCTTAACAGTCAAACTGTTAAGGAAACAAAATGTTTTTCAACCCGTTTCTTTAAGGAAAATGATCAGTTTTATAGGGTTACAATCTTATTTAATTTAGCGACAAGATTTGCAACTTATTATTAACAGTGTTTTCTTAAGTATATACTTATGTATAAAGAAGTACATGAATATACTCACCGAAAAAACTCATCCTCTTTTATTTTATCATAAAAATAATTAGAAAACAGATTTTTAGGTACTGGCCGAGCTTTGAACCGCTTTTTTTTCTTGCTCTTGGGTATTGCATGGGCGGCTCTTTCACACATTCCGTTGAGTCCTTTCTCCTCTCGCTTAGTAAAGCTGAAGGGTTTCATTTGGGCCCGCAAGTCTGCTTCGCTATTTATTTTCGTAATCGCTCTTCTGAAATAATTATGAGTACATGACAAATAATGTTAACTGTATCTGTTCATTTAAAGTTAACGTAAACTGATAGCATAAAAAAGATATTACATATAAGTCTAATTATTCAACCAACTTCAAAAAGAAGCAGATTCTTAATTCGGTTATTTTTTTTTACCTCTCAACTTCACCAGTTCTAAACCGATTTGGAAAATACTTTTTTTATCTGAAAGGATATACCTGCAGATTGGTCTCATAAAAAATTTATTAAAATCGGTGTAGTAGTTTCTTTTTAAATCAAAATAACTGGTTTTGTCACAATTAAAGTATGTTTTTTTTTGTAGGCACTATCTTTAATTATTATGTTATTTAAAGAATACTGTATTGCTGTAAAAAAAAAGTAAACAAATAAACCATTTTTTCTTTCAATTACAATCCTATAATTTCAAAATGAATTGAACTTACTTTTAAACGATTAAAATTCAATCGATTTTTTCCAGATTCTAAAAAAGAGGCAGTGTGCGTTGCAACGTGCGGTAATAAGCTCATCTAGGTAATTAAATACGAAAAATGTGTAATATCTTGCGAATAAAACAGAACATCTAATAAGTACTTTGAGTAATATAATATACAAGTAAGTAGGTACTGGATGTGCCTCTGCATCTCGTTCCAAAAGCTGTAAAGTAAATTTTGTTTCACGTAATAAAAGTGATATCTTTATATCCCAACATTCACAAGCTAAAACATAAAAAGTGGAATGTGTACTAAAAAGCATACGTGTGTGTATCGTTTCACCTCATAGCTTGATCCTCCAAAATCTTCTCATACAAAGGAATTCGCGATTCGATTGGCACAGGATTGGCTCTAAATTGCTTTCTCTTACACTTCTGATCAAGCATATCATCTGAGAATGATTTGCGAAGACTTCGTAATTCATTTACAATTCGTTCCTCTTCGTCTCTAAGTCAAAAGAAAAAAAATATTATCACTACACTGAAAAAAAAAAATTGTCAGTGATCCCAATTTATTAATTGTAAGTTTAACCTCATTAAATCATAGCCAAGGATTTTATAATATACCTAATATATTTCATTAGAAATCTTTAAAAGACATTGCTTGAATTCATATACGAGTGTGAAGTTATAGAGATATTTAATAGTTTTGAATTCTGTGGTTTTGACGTACCAAATTTAAAATAAAAAAAATACACATTTTACTAGGTATATTTTAATTATTTTTCGCGACTGTCTTATGTCAATTATCACTATATACTTACATGTAATCTTAGCATATAATATAGTACATATATATCTCACATGTATATAAAAAAATCTTACCTCTCTGTCATCTTGAAAGGCTTAGGAATAGTAACACTTCTGCGTCCTCTAGTCGGTGATATAGTACGCTTCATTCTCAGTGGACTTGACGGCATACTTCGTGTTTTAAATTCATCGTCCTCGTTACTTTTTCTTATCGGAGTATACTTTTTATTATCGAAGAATTTATCGAATTTTTCGTCGACGTCATCCCTTCGTTCAAACTTTGTATCATTCCATGATATTGAACAAGCTGAATGATTTCTTTTCGGCCTTTCTGATTTGTTCTTTTCTTTAATGGAGCTACCCTTTTGAATGAGTTTTGTTTCATTAATAGTAGTTTGTTCATTTGTTTTCATAGTTTTTCTAGAGGGCCGTTTCATTGTCATGTCAGGCGTTGGAATAGAAACTCTAGTTATTTCGCTTTTGACTTTATCTGCTCCTTTTTTTTCTGCAGAATATTTTCTCCTTGAAGTATTATATTTTAATTTTGGTTTCGAAGATATATCTTCCTCTGTTTTACAAAATACCATATCTGTTTCTTCATTTCTATCTTTAATTCTATTGCAGTGATCGATATGTTCAACAGCTAAACCTAGCATTACTTTTTTTTTTTCTCTCAAAGATTTTAACGTAGAATAAAATTCATCTTCTGGCAAATGGTTAATATCATTATAATCAGGAATACTGCGGTAAAAATCTTTTAATTTTTCAGCATCTGCATCAGCAGCAGCAACGGAGTCTACAGTTGACGTCGATTCAATAGAAGCTTGATCTATTACAGGTCTCCTTCGACGTTCGTACGCGGTTTTTGGCATTTTACTTATTGGATCAACAGGAAGTTTAAAACATGAGTTTAAAAATACACTATAACGATGGTTCATTCCGCACTAATGTTGGTGCTTACATTATTATTTATGTCCTAAACCAGTGTCCATGGTTGCTTGTAACCATGGAATAAACTGTATGTGTTAGTGTTGTCATGGTAACTCGGTATAGCTACTACATACCTTAATAATAACTTTAATGAACAGTTAAAAGCAGCTCATAAAAACTTTAGTTAGTGACCTTAGCTTCGCCATATTTAATATTTGCTCATGCCAAATTTATTAAGTACCTACCTATGGATATTCGTATCTACCCATGTATCTAAAACGTATTTAGGTATGTAAATATTCATAACAAGTATAAAGTACTTGTAGACACTTGTTATTAGGACGAAATAATATCACATATTTTTCCATTTTGATTGCCGCTTCATTATCACCCACAAAAAAACACCCAAAAATATGGGGAAGAGAATTGTTAGAAATAGGGTATAGCGAGCTTATTTCTAAAAAAAATACTCTATGAAATCAATCTCTACACGTTCCGCGGTTCAATTCCTAATGAACTTATCGTGATAGGTCAACTAACTTATACCTATCCTATCACCGTACCTGTATACCAAGAGCGTAAGCGCCATTATTATTCCATTATTATCCCTTAAAGTAGTCTGATAGGTAGTCTTATTATATTAATTCTAATGTTCATTTTCTTCTTAGAATGTATATATATATATATATATATATATATATATATATATATATATATATATATATATATATATATATATATATATATATATATATATATATATACATCATGTAAATCAAAAAATATTATTACATGTATTGTATTGGCAGGGAGGAAGTGCAAACTATCATAACCTACCATACCTAACCACTGCAGGCAAACCATCATGCTAAATGCTAGGTATATACATCACGATATAAACTAACTGACCTGCCTTTTCATTCTCACCTATTATCCCTCACTGGTGCCCCACAAGGGTATACAGTTAGCGCAGGCGAGATAACTATTGCAATATTATCCATTCCAACTCACCTGCAAAGCGTGGCAACTACTGGCAGAGCACATCAATAGGGGAAGAATTATGTTTACCAGTGGGCAGTTAACAGCTGACATGATGATATATAATAATACACATAGATAACGTTCGTTGATGCGACCTCTGTGGAGCGATTAAGGAACTAAGAATACTATTACGAATTAGTTTTTTCTGTTGTCACTTGATCATACATGGCACAATTTGTTAAAAAAGTGCATTTAACTTATTAGAAATTTATGAATTTAAGAATTAGAAAAAAATACTGTTTTACATTTAGCAATCATTGGTGAAATATTCGCGCCAGAATTCGTCTAGAGGTATATTAATAATTATGACAGATTGTCATTGTCAAGTCCATAGCGCAAGTGGCTGTCAGGTTTTAAAATTTGTCAATTTTAGTTTCATCTAAAATGAAAAACATTAACTCAATATAAAAACAAAGATTTTTTACTGTTAGTACATTATTAACTATTTGTTACTTTTTAACATCTTATAAAACTTAAGACTCAATTACGATGTTGCCTATGTCTAGTAGCGTTCGACGATTTCTACTAACCAAGGCGAAAACTTACGTTAGAACTGTAACCACTAGCAAACCAGCTACTTCTTTTGATGATGATCAAATAAAACAGAATTATGATATTATAATAGCTGGCGGAGGCATGGTTGGCTGTACCTTAGCTTGTGCTATCGGTAATACATTGATATATTACTTTTAACTAGATTTTTATATTTCCTTTACATAACCAATAATATTAATATTTTCAGGCAAAAATTCTTTACTGTCGCATTTAAAAGTATTATTATTAGAGGGCAGTCCACAACAAAAGTATGAATTTAAACCAGAATATAGCAACAGAGTAGTAGCACTAAACCAAAACACAAAATCTTTGATGAATTCTCTGGAAATTTGGCAGCATATAGAAAAAGCACGAGTTCAACCTGTTAGACATATGCAGGTAAAAGTTTTAATTTCTTTAATTATGTGCAAAATTAGTAATATTGTAGTGTACAAAATTTTTGTTGTGACTTGTTTTGCATAACAGAAATATTATTATATTGATTGACCAGGATAAAAAGAAGCTTATATCCTTCTTCCTTCACAGATTTGTATCAAATTTTGTTATGACTTGTTAAACTTCCATTTTATAATGTTAATAAAAATAAACAATCTCTGTCCATGATATTGATAAAATCACCAACCTCAGTTATTGGCAGCCATATAAATTAAAGAAAAGAAGAAGAATAAACAATAAATTTAAAATAACTTTTTTACCTATAGATATAATAAACTATATATTTGCATTAAAGAACATTATAAACAACATATCACTATTTTTATTACATTCTGCAATTTTAGGTTTGGGATGCATCTTCAAATGCATTAATATCTTTCAATAGTGCTGACATAATGGATGATGATGTTGCTTACATTGTTGAAAATGATCTACTATTACATGCAGTAAACAAAGAATTGACGTCTCCTGATCTTAAAAATGTAAATATAGTTTATGGAGCAAAAATATCAGGATATGAATTATCAAAACATGAAGCATTGACAAGGAATCTCATAAAAATGAACAATGGGGATACTTATTCATGTAAATTACTGGTAAGTAAAAATAAAATATGTACATAGTATAATAATAATTTATTTTTAAATGACTAGATAAATATTAACACTGATTTGATATCATATAAATTATGATAATTCCAAATATTTAAATGTACTAAAAATTATCAAATATTTTAATTACTTTAGTATTGAAATTTTTATAATGGCATAAGTCATATCAACCCTATTTTTGTATTAAAAAAAACCATATTTTAAATAACCATTATATAACATATTTTCAAGAGAAATATTTACTGCGAATGTTTTATACAAACATACTTTTTTCTTTAAAATATCAGCAGTCTAGAAAATTGTGTATTCTTTCACAGATAAGTTCATTGGTCTATTACTCTCAAAAATGTAATTACGTATTATTATTATTATACTCCTAATTAAAAAAAATATTATTTAAATTTAATTGCTGCTTAAATAATAAATTTAAATTATTATTTAAGCAGCAAGTCTATAAATTAAGGACATCAAACTGATAACATTTCACACAATATATTGACATTCATTTCACACAATACACAGATAGTCATAGGTTCTTAAAATAACATGATTTTTTTATGGAGGTTGAATATCATTTAATTTCTTTTCAATCACATTAAGTCTTGATTCATTAGTTTCTATCAATCTATTAATTTTTTTCGACATTTCTGCTAATTGGGTTTTAATATCAACCATACAGATATCCTGTATAGAATTGATATTTAATGAAACTGGTCTACCCTTATTCTCTGCAGATCCTGAAGTAGTCTTCTTCCTTCTCTCAACATGTTGGCTCTCAAATGAATATCGATCATACAAATAGCTTTTTCTTTTAACTACTTGTTTCTCTTTTTCTTCCTCTCCTTTACATTTACCTATTCGTAATTCATAGTTGTTGTTCTTTCGGATACTCCTTTTTGTATCCTTACGGCTGGCAACCATTTTATAAATTGATGCTATTAATTCTTTTGGTATCTGAAATTTGAATGATAGATTTGTTTAGAAATGTAATTTCTCTATGTTGCTAATTAAGTTAATAGAAGCCTAGAAGGGGAATAATATTTCTCTTTGTATTAGGTATTTTGACAAATAATACATCGAAACTTTCCACTTGTTTGCAAATGTGATTAAGGCTACAAAGAATAACTATTACCAGGGTGCATAGCTGTCACAGAATAATCTGTGGCTCTTTCATGTGATGTTTTCTCAATAATATCGCTGACATATCATATACATATATACCATTCAGCACTGCAGCTAGTTATTACAATCATAAGCGAAACAGTAATATATGCAGATTATATTGCTTACAGTTAAGTTAAAAGAAAGAAAACTGTATGCTTTAAGTTGCTAATATCTGTTACTAATAATTCCCGTCTATAAAAAATTTGCCTAGCCAGTGAAACTAATCAAAATAATAATAACAAAAAGCTTACCCTGTTTTCCCTAGGATCGTTTGGTCTAATATTCAATGTTCTTGTATGGGATGCTGTTAATAGGGCCCCCCATCTGAGTACCGCCAGTAACTGCTTTGGTGCACACGTTAACAACGAACTAAATAGCATACTCTCGAGGTGGGCTACTAATTGCGTTTGCCGTACCAATCGGTCCAAACCAGCTCCTTCTTGCAGAGCCTAAAATTGTCAATGTACATTATGATTAGGCACCTATATACTTGATTTATTAATGTTGATTTCTTTGCCTAATCGGTATATTGCACTTTCAAATATTAATAAATACTGGGCGTATAAAAATAATATCTCTCTAATAGACTTTACAAAATATTCTAAAACATATTAATCTAATTTTGATAACAGTAAATTGATTTATGCTGGGTGAATTCGATATATTTGTTCTTAAATATATACATTTGTTGATAAAATACAATTTTAAGCCTCCTATACCGTCTTTACACTCGGCCGTGCCGTGTCGTTTTTTGATCCATGTTTCTCGACAATTTGTTTCAATTTTACTAAGAAAATGCTCCATTAAAAATGCCAATGATTTCAACTGCAGTTAATTCTATATATTTTATAGAGTCGTCTAGACATTTTGTTCAGTTTAAGTGATTAAATTTAACAAAATACTCACCTGAATGTCGCTAACGGCTAAACCAACCAGCAAATTAGTCAATATAACAGTAACAAGCAGTACAAATATTAAGAACATCCCATGCGCCGTCAATGGATATTGGATCTGAGAGTTGGTACAGTTGTTGTAGAATATATCCTCATATTCAAGCTCTCCAGACATCATCATAACGGTCTTAACTAAACCAGCGGGAAGGTGGAACGCTGGGTAGTTGCTAAATAGCACGCTGAATGCCAGACCAAAAGCAACAAGCAGACAACTGTATGCCAAGAGAAATGTTGCAAAATTTACTGTCACTGAAAAAAAAAAACAATTATCTACATTAATATGTACATATGCTAATCTATAAGATACTCATTGACAAAGTCGAAACGGTTGAATTGGTAACAGCTCTGAGTCCGATGTAGTAAGAGACACAGGTTAAAATCATTTGTTAAGTTTTCATAATATAAACTGCGGCACACAGTTCGGATAATAAATATGTCGTAACATAATAAATGCACGCAAGTCATTTTATTTTGTAAATACATAAGAAAGATAATATAAAAATATTAAATTATGAGAATCTTGTTGAGTAACATAACTTACCTGTAGTAAACATTTGTACATATAAGCCAAAAGTTGGAAATCGCCCTATGATCATCATCAGCTCCAACCAACAGAAAAATATCGTTATAGCGGCTACGTCATGTTGCCAGTCTGATGTATTATGCCTTATTGCTCCATTATCCGTATCCCAACTAGGTATCTATGAAATTTTTTTAATAATATTAATAAATACCATACAGTCACTTCACTTGTCTATTTAATTTGAACGCACTTTATTTATTTATTAATACTTAATTCTGCTATTTATCAGTTAAATATAGAATCTATTATTACTTCACGAATATTATAATAATGCTCTTGCTACTAAAGTGGCAGTCTCTGATGAGTTGTATACTTGGGCAATTAAAATTTCAGAAAATCCAATAGCAGTAAATTGATCAGACCGAAAATCTCCCTTTATTTTTATTTTTTAAGGTCTGGTAAGCCAGTTGCTTACCAAACAATATACCACAAAGATATTAAAATGTTATGATCAATGACAAAAATTGATAACAAATACTTACTGTACACAAAAAAACACCGAGAATTATCCCACATTGTAACCAATTTTCCCATTGTCGAAAATAAGCGGACCAGTCAAGAAACGCTTGAAACATTTCCTTTGATAAGAAACATGTGTTCAATAATAGAATTAAGTACTGTACCGGACGAAGGTAAGTTGGTACAACACATGTGACATCTTCACATAAGAATATTTCTGTAACAAAAAGAGAAATAACTAAACTTTCTGATAGTCTAATAGAAACAATAATCTTTCAACGTATAATAATTTAGTACTCACGTAATATATACAAACTATATAGTGAAATAAATAATGCATGATATATAAAACTGAGAACAAAAAACTTGCGAATTATTCTCCATTTTAAATATAGAAATGTTTCCGCCACAGGATGTTTTAAAACATCTTTATGGCCCACCTGAAATATGAATTATTAACTTCCATTATGCTGCAGATGCCTACGTCGTAATATAATACAAATCAAATATAATATAACTGCTATAAACATTCGGTTGCTAGTCGTAGTTGATTATAATAAAGGGATGCAGAACTGCTAGTACCTCTATAAACGCAAGTAATAACTCGGCTTCACCCCGCGATAAACATGGCACTAATGGTCTAAAATCAATGGTCAGCTCACAGTCCACGTCGCCGAGTTCATGTTCACTTACATGCACAGCGTCATCGAATTTACATAAATATCGAGGGATGACATCTGGTACACGACGAACAATAAATGATAGCGCTGATACGCCTCCATTGGTTCGAAGTGTAACATCACCACCATAATCTAAAAAGTAGAAGAAAAAATAAGAAAGCTGAATATGAAAACAGCATTAATACAACGTTCTGAATAAATTACCTAATAATAATAAAACACAAGCCGAAAATTCATTTAGTGCAGCTATGTGTAAAGGAGTGTATCCGAAATGATCTGGTGCATTTGGATCAGCACCAGCTGACAGCAGTAGGCGTGCAACATCACAAGCTCGTGCTCCCCGTACGATTGCTCCGTGTAAAGGAGTTCTTCCATCGCTATCCTGAGCTCTCACATCTGCATTTCTCCCGGTTAAAAGCTCTACTACCTCCACGGACTGCGCTAAGGCCGCTGTAACAAGAAAAAGTCGTCATAAAAAGAAATTTTATTAAATTAAGAAACCAACAATGTTTAATTCATTATTTTAATACCTAAATGTAAAGGTGTCTGTCCCCTAAAATTAGGCCGATCAATATGTGCTCCATGGTCAAGAAGTAGTTGTGCACACTCAGCATGGCCATCTTCTGCTGCTAAATGAAGTGCGGTGGCACGCCCCGGACCCATCGCAGCTCTAACATCAGCTCCCGCATCTAATAGCAACTTCGTACAGGATGCTGATCCTAAGGATGCCGCCACATGAAGTGGAGTTTCTGTATACACCTGGAATTTGTCCGATTAGGAAGAATTAAAATTTCGTTGTTAAAATAATTTTTATTCAATTAAATTTAATTAATCATAAGCAATTTTGGATAGTTTTAGTTAATTTCTTAAAATTTTTCATTGATTATGTCTTCCTTAACAGTATCCATATAGCTCGAATTGCGTGTTATTGCAGAATAAAAATATTCTGAATATCAGTTGTTTTTCCCATAATATTCCATAAGAGCGTTGTAATTACAAGGTTATTTACAAAAATACAATTCAGATCAAAAATGATTGATGGAAAACATATACCTGCGGAGTGTCTGGACAGGCTCCTGCATCTAACAAAGCGCTTACTACGTCTTTCGCATCACTTAAAACAGCATAATGTAATGGAGTACGTTCATTGAGACCCGCATTTAAATCGGCACCATATTCTATAAGCAACTATAAAAATAAAATAGGATACAATAAGTCATTAATCATTGGGCTTTTGAGTTATTTTTATATTATTTTTGTTATTTTTTTCCCCCTTTTTACCTTCACACAGGGCAATGATTTCGCGCTCGCAGCGCAATGTAATGGCGTAGCTTTTCTATCAGTGTAAGAATCCCATCTATTTGGATCAGCATTATGTTCCAATAGTAGTTTAGTACATTCCTCGCTGCCTACCAAACAACTTAAATGTAAACATGTCCTGAAAGAAGTATATCATTGTATTTTTTCGATTTCATTTATAATTTTCTTTTTTATTTTATTCTAATATTTACCTCCCTACTTCATCACAACTGTTCGGATCAACATCCAAATTCATGAGTCTGGCAAGTAGTGAACTTCTACCAAGCCAGCAAGCCCATAGCGCTGCTGTTTGATCAGCAATTCCTCTTTCTGATTCAGATACTAAGCTGATAGTTTCTTCGTATTGTCCCGCTTCTATGAGCACGAATATTTCTTCCGCTTGTGGAAGCTGGCGTAAACTATATAAAATTTCATCTGTAGGGAAAATTTTTTTTGGACATGTTGATATATGTTAAAATTTTCGTAATAAATATTATTTGTTATAAATTGTACAAAAATACATCTATGTACCGTGTAATTTTTATGTTTATAAAAATTAAATCATAATTATTTATTCAATTTTTCATATTTAGCATTTGATTGATGGATAGACATACCAACTTCCCAAATATCCCTCGATGGTTTAACTCTCAGTCTTGCTGCAAGATCGGCAGCGTGTCCCGATTCATCGCTAGAAATATATGCGGCCTCCACATCATCGTCCGAGTCCTCAGGCACCTGACTCATAGCGCACCATCGTGCACTACCCTCACGGTACAACTGTCATAATAAGTTTTATTAATAATCCGGAAGGATTTACATTTCTGTTTTGTGGAAATAAAACAGAAATGTAAATAATAATATCTTTTAAGAATGACGCATTATTAACATTTTGATTGAGCGCTTATTTTAAACCGCGCATTGAAAGAATTCACCACATCACACATATACAACTTATATTTCATCTGGTGTAGGATATCGATATTTGATTAATTGAGAATATTTAAATACGTAGCACAAAAATATATACATGTGACAGTTTTAATGTATTCTACAAAGCACATGTAATAAAAACAATATTTGCTTTCCGTTTTTCACGAAATAATAAATAATACATTCTTAATATAGGACACGATTCACTTTTAATATTTTGATGTTGAAATCACATCAAGCGATATAAATATTGACCTTTTTCTTTTTCTTCACGTTAGACATGCCTGCGCAAGAGCGGCAACCATGCGCGCGTTTCACTCAAAACTGAAAGCGCTCTTAGTTGATAACTGTCTAGACCGACGTCTTACATATTTCGGGAACTATAATGGAACCGAGAGTTCATTTAGTTCCTATGTCATCAATATCTAGGTAACAGATTTTCTTATGTAGTTTCTTTTCGCGATCGTATGTGTTGGCATCCGCGTAGACTTTATTCTCTCAAGCGGTTATTATTTACGACATTACTGACTTTGTAATAGATTTGTTTTTGGGAATCATGTAGATTTCAACAACAATTATTTATATTATTACAATTTTGTTACGTTGTATACTATCGTTTATTTACTATTACGTATTTAAAAATACAATTTATTGAAATTTTTGTTTTAATTTTATACGAATACATAGAACAGCAAACTGCTGACGGCCCGCTTGATGAAAAGTGGTTACCGTCGTCTATAGTCTTTAACAGAATTGTAGACAGCGAACAGAGACATGATTATTTGAAATGCAATTGTGTTCTCTATTAAATATTTCTTCAGACTATCTATATGTATGTGACTTATGTATGTCTTATGACATACCTACCCACAATATAAATGACATTTTATTACGGCGCCACGCGTCGCGTCATTTATTCGTATCGGCCTACACGATTATTTTTAACATTTGAACTATTTACCAATACCGTTTGGCATTATTATCTGAATTCAGGTGAATACTGGGACTTCTTCGAAATGAATTCGAAGACTTGAATCTAAAGATCTAAACAATTTTTCTAAAAACTATAAATGACATAATACAGATCTCCATAATTCGTTACTTTCGATGCCAACTTTTTATTTATACTCAAAATGGATAGATATGATTGAGATACAGAATGTATAATCGTTATTAATCTACTTATATTTTAGTGCTATGACGCGTGAAATATTATTATGATCGTTAATATATCTGTTCTCAGTTACTATTATATAGTTAAATATTTTTTATGTCTCAATAACTCTATTACTAAGTATTGCATTGCTTAATTTTTAAAAATACTTACATTAGAGAGATAGATAAAAAAATTGTTTGCCTCTAAAACTAAACACACGCGTCGAATTACGATTTAAGCAGAGTTAATAATAAACAGTACATTACATTAATAAATTTAAAATTAATTCCACAAATAAAAATTATCGACTTTAGTTGCGACAAAACCAGTTATTATTATTTAAAAATTAAATTATTGAACTGATTTTTATAGAATTTCTTGGAGACCAACCTGTAAACCCTTTCCAAAAAAAAAATTTCAAATCGATTTATAACAGACGGTGTTATGAGGTAACAAACACAAAAAAGTACAACCGAATTGAGAACTTCCTTCTTTTTGAAGTCGGTTAAAAATGTTTGATTGTGATTACATTTGAAATCCCTTTTCTTGCGAAGCAAAAATATACTTGCAAATAATATCCTTTATAACAGCTATAATATTTTTATTACACACTAGCGACTCGTTCCGGCTTCGCACAGGTGGACATTTTTACATTTTAAAAACTAGCCATTAAGGCTGCACACGCGACGGAAGCTTAAAAATGGAGTAACTTCTCCCGTTTTCCCAACATTTCCCTTCACTGCTCTGCTCGTAGCGTGATGAAAAGTATACTATAACCTGCCCATGAGTATAAAGAATAACTGGTACCAAGTTTCGTTAAAATTCGTCGAGTAGTTTTTGTTTCTATAACGAACATACAGACAGACAAAAATTTTACTGGTTGCATTTTTGGCATCAGTATCGATCACTAATCACCCCCTGATATTTATTTTGGAAATATATTTCATGTACAGAATTGACCTCTCTACAGATTTATTATAAGTATAGATAAAACTTAATAAAATGTATTGATATACCTATTAAGTATATCTAAATGTAAAATACTGTGTGCCATATGCAATTAACTATTAACTACTCGTGTATAAAATTATTTATACACGAGAATACTGTAATTATTTTAACCGTGATCATTCAAAGAATCGTGTTTGGATATTCTTTCTTTGATCTTTTGATGTGGGACAAATGTAGCCGTCTTGCTATTTATTAAATGAGGATAAATGTACGGTCTCTTAATATCCATGGAATACCTAATTAATTTCAGACAAGTCATGATTTCTGAGAACTGCACTGTATAAATTACATACTTGCTAAGTATTTTCAACTGCGTTATTTTAAATGTTATTTACCGACTGAAATTAGCTGTTGTTCATAGGTAGTCGTTTTTAATTATTAAGTATTACTTTTAACTCATAAATATTCAAATAGAAGTCGTCTCTGTAATGTATATGTAATTTTGAAAATGGCGTGCTTTTCACAAGGACTACTTTTATTACACTAAGTTCATTTTATTTATTGTATTATCAATACTATGCGTGTATATTATATGAAAGTTTAAAACATTCGAATGCAAAAAAAAAACATCACCTAACGATTTATTTTTTCATTTTTTGAGACGACTTCTAAAACTTAACAATGTATCTAGATATATATGTTCTCTGTTTGAGTGGTAAAGATACTTTTCTGCCTAACTACTTAAAATGTGCAAAGCTGCCCATACCCTACGCAAAGCCTACCTATTGGCAGTGAGTGACTTGAACAAATTGTCTTCACGTACAATATTTAAGGTAAACATGTCATTAACTGTAACTAAAACCATCTGCTGTTAAGCAATGTGCAAACAATTGCCTCGAACATCCAATATTAGCTCAACAGCACGTGCATAACTTCATCGATTTACACAATTGTTACAAATACTGCTTATGAGAGTAACATTTTATAGTTTAACTAGTTGTATCCCTCGCCTTTGCTCGTGGTCGTGTTGTAATGTTGAGTAACTGTCTTTAAGAAATCAACTATTAAATGCAAAAATAATTTTTCAAATCTGATTAGTGACCAAAGATTAGCGCCTACAGACAAACTCTTCTGCTTTATGTTATAAAGACCAGAACAATATATATATATATATATATATATATTGTTCTGGTCGGAAAGAGCTAAATATTCCAGAGATGATTTCACGTTCACTATAAAATGAATGTGTTATTTATAAAAACCTGTCCTGGCTGATTCATCTATCAATGTATGCTAAACCACTGCAATTATAACATGAAATTTCGTATATTTAGTCTCTTTCAATATAAGTAAATCAAAAATTAACCAAATTTAGTTGAAAAATCACAGAAACACTCATTTTTTATTTGTATTTACTTTGAACATCAGCAGAGTGTGTTATGGGCTGTATATAGTAGATAAATTATTCGTTTACTTATATTTGCATTACGTTCTATTGAAACAGGCTGTATATTCGAAATTTCATGTTTTAATCCGAGTGGTTTAGGCTATACGTTGATGGATTAGTTGAACAAGATAGTTTTTCATAAATAATACATTATTTTATTGAGAACATGATAATTGACACGTATTTAATTTGAATGAAATTTAGCATACAAATATAAGGGATTTGATAAGAGCGATAGAAATCAAAACAAATTTTTTTAGAAATTGTGCTCTGTATATTAATACGGTTTTTACAATGTTATTATTGAAGCACTAACTTAAAAACTGATATATGTTTTAGCTTCATACATTATCTAGAAATAGTCTATTTCCTTTTTTTACTTTCCTACTTCTGAAATCCGCTTGTACGAAATAGCGAGCAAAAAACTATCCTGGATAAACATAAAACAGTCACCTTTTCTCTCGGACAAAGCCACTAGATGCACCTGTATATGTATCAATTAACGACTGTCAAATGATTACCATATCTAAATAGGAAAAACTTTAAAACAATGATAGGGATAATAACAGGGTATTGCACCTTAATTAAACATACAGAATTGGGGCCGCGAATAACCCTCTATGTCGAGGCTGTTTTGACGTTGAAGAGACGGTTGCCCACGTAATCCTAGAATATGTAGCTGTGGCCTCTCAAAGTTTAGAAATTCTCGGAACAGTGAGGTCGCTTCGTGAAGCCTGTGGAGTTTCCAGAAAGCTTCTATGCTTCTGGGCGGAGCTTGACTGGTTGTACTATCCACAACTCATACGTACAATGGCTCAAATGAGAGGCTTAGTGCCGAGAAAAGAGTCCAATTTATATTACATGTTTTTCGACCACAAACGATACTAGTTGTAACAAACGCAATAAATAATATTCCCTTTTGTTAGCCGAGATAAGTGTTTACATTATTTTGTATGAAAGAAACGGCCTATTTTAGCCTATGTTTAGACAACCATTCAGTTGATGGGTGTTGCTTTAAACCGTTTCAGCTAAATATATTTATCAAACCATGAACTAGGTTTTACGTTGTCTGTGATGATTGACTAACGATTTGTTAACCAGTTAACCGTTCAATAGGTATAAGTACCTGTTATACAGCTCGCCAATTATATCAACAACGTTGTTCATTGCTCCAGTAATTGTTTAAAGTATCTTGCACGATTACTTGATTTCTAAAAATAAGTATATAATAATCTTGATTTATAAAAGACGGTGCTGATTGATTAATTGACCCATATATCAACGCATAGGCAAAACCACTAGATTATTATAGATTGATAATTCTTGAAATTTTGCAAATAGGTTCATTATATAGTAGGTGAACCATAACAAAAGAATTTTAAAAATTCAACCCTGAAAGGCGTCAAACGGGGATTGAAAGTTTGTATGGAATTTCATCAGTTTAAGAGTTACGTGAAATTTTATAGAACAAGAAATCAAATGCCATATGCGAGCGAAGGCGCGAGCAAAAGCTAGTATGTATATAAAAATATCATATCGCGATTTATTTAAGTTAATTTCTCTCCGAAACTGCTAAACCGATTTTAATGAAATTTAATAAATATTGTATTGTTTGTTCCAAATTGAGAGATTGACCTATAGGAGGCAAAAGCAACATTTGCCGCGTCAGCTAGTAACGTAATAAAAATAATATTTTGGTGTCACTGGTTACCAATGTTGCCCGATTAGTAACAATAAATTTGCGTATTATTTCCGCAGTTTTGGAAAATAATTTTTGTGTTTAGGAAATTATGAAAAAATTTAATAGTTGAAAAAATGTTTGATGAAAAGGGCGTGGAGGAATTTTGTATTTGTAAGTAGTACAGCTGTGTATAAATAGAATATATCACCAATAAGATAAAGAAGGGCAGTGTCTGCCTATTTAAGTATTGTCTATTATTTATATTACTTAATAAATTTTTCTTTCTCAATTTTTACTTTTTCTTCTATTTTATTTGCTAAACCATTTCATAAATAGAGTATGTACTGTTTATAATCATACAGTAATAAATAAGCCTTTATTAAAAAAAAAAAAAAAAAAACATTATTATTTAAATGTACAAAGGTGACTGTAAATTATTGCTTTTGTTCCATATATAGAAGTCGACGCACTACTATTCCACTGATCCCTTCCTTACTTGGACTCACTTCACGTAATATAAAAGTAAATATTGCTCTAAAATTTCTGTTAATTAAAATATGACTAGAAATTATGCTTTTTACCACTTTATTACATTTTTTTTTTTAAAAACAAACTATTATGGAAATACACAAAAATAAAAATAAATATGATGATGATATAAATTTAAGTTGACGATCAAAATACAAATAATTAAACCCTATTCAATTATTTTTAAATTAACTAATAAATATATAAACTTAGTCCTCAATATTAAATCGCCTGAATATTTTTTGTAGACATGCTACACAGCGTATTTAAACCGATTTTGATTATTCTTTTTAATTTTTTAATTTAAATTTTGCGGAGTAAAATCAAATACAAGATTTTACTCCGTAAAGAAGATCGTAGAAAGGTCGTAATATTAAAAAATAATTAGTGTGAGTACAGATGCTACCAATGCTTACCGGCTGTAAATTGTCTATAACTGTGTCACACAGCATAGTCCTTGTATGAACATTAACACTAATCCCACTCAAACCACTGGACACCACTGATTGATAGAGGCACTCTCATATATTTTTATCTCACTTTCAATGAAAAACCATTTATTTAACCCCATTAACACCATAGGCGGCTCACCGCGTCCCACTTTGGCGGTAAGTGCC
This sequence comes from Galleria mellonella, assembly GCF_026898425.1. Lineage (NCBI taxonomy): Eukaryota > Metazoa > Arthropoda > Insecta > Lepidoptera > Pyralidae > Galleria > Galleria mellonella. The sequence goes on from NW_026442138.1 coordinate 7,062,707, forward strand.
GGTGTATTAACAATTCTCCTTGATTTTTCTCAGAAAGCAGATCACTTATGACGCAATGTATAATATTTTACAGATGTTGATCCATATCTTAGTTGTCTATCTTCAGACAGGCAGAGATGCATCTTCATTTATTTTTATTTACCTCAAATTTCTTTACAAATAGGAAAAAAATTGTAGATATGAGTATAGAAACATTTTGATAACAATTTTTTTTAAGCAAATAAATGCATTAATATTAAATCTAAAAACAATTACCTTTTTTATTTATATTAGGTGCTAATTAACTACCAAATGTATAAATAAACAATTTAATACACAGTACCTAAGCATATTATATATTATATGCACATTCTTTGATTTTATTTTCACATATAATATTTACATATAAGAATAACTACTAGTAATATAGTACTAGTATAACTATTAATCGAAACCAATTTGCAACATCTATGGTAAATAAACATTTCAACAACTGTACAAAACACCCGGACAACGACCTATAAAAATGGTTTTAACATACACTATACTTGCACTGTATTAAGTGGTAAAAAAAAAAACTAAAATATTTAATAAAACTTTCCAAAGAAATCAACGCTACCTCATAGCGTCTCACTGAAATATCTTTTGCCTAAGATTACCCTCTTACCAAAACACACACTGCAGTTATTGCGAACCGATCACTACCATTGTTTACATTATGAGTTTAATAAAAATAGCCACTATTCGCGCACACTAGCTAACAGTGTAAAGAGGTGTTCAAGATATATGTAGCTGAATATTGTACAAGATAGCATCATAAATGTTATTAGATAAGTACACACTAGCACAGGTAGAAGAAATAGATATTTAGTACTTTACAAAACATAGCTATATTAAAATATATCACTCTGACACAAATGGTTATAAAGTTAATCACCTAGAATCTATATAGAGAAATAAAGAAATGTTTAGTCATGTTCCTGAACCACCGTCTTACGTATTTCCTCTAGAAACAATAATTAAGATTGCTAGTGTAATCTTTAACACAAGAAGAATTAATTCCTAAAAACCTGCAATGATACATTTATATTATTCTATAATACCATGACGACCAGTTTTAAAAATAGTGGCTCAGGCAAAGCATTATTTGAAAGTAACAGTGAATTTTCTAGTGCTTCTTGGCTTAAATTACTTTAGAACTGACGATAGAATTTTCTTTTACAGACACGTATCACGTCCATTTTTCTTATTGAGTTAAATATAATCCAATCGCTTAACTTGGAGCAAACAACAGAAATTTACAAGATTTCATTAAAATCGGCTGTGATTTCAAAGATTGATATGAACGAACATCGTGACAAGAGATTTTTATATATTAATTTGTAATCTTACATTTTTTTATTTTTATTCGACATAATTACACCAATCCTCAAGTTAGGGTACTCTGTCTGCTGCGGCCTCTGACCGGTTTTCTCGCTGGCCGCTAAGACATGTTCCGCGACGATAAATTCGGACCTTTCGACCCTTACAAGCGGTCGATCGACCTTTCACTGTCTTATGAGAACCCAGGCCACGAATATCTAAGGCATAATCCAGAACATGCAGAATAAAGCTAAATTTTAAAAAGTTAATTTTCTAATTTGGTCTAACTATCGAATCCAGGTCTTCATTTACGCAGCATACTCATCTGCGCCGTGGAGTTCCTCTATTTACATTATTTTCGATTAATAACACAAAACAAGAAACAGACGTCAAGCCATTTATTTAAGCAATATGGTCGGAATGAGATGTTGCATCTTTGCGCAGTGCTCTCAGCTTTGCTTCTCTACTCAGCTTTGGGTAGATATAAGCTGATATAATATGGGCTTCTGCTTGTCTGCTACTCCCATTCTTAATAGTATACGCAAAATAACGCGGAGTTTTAATATTTTGGGAGTAGTATTTTTTTATTAATGAAAATGGAATGGTAACCCGCCGGAGCTACTATTCCATCTTCATCTATATTGATATACGCTGGCGGGGTACCAGTGAATGGTGACAGGTGAGGATGAAGGCAGGTCAGATGGCCCATAGTGACGAATTGAACAAAAATTAACCACTGGTTTCCAGGGAGAACCGCGTGGAGGTCGACCTGATGTGTATTGCTAGCAACGAGGCTGTTAAATCTCATTACTAACAATCCCTTAACCTTTGGGAGTAGGTTAGTTTCGAAACTACTGACTATCCATTTAGACAGGAAAGTGCCTATAGCCTCAAGGGTGCAGGCACTTTCTTATCTAGATGGATAGATACTCTTTAATGTTTCTTCCATAAGATTACAATAGTAAACTTATTATAAATACAAACAATTACAAGAAAATATAACACCAAGAAAACAATGGGCGGTCTTATTGCTCAGAGAGATCTCGTCTAGGCAACCTTTGGATGGAGAAGAATAATTTTTAACAGTTTGAGTGAACGCACGAAACTGTTCGTTTTTTAAATACATATTGAGATATGCATACGTACAATAATGTCTACCTTCAATTACGAAAGCAAAAACCTTAGGATCACAGTAATATTTATTATTACTGTGTATACCATTTATTTCACTGTTGCGTTTTAATTTTTAGATAGGCGCAGATGGTGCTAACTCCGCTGTCCGCAACGCCATGGGAGTACAGTACTTATCATGGAATTACGATCACATGGGTGTAGTGGCTACTTTGCATCTCGCTGAGGTAACTATAAAAATATTTCTTGAACTCCTTTTCATAAAATCCTGATTCCTATTTACTTTCTAAATTTTGAATTCTTCATTCCCAATTTTTTCTGTTTTTCAAATCCTTGCAAGTAGTTATAACTCATAATATCCATAACGTGTCCACATACCAAATTCCCTTATGAAATCTATGGGAATAAAGGGTTTTAATACCTTAATGATGTAATTATGATATCGTTCTTTATCGGTACTGAGGAGAAATATAATGCAAATTATAGATTAACGCTAGATCATATGGAAAACATACTGAACCCATACTAAAATTTAATTTACGGTACCAATAACCTTCCTGGTTACAACGGGCAATACATATTTTGGTTATTAATTTACTTCATGTAATCGTATATAGGTTGATATTGCTATAAAGTCAATTCACATTATTTCCTCGTATAGCCATCTATTGACAGCAACCGATATTTAACAATAATAATTAGCATGCCATTACGTTCCATTTACTTGCCTCAACACAATACACAAATTATAGATAATTGCTTGATTACTTCATTATATGACAAGAGATGGCAGTAGTGTAACGAAATTAAACTATTAATTTTATTTATAATATTAACGCCATGTCCCTTACCTATTACAATACAATTAAGAACATTCGTCATTCGCTTCATTGTGTACCTATACATATTTCTATAGACTACTTTTAATTTTTCTTAGTATTTTATTTTTATTTCACAGATAACAGATAAATATATAATTTATTTGCAAGTATATATTATTATTACATATTATTAATATATATATATATATATATATATATATATATATATATATATATATATATATATATATATATATATATATATATATATATATATATATATATATATATAATTTGTAAATAATACGGCGCAGCAACAGATATTATCTATATCTGTAAGTAGCTGTTTGTTTTGTATTATGCGCAAAATAAGAAACAAAAAAATACATTCCAAAAAACGAAGTAACATAATTTTTCATTTCGTAAGCTCCTTCCCTGTGGATCTCGTAAGAGTCGACTGAGGTAACTTATTGGTCAAACATAGCAACTACTGGCAAAACCTTCCAATGTTTGTCATTGTCTATGGTGGGGGCCTATGTTCAGTTCAGTTCAGTGGACAGTTAACGGCTGATATGATATACCTTTATGTACAGGAAACAGAGAACACAACAGCTTGGCAACGCTGGCTGCCAACTGGCCCAGTAGCGTTGCTGCCGCTCGACTCCAAGCGGAGCTCTTTGGTATGGTCCACCACTGTCGACCACGCCAAGCAACTACTACAGCTGCCTGAAGAACAATTCGTCGATGCTCTTAATGACGCTTTGGTAATGACTTTTTTTTAATAATAACTCGGCGTGTAACCACATCGCTCTGAGCGAACAGTATTGTGCATGAATGCAATCAACTGAAAAGAAAAATAAGTTTTTTAGTATTTCTTTATTTCCTATAACGGCAAGGGAATAACCGAACCTTAAATCACATATATGTATATAACACACGTAAGTCCTAGGGAACTATGACTATGGTATTTATATTTTAACTGCTATATTGCAAAAATCCATTTCATTCAATCTAATACAGAAAATAACAAAAAGTATATTTTTAAAATTTTGGTATTTTTTTTAAATCGAAACACCATTGCTAGCATAGTTACTTTATGGTAGAAACAGAAGTACACTATCCATAAAGACGAATCTTGTATAAACTTTACTTAGCCATTCACATACATATGCTAATACATATGAAAATGTAACAATGATAAACAGACATAAGTGTTAAACTTACTTAGCTAATGACAGCTTAATCGACTCCACAGTGGAAACAGTACCCGCACAGCAGTGCAGTAGAGGCATGCACATCATGGTTCGGCTCTTGCTTAAAAAGCATCGGACTGCCAGATGGCGCGGAGAGGCAACTGCCGCCGTCGGTGAAGAGCATAGTGTCGGCCTCCCGCGCAGCCTTTCCGTTAGGCTTCGGGCACAGTACTAGATATGTCGCCCCTGGTGTCGCTCTTGTCGGGTAAGATTTACTGTTTACGGGTAAAACTACAATCGATTTCAATAGAACATAATAAAATGCAAACTAATCAATAATTAACCTGATTAAAGGAATCTGCAGATGTTTAATAGTTAGTACAAATAATCAATCGATTAATTAATTATAACGAATTTCATTTAGAGAGTATTCATGTGATAAAACCAATATAACTTGATTACATCTTCATTAAATACTATTGAAACAAAGTATAAATCATCTGGTTGATACTGTGTATATAAATTTAAATAATTTAACTCTTAAGTTATAGTAAATGTCTTGACAATTTAAATTAATCCAAAAAACAACATACTCGCACCAATATAATCGTTACACAAGTATGTTCTCAAGGTACCATTAGCATCACAGTGTATTCTAGGATATCCTATCAGCCAGCTTTCTACTATTCCCAATTACATTTAAAAAAATGCTGGACTATATCCGGTCATGTTGAGTATTCTGTTAACTACAATATATAGATTAAAATATGTTTTACCTACATTCAGTGGTTGTTTCAATATTTGTTATAAGAATAACAATAAGATAACTAGGAAAATAAATTTCTAGTTATGATTCATCTATTATACTATATATTTATTTTATATGTGTCATTATTTATGTTTATTTCCAGCGATGCAGCGCACCGAGTACATCCGTTGGCGGGACAAGGCGTTAACCTCGGCTTCGGCGACGTAAAGGATCTCACCGAATTTCTGGCGGATGCCATCTACACTGGATTAGATATAAGTAACTATACATACATATTATACTTTTAATAAAAATAAACCTAACTTCCAATTGGTAAAATAAGATTTAGTGATACATTCGTCTAAAAAAGAACAACTTTCAAAACCTATTTTAGTAAAACCGTCAGCAGGCAGTATAATATTTTATAAGAAAGGATTGCTTTTTTTACTTGTTTTATCACCAGTTTTTAGAAAACGATTTATAAATTCATATTTTCGAAACAAAAATATCCACAGAAAAGCCAGTCTAATTTAGTTCGAATAATCCCCACCAAGTTGTTATGGTGCTGGCTCGAAACCATGATTTGAGATACCAAGAGAGAAAACAGTCGGAGTTCTAATAATGAACGTCATAAGATAAAATTATAACAAAACAGAAATTGCTAGGAATCTAATCAAAATGAGTACAGAATTGTAGGTCCTCATAAGCGTTATTTAACCCTTTGCACTCCAGCCTTGTAGCTCATAGAGGATACCAATAACTCATTAACTTGACAATAATTTATTATAATGTAAATATTATAAACATACCGTAAATACTGTAGACACTACAGACGGTTTCGTTTACCTAAGTGTTAAGGGCGCTGAGTCAGTAAAACAATCGCGTCGCCGTAGCCGCGACAGTGGATTAATTGTTAGCATTTTAATGTCGCAAATACGGCGACAACGGAGTGCAAAGGGTTAATAAATACAATGGAATAAGGCAATGGCGACATATGGTAAATAGGCTGAAATGATAATAAAGACAGCCTATCATCGTTTTTTATTTATTTCGTTTAGAATTTAGGAATGTACCTGTTTTCATATCAATGCAACAATTCTGGAATTTTCAACTAGGAATTACGCAATGCCTAATAAATACTTAGGTACCTATGTTGACACGTTATTATGCAATTAACTAATTATTTATAATTATTTAATTGTCATTAGTTAATTTTTCTCAAACATGCTTGGAAATGTGAGGAAAGAAATTTGATCTCTGGATCACATTTTTTTTTCTTATAGCTCATCATAGCTGGTTAGAAAGATATGAGAGTTCACGCCAAAGGCACAATGTGCCTACTCAGATAGCGGTGGATGCTCTGTATAGGCTGTATACAGTTGATCTCCCACCAGTCGTGCTCGTCAGGAGTTTGGGCACTCAGCTTACCAATGCATTGCAACCTATTAAGGTGAGTAAATTATATTGATACCATAGTGTCAAAGTAGCAGTAATAGCACATCAATAGAAATGTAGTCTAAAACACCCATTGCTACCAATATAGTGTGCATTATCAGGTCGACCTCTACGCGGTTCACCCCTTAACCATCGTTATACATTTTTTATTTGAATTCGTTACGATGAACCAACAAACCTATCATCTCTCACTACAACCCTGCCAGAATATACCGATAGCGCACGCGGGGATGCCGTTCCATTTTCACCCATAAAAAAAAGATCTATAAATAGATCGATATATAATTTATTTGCATTACTTACAGCACATAAATAACAACAGACATAAATAGACATGCACAGTGAAATAAGATAATACATATAAAAAAATAAAAATACAACAAAATGCATAAAAAAGCAACAATCCCTTCTCTTCCTTTCCCCGTGTGCCACAGTAATACAAAATGGCTACAATTCAAGTTATTGCTTTGCCCTCAAAAGAGCAAAACACTCATTTTCTGTTGTGGTTAAACTATCTATCAACTAACTATCTCTATCAACTGTCTTGAAAAATAATGTTGCTAAAACTATTACGATTTAAAAAGGAAGTTATCCGACGACTTAAAAAAAAAAGGAAGCAGTTCTGGTTCGGTGCTATTTCTTTTTTCTTAATAATAATAATAATAAACTCTTTATTGCGTACTATAGAGATGTATACAAAGAGTATTTATACAGAATGTGCATATACAAATGTGCGACCTTATCGCTAAAAACAATCTCTTACAACAAATCTTATAATTCCATCAGTTTTTTTTTTTTTTTGTGGTACAATCTTATGAATAAAAACAGTAACTATTGTACTCACTCACACTTATTGCATTCAAAGATAAACAAAATTATCCACATATTTAGACAAAAACCAGTGCTAGAAGCAAGGTAAAGGAACGTATTGTTCCTTTACCTTCGCCTAAAGATAAAATAACAATAAACAAGGGCAGTGGCCTTTTATCTACATTATTTATGTACCTTTAGTACTACACAGTCAGTTTTCACCGCGTGGTTTTATCCTCATAATTATATTTAGGTTTTATCCACACTGCGTGTAACTTCTTATATTTTCCATATCTACAATAATATTATAAAGAGGAAAGGGTTTTTTTGTATATTTGTTTGTAATGGATAAACTGCAAACTACTTCTAATGATTTTAAAAATTCTTTCACCTATAGTAAGCTACATTATAAACGAGTCAGTAGGCTATATTAATATATATTTTCTATTTACCCGTGCGAAGTCAAGATGGGGGTCGGTAGTTATAAAATTGAAAGTTAAAAGCGCGCATAAACATTTGTAGTTTACGCTCTTAATCTTAAAATTGCAAAATTGTATCTACAAGTCTTGAATTACTTGACAGCTAAGAGGCCACGATAATTCTACACTACAATAAATACATTCCTTAATTTAATTGCATCATATCCAATGTATAACTTATATAGACATATATTACAAAGGTATTTGCATAATATTAGACATTTCACTATTGTTACACATAATTAAATTGTCTAAATTAATACGAAGTTACAGATAGCAATGTAATAATTATAATACATGTTAATAAATAATAATAACGTTTATAATTAATGTTATATATATTCTATTTTTGTAAGTACTTTTTATATTTAAATTGAATTTTTTTACATTTAAAATTTATATCATGTTATTGAAATATAAAAAGCAAATCGTATCAAATTGAAAAAGCCCATTTTTGTTATCTGTTTATTTCATTATTACTTTGTATACACGACTAGACAGAGATAAAAAGTAGCCTATATCCTTTTCCATCTCAAATACTATATAAGTTAATTATGCAGTTAAATTGTCAGAAGTTAAAGATCAAACTCACATACATATTTATAATATTAGTAAAGGTTCAATACATACAAGACCCAATAATTTAAACAAATAATTCAACCTATGAATTTTTTTATTCGTATTAATACATTTAAACGACTTCTCTTATCAGCTATATGCGATATACAACTTTGGCCTTACCTGCAGTTATTGCTATTGAAGTAAAATGGCTGTCACGTTGACTAATTACTGTGGCCACGCTATGATAAATGTTATCATTAACAGATAATGAAATTACTTAAACGGCGTGTATTGTATTTATTAACAATATATATTCCTTTATGCTTTCTAATGAATAATTAGTAGATGTAATCAGTGTAATATGACAATTGGTTATAATTATTGATATCGGTTTACACATACATTAACTTAGTATTAAATAATAAAAATATTGTATAACTCACCATACTCACCATTCTTTAATAATGAGTCATTTAATAGTATCATTACTTTAATGATAATTTCAACATAAATTTCTTTTTGTTCCAGAAATTGATCATGTCACATGCCACGACGTAGAAGAATGGAAATGTTGATAATAATTACTTTAAAGACAGAGACGGTGCTTAGAATACTTAGGTATAATAAATACATTTTATGTAATTTTTTTTTTATACAACTTAGAATGGCAAACAAGCTGACGACCCACCTGATGGAACGTGGTAACCGTCGCCTATAGACATGAGCTGTACCATGGACATAACAGAGTATACTGTTTCGCCCATGATACCCCCCATACGTTGCCATTCCTGTGGACGCAGATGTTATTCCTCTGTACCCTGTAAATTAACGCCATATCCCACCTTTCAAACCGAAACACAGCCATGCAAACACAACTGCTTCACGGTAGAAACACGAATGGGACAGAGGTACCCAAGCAATCGACTTTTATACAAAGTCTCCCTCTGGTGATTTTTTATGTACATGTTACCTAAATAATTTACAGTGCCTATGAAATTTGACTATTGAGGAGAAGTTATGTATAAAACTAGATAGTTTAGTAATCTTGCGTAAAAAATAAAAAGAATCTTTCCACATTTATATAAGAAAGAAAGATATATCTACTTGGATGTGTAAAAAAAAAAAATTTAAATAGTTTCAATAACTACACTCGCGAGCAACCAAATCGACTCAATCAATTGATTTTACTAAAACGACAAATGTCAATTATAAAAACGATATGGCATTCGAAACCTTAAGATGTCAGCTTTAATTTGATATCATTATCATTGAAATCCATCAATTATTTCCTAAGTAAATGATGTTTGAACGTAAGAGTAGGAAAAATGGGAATTTAGGAAAAGGGCCTAGGTCCCGTATTTTAGAAATTAAACAAAAAATGGTAAAAATTAAAAAAAATATATTAAATCAATACTTTGTATTGCCCCCTCTAGCCCTTATTACAGCCTGCAGCCTGTTTTTCATTGATCTTATCATTTTTTTGACATTTTCTTAAGGAAAGCTGTCCCACTCCTCTAACAATGCTGCCTTTAGCTCATCTATGCTTGAAGGGACTGGATTCCTGGCCCGGATTCTTCTTTTAAGCTCGTCCCATAAGTGCTCATTGGGATTCATATCCGGGCTGAGCGCAGGCCAGTCCATCGTGCGCAATTTGACCTCTTCAAGAAACTGTCGAGTGACTCTTGCCGTGTGACAGCGGGCATTGTCGTGCATTAACACGAAGCCTTCGTCGACAAACCTTGCGTAGGGCACAACATGACCGAGTAGTATGTCGGCGATGTACCGATCAGCTGTCAAGGGTTGAGTCGATTTGGTTTCTCGCGAGTGTATAAACTAACTCCTAATATCGATCTATCTGAATTTAGATAGATGTAAGGAATTGTTATTTGTAACAATATGTATAAAATCAATTCTTTATGGTATTAAATATGTATCTGTATGAATAGAGTTAGAATCTATTTATGTTACTTGCCTAGTCAAAATTAAAAATTATTAGTGGCTAAATTTAATAAAATAAAATATAATTATCAGTATATTTAAAATATTAAGAAAGTTTTATTTGAATATTCGCGACTGTAGTAATTATTTGTATTGCAAGAATACTTACTACTCGTATGTACAAATGGTAAAAAAAGAAACTCTTATAGAATAAAAATTGGATGTAAATCCGTCTGCAACGATTAAATGTGTCGAAGTGAAATATTATTTTATTCCTTTAAAAAATAATGCTTTCTAACCTGTTTAATATTTTAGAATCATAAAACGGATTTCCTCAGTAAATGACGAGGATTCAAGTCTTGAAAATTAATAGAGTATCTAATTTCTTGGCAAGACCCTCGTATTACTTAATAGTAGTGTGCCTTAATATAATAAATGCCAAAGTGTAGATTCGTCACAAGATATCAGTCTCAAGGTTATTTACGCTTTCATGGAACTATACCTACATAAATATAAGGATGAGGTCGATACGTTGTATTTCGGTATTTGTTCGGGAGAATAATAAGCTAAATGTAAATAATGAAAAGGGATCATAAGTAGATCTGAATACCTTAATAATTTTTTTCACACAATTGTTCCCTAATATAAATTACAGGGTTTTGAGTAGTTTTAATGAATAAAGATGAAATGGTGTGCCTGTCTACGCTAACAATGTACAATGACGCTATAACTGTGGAGGATGGAAGGGTAAAGCAATGAAAATGAAGCTAGGTCAGTTAGCCCATAGTGGCCAATACGTTTTTTATAAACCACGATAGCTTCCAAGGAGGCCCGTGTTGAGCTCGACCTGACAAGATATATTATTACTAGGAATAGAGGGTTAGTGTCCATATTACTTACACTCTCTTTCCCTTTTTAAATAAATATAATGTATAAGGGACGTATCAAAATAATCGTTTCGTCTTATGAATGATTATTTTGATACGGATATTTCGGTATTCCGAAACAATGTAGGTAGCTCGGCGTAGTGGGGAGCCGGAGACCGTAATTCCACCGGTAACGGACGCGGAGATGAGCATGGCCGTGGACAAGCTCTGGGCGAAGTCCACAGCACCCGGGCCGGATGGATCTTGGAGACCGACTGAAGCGGGTTTTCAACGCCTGTCTTCAGTCGGGGCAATTTCCGAGCCGGTGGAAAACAGGTCGACTGGTTCTCCTGCTGAAAGATGGGCAGCCCTTGGACTCCTCGTCGGCCTTCCGGCGCATTGTCCTCCTGGACGAGGTGGGCAAGCTCTTTGAGCGTGTCCTAGCCCACCGCCTCAATAAACATCTGAGGCAGGTAAGCCCTGATCTGCCCCAGAATCAGTACGGGTTCCGAGAGGGCAGGTCAATGATTGACGCTATAGCCGACGTAAGGGCCCTCGGAAGAGGCTGTTTCCCGTGGTGGGGTGCTGTTGGCGGTTTCACTCGATATCGACAAGACAGATGGCGCTGTTAGCCACGATAACAATAGCTCCATGTAAAAAATTGTAAATAAAATATTTTTCATACTCTTTTATCATTTATATATTACTAGCTTTCGCCCGTGGCTTCGCTCGCGTGGATCTTGGTTATTGCAATGTGCAATTTTTGGAAATAATAGATTTATTTGAATAAGGATTAATACTCGAGTATGAAAATACCACCCAGACGGCGATCAGCGTGGTTATTCGTAATTTTAGAAAGAAAAAGGATTATTGTGACCTAACCGTAATAATTAGACATATGCTATCGCGGGCTTATTTGTAGATCTCAATGAGTACTTTAAAAACGTAGAACATTGTTTTTCATTATAAGCAACTATTTTTTTTTTTTTTATACAACTTAGAATGGCAAACAAGCTGACGGCCCACCTGATGGAAAGTGGTAACCGTCGCCTATAGAAATGAGCAGTACCATGGACATAACAGAGTATACTGTTCTGCCATTCCTGAGGACTCAGGTGTTATTCCTCTGTACCCAGTAAATTTACGCCATATCCCACTCTTCAAACCGAAACACAGCCATGCAAACACAACTGCTTCACGGTTGAAACACGAATGGGACAGAGGTACCCAAGCAATCGACTTTTGTACAAAGTCTCCCTCTGGTATTTAGTCAGTGTGCGCAAGATAAGCGAATTTTATACAATTTTTCTTCCGACTTGCTCGACATAAATGATCAAAGGATGTTAATTTTTAGCGTGAATTTACTGGGTACAGAGGAATAACACCTGAGTCCTCAGGAATGGCAACGCATGGGGGGTATCGTGGGTGAAAAAGTATACTCTGTTATGTCCATGGTACTGCTTATGTCTATAGGCGACGGTTACCACTTTCCATCAGATGGGCCGTCAGCTTGTTTGCCATTCTAAGTTAAATAAAAAAAAAAAACTATCTGATGAAAAAAACCGCATGAAAATCGATTGCGTAATTTTAAAGATTTCAGCATCTGACCCGCGCGGGTACCTTACTCTCATTGCCTGTTGCATAGAGACTGACAGGTCTCCGGCGTGTTGGTCTATATCAGACGGGGTCGAGGCGGCCGTCATGGGCGTGTTTTCCTACATCGAGTCCCTGTATTTTATCCAATCGTTCCGGCGGTGGATGTCCTCGAGAAGGAAGGACTTCCTGCGTCGATTGGCTATCTAGACCTCTGTATAGGGCGAAGTCTAGAATGTCGGGCGCTTGCAATGTGTTGTATGTAAGGATAGTGAGTTGGAACCTCTGGTCCGTGAACGGTGATATCCATTCTCTCAGCTATCCGTAGTCCGTATGAAATAGAAATAATGCTTTCAAATATTATATAAAATTAAACTAGCAGTAATTAGTGAATAGAAACGCTAACAGATTATACATTATATATATAAAAAGATTTCGACCGCCGCCGCCATTTTGCAGACAACTGCTGCGCAGCACCTTGTTCCCGTTTACCTGCGGCTATATAAGGCCCTCATGACGTCAGCGCCCACATTCATTGCTCAGCGTTGGTGTAGTTTAGACGTGCTCTTGTGTCGCGCATTATTTCACAAGTATTTCAAGAAGCGAATTGTGTGTAACATTGTCTCACGGCAATATTTTCTAACCCATTTTTATCCATAACCATGGGTTACATTACAAACGACAAATCTGTTGTTGACACTTGTGAGAGTAAAATCGAATCACTCTCAAATTGGATCCGTCAAGTTAAAAGCAAATCTCGCAGTGCCAAGAAAAACAAAAGTCGTCATCTCAGAATTATCGCGATTTTGAGCACCTCTCTATCACGTGCCGAGAATGAGCTCATTGCGGAACAAAGAGAACGTGCCAGAATTTGGGCGGAAATGGAAGCAGACCTCGGACCAACAACAAATAAGGAAGAAGAAATGGCCAGGCAGCAGCGAGAGAAAATCGACAACATATGGAAGAATGAACTGAGCGGGCTAGATAATTTTTTTAAAGAATTAGACAATGTCAAACCAATGTCTAATTCTTCTAGTAAACTAAGTAAATAATACTCACACATACGCCTACACGGCATGGAACTCAAACACTGACACCAATAATGGAATATCGCTACTACGGATAGCTGAAGAAATTAAGTCGTCGCCGGCGTCTTCTAGGTATCGATCGCAGCTCTCCTTCCTATGGGACTCGATGTCTCGCTTAATTTCTTCCGCGAGTTTATTCAACCTCGCCTTAAGGGTGGTGCATTTTGTCCACTGCCAGTCTCTACGCAATTGACGTTTCTGTTCGAGCTTCTTTTTGGTTGCTGCCGGGATCCGTTCATTGGTCCTGTGTACGTACGTACAGGTCCCGGCTGGGCTGCGACCCTCATTGCCTGTTGCATAGAGACTGACAGGTCTCCGGCGTGTTGGTCTATATCAGACGGGGTCGAGGCGGCCGTCTTGGGCGTGTTTTCCTACATCGAGTCCCTGTATTTTATCCAATCGTTCCGGCGGTGGATGTCCTCGAGAAGGAAGGACTTCCTGCGTCGATTGGCTATCTAGACCTCTGTATAGGGCGAAGTCTAGAATGTCGGGCGCTTGCAATGTGTTGTATGTAGGGATAGTGAGTTGGAACCTCTGGTCCGTGAACGGTGATATCCATTCTCTCAGCTATCCGTAGTAGCGATATTCCATTATTGGTGTCAGTGTTTGAGTTCCATGCCGTGTAGGCGTATGTGTGAGTATTATTTACTTAGTTTACTAGAAGAATTAGACATTGGTTTGACATTGTCTAATTCTTTAAAAAAATTATCTAGCCCGCTCAGTTCATTCTTCCATATGTTGTCGATTTTCTCTCGCTGCTGCCTGGCCATTTCTTCTTCCTTATTTGTTGTTGGTCCGAGGTCTGCTTCCATTTCCGCCCAAATTCTGGCACGTTCTCTTTGTTCCGCAATGAGCTCATTCTCGGCACGTGATAGAGAGGTGCTCAAAATCGCGATAATTCTGAGATGACGACTTTTGTTTTTCTTGGCACTGCGAGATTTGCTTTTAACTTGACGGATCCAATTTGAGAGTGATTCGATTTTACTCTCACAAGTGTCAACAACAGATTTGTCGTTTGTAATGTAACCCATGGTTATGGATAAAAATGGGTTAGAAAATATTGCCGTGAGACAATGTTACACACAATTCGCTTCTTGAAATACTTGTGAAATAATGCGCGACACAAGAGCACGTCTAAACTACACCAACGCTGAGCAATGAATGTGGGCGCTGACGTCATGAGGGCCTTATATAGCCGCAGGTAAACGGGAACAAGGTGCTGCGTAGCAGTTGTCTGCAAAATGGCGGCGGCGGTCGAAATCTTTTTATATATATAATGTATAATCTGTTAGCGTTTCTATTCACTAATTACTGCTAGTTTAATTTTATATAATATTTGAAAGCATTATTTCTATTTCATACGGACTACGGATAGCTGAGAGAATGGATATCACCGTTCACGGACCAGAGGTTCCAACTCACTATCCCTACATACAACACATTGCAAGCGCCCGACATTCTAGACTTCGCCCTATACAGAGGTCTAGATAGCCAATCGACGCAGGAAGTCCTTCCTTCTCGAGGACATCCACCGCCGGAACGATTGGATAAAATACAGGGACTCGATGTAGGAAAACACGCCCATGACGGCCGCCTCGACCCCGTCTGATATAGACCAACACGCCGGAGACCTGTCAGTCTCTATGCAACAGGCAATGAGGGTCGCAGCCCAGCCGGGACCTGTACGTACGTACACAGGACCAATGAACGGATCCCGGCAGCAACCAAAAAGAAGCTCGAACAGAAACGTCAATTGCGTAGAGACTGGCAGTGGACAAAATGCACCACCCTTAAGGCGAGGTTGAATAAACTCGCGGAAGAAATTAAGTCGTCGCCGGCGTCTTCTAGGTATCGATCGCAGCTCTCCTTCCTATGGGACTCGATGTCTCGCTTAATTTCTTCCGGTCCGGTCCTTGTTACAGGTCCCGGCTGCGCTGCGATGTCCATGGCGTGCTGTATGGAGACTGACAGATTAGCAGCGAGTTCTTCGACTTCAGACGAGGTTGAGACTGCCATCATGGGCGTGTTGTGCTCCATCGAGTCCCTGAATTTCACCCAGTCGATCCGGCGGCGTGGGAGACGCGGCGTCAGGAACGTCGGTGTTTGTGGGATAACCATGCACACCGGCAGGTGGTCGGATTGGATGTCCTCGAGGAGGACTTCCTGCGTCGGTTGGCTGTCTAGTCCTTTGTATAAGGCGAAGTCCAGTACATCTGGAGCATGTGCTGAAGTGTAGGGATAGTGAGTTGGAACCTCAGGGCCGTGCACGGTGATATCCATTCTCTCAGCTGTCCCTAGTAGTGCTTTTCCTTCTGGCGTGTCGTTGTTGGAATTCCAGGCCGTGTGTTTGCAGTTCCAATCGCCTGCGGCGACAGTGGGCAGCTGCGAATCGAAGATGACGGCGACGTCTGCAGCTGCAATCCTGTTCAGTGGTGGTTTGTATACTGCAAACACACGGATGGGGCTTCTGTCTACGCATAGCTCGACACCGAGTGCGTACATGGATGTGAGATTCACCCGGGGGAGCGGTTGATGCACTACGTTCCTTTTCACCAGGACAGCCAACCCGCGATATGCCTTCTGGCCGTCCGTAATCTCGTCCTGTCGGTATGTATGGTATCCTGGAATGCGGAGTGTGTCGAGAGCTCCCAGTAGTGTCTCAGAAATGAGACACACGTCGACACGGTACTCCACAAGCAGCGTCCGGAGCAGAGTTGTCTTCTTGCGGACCCCGTCCGCATTCCAGTGCAGCAATCTTAGTCCCATTTAGTGTTGGAAAGCCTCGCCATTCCTGCGGTGATCGCCGGCACTGGGTCCGATCCGGCTTGCACCGCAAGTAGCACCTCCATCAGGATGGTGAGCATAGTTTTCACCATGTCTGCCGTGCTTGTGTTGGTGGAGGTGCTGGTTTCCTTAGCACGCTTCGCCATCTTCCCCTTGCTGACGACTTGTATCTGTGCTGCCTGTGCTGTAGGTACGGCAGCGGCGGTTTTTTTTGGGGCTGCAGTTGCTGCATCAGTTGTCGCGTCAGCATCAAGGGCGGCGACCGCTGGCGGGCGTGTAGTGTTGTTGCTGCGTGCGGGGGCCTGCTCCGCGGACCCGGAAGCATTTTTCTTTTTGTTGCCTCTGCTTTTTCTCCCCCTCTTTCTCCTCTTCTGAGGCGGTTTCCGCGACCGCTCTGTTGCCGGATTGGCCGGGGCCATTAGGTTGCCCCTGTCCACGGCTGTGGGGACTGTGCGATCTTTGTGTGTCGATCTGGAGCGAGTTCTGGCGGTGGCTCCTGCCTTTCGGTTTCTTAGAATGTGGGCGCTGACGTCATGAGGGCCTTATATAGCCGCAGGCAAACGGGAACAAGGTGCTGCGCAGCAGTTGTCTGCAAAATGGCGGCGGCGGTCGAAATCTTTTTATATATATAATGTATAATCTGTTAGCGTTTCTTTTCACTAGTTACTGCTAGTTTAATTTTATATAATGTTTGAAAGCATTATTTCTATTTCAATTTTCAACTTCGTCGGAATTTAATTATAATGTATCCACACACTCGAGAACACAATTTTTAATAAAACAATTATTTTTATAACGGTCAAGTAAAGTTTCAAATTGTACCCGACGTGGAACAAGCGACCACAATTTTTATTATATTTATAAATATACTAGACATATAATAGACAATGAAGTATTATATATGTACCTAAATATAAACCATTTACTTGTAACTTCTACATGCATAACCCATTTGTTTGTGTCTATCGTCTCTACCTACGGCTAGGTAGTATTTTCGCTGGCTGACAATTTGCTGCATATACATATATATGTGAATTCAATTAGGTAGAATTCAGAATACAATAAGTTCATCAATTCATCGGGTACTGGACAGTCAAGAATTCAATAAACCAAAATTGGACAAACTGCAATTTAAATATTATATCTTATATTAGCTCGTATCTACACACACTGTTCCTAAGTAATTGTCATGGATTGATGGATGGTATCGAAAAATTTTGTAATAAAGATTTTTTTTTTTCGAAATAACTGTCACCTTAACTAGATAATATTGCTTTGTTGCATAACAGTAGGGTTTGGGTTAAAGTTTTGTTTCAGTAAAGTGTCACAATGTGTAGTACAGTATATAAAATAGTGTGTGTAGTACAATGGAACCGGTGACTTGTATCCGTCGAGCATCACGAGCGAGTGACACAGAGCGTAGAGGAATTCCTATCGGGCGAGTCCCCGCCGCTGATAGGCGTAGAATTTATCTCGCCTGCCGAGCTGCGGAGCCCGATGGAATTTCCAACGCCGAATTAATGCAGTTGCCGCGAAGATGCCTGGTAGCGTTCAACAGGCTTTTCAATGGAATCCTCCGCACCGGCTATTTTCAAGAGTCCTGAAAACTGGGTAGAGTAATCGTCCTCCCCAAACCACGTAAAGATCGCCGCCTGCCAGGAAGCTACCGCCCCATCACGCTACTAGCGCACATGGCTTAGCTGTTTGAGAGGTTGTTGCTCGGGCGGTTAGCCGGGCATTTCACTCCTAGAAGTGAACAGTTCGGCTTTCGGCCCGGGCACTCGACCAATCTGCAGCTGGCGCGCGTGCTGCACAAACTCACTGCCGAGTACAACCACGGTCGAGTAGTGGTCGGTGTCTTTTTAGACATCGAAAAGACATGCGACGATTTTTGTAAAATGTGTTCAGATCGCGTCGAGTGGGGTGTCTGCGCGCTCGGGACGACGCGCACGGCAAGGGAAAAATGAAAGAAAAAATCTGGGATGGATAGGTGAGGATAAAATTAGGGAGAAGTGAGCGGAAGTTGTGTTAGGTGTTAGGTTAGGTTAGAGTTTACGTATAGGAGGCGCGCGGGGAGGGGGTGGTACGGAATCAATACGAAACGGTTGGGGGCAATCGAACTAACGAACTGGACGCGAAAACCGATAAGATATCTCAAACACCTTCTATACATGCTGCAACAACGTTATTGGCCGATACGATTCCGGTTGCAATACGTTTTTGCCGGTGTTAGGCAGCGTGGTAAATTTGCCTATCTTCCACGGGTCTGAGAAATACCCTGTGCGCATAATACCATTGTACAGGCGTGTCACTGCCGCTATTGTGCGCGGCGGCAGATGGTGCAATGCCGTATTCGTGATATTATCGCTGCCGGGGGCTTTTCGAGGCTTCGTTTTTATTATTTCACGGTGCACTTGTCCCGGCGTGAACATCACCGGGTTTTCTTGCGGCGTTAGAGGCAGAGCCAGGTAGTCGGTGATGAAATTGACCACCATTGCAGCACGTTCGGTATCAACGGTCGGGTTAGGCCGAAACTGACGCTCCAAATGGTCGGCGTGTATTTCCGCACGGTCTGCTGCGCGGTACCTCGGCGTCATGTCGCACGCCATTAGTGCTCGGACTGGAGACTGGTATTTGGACAGCCGACGACATAAGCGGTGTATGCTATTCCAGTCGTCGCCGGCGTCTTCTAGGTATCGATCGCAGCTCTCGTTCCTATGGGACTTGATGTCTCGCTTAATTTCTTCCGCGAGTTTATTCAACCTCGCCTTAAGGCTGGTGCATTTTGTCCACTGCCAGTCTCTACGTAATTGATGTTTCTGTTCGAGCTTCTTTTTGGTTGCTGCCGGGATCCGTTCATTGGTCCTGTGTACGTACGTACAGGTCCCGGCTGGGCTGCGACCCTCATTGCCTGTTGCATAGAGACTGACAGGTCTCTGGCGTGTTGGTCTATATCAGAAGGGGTCGAGGCGGCCGTCTTGGGCGTGTTTTCCTACATCGAGTCCCTGTATTTTATCCAATCGTTCCGGCGGTGGATGTCCTCGAGAAGGAAGGACTTCCTGCGTCGATTGGCTATCTAGACCTCTGTATAGGGCGAAGTCTAGAATGTCGGGCGCTTGCAATGTGTTGTATGTAGGGATAGTGAGTTGGAACCTCTGGTCCGTGAACGGTGATATCCATTCTCTCAGCTATCCGTAGTAGCGATATTCCATTATTGGTGTCAGTGTTTGAGTTCCATGCCGTGTAGGCGTATGTATGAGTATTATTTACTTAGTTTACTAGAAGAATTAGACATTGGTTTGACATTATCTAATTCTTTAAAAAAAATTATCTAGCCCGCTCAGTTCATTCTTCCATATGTTATCGATTTTCTCTCGCTGCTGCCTGGCCATTTCTACCATTAGGGGGATTGAAATTTGATTGAACCAACAAATAAATGTTGTTTGGCAACCGTGCAGCATACCGTGCGGAAATCCACGCCGACCACCTGGAATGTAGATACCGACCATGCTGCCATGGTGGTTAACTACATCCTGAACTACCTGGCTCCGCCTCTAGCGCCACACGAAGACCCGTGTGGTGTTTACGCCGGGACAAATGCAGCGTGAATTAAGAAAAACGAAGCCTCGGAAGGCCCCTGGCAGCGATAATATCACGAATACGGCATTGCACCACCTGCCGCCGCGCACTATAGCGGCAGTTACACGCCTGTACAATGGTATTATGCTCACAGGGCATTTCCCAAACACATGGAAGATAGGCAAAGTTATCACGCTGCCTAAGCCCGGCAAGAACGTATTGCAACCGGAATCGTACCGGCCAATTACGTTGTTGCAGCATGTGTCGAAGATGTTTGAGAGATTACTCCTCAAACACATAACCACCTACATCAAGCCCAGACAAGAACAGTTCGGGTTCAGAGCCGAACATTCCACCACCCTGCAGCTGATTAGGATACTGCACACGATCACTGCAACGATCAACAAGAGGGATGTCGCCGTTGCAGTATTCCTCGATATGGAAAAAGCTTCGACAGGGTCTGGCACGACGGTCTGCTGTACAAGTTGGCCATCCAGACGGAAATGCCAAGAAGGCTCATCCAAATGGTGGCCTCCTTCCTCAGGAATCGTCGGTTTATGGTGGCGGTTGAACAAACCTGTTCGGGTGAGCGTCCCATTCGAGCGGGCGTCCCTCAAGGTAGCTGCCTATCGCCTGTGCTTTATGCGCAGTACACCGACAACATCCCAACAACAGAGCAAACCACACTGGCGCTCTACGCCGACGATGCAGTATACGCCACGAACTCGCTAAACAACAATCACGCGGCGTCAAAAATACAAACAATATTAGATGCCCTGCCAGAATGGCTGAATAAATGGCGCCTGTCGGTGAACGTGCGCAAGACACAGGCGATCACAGTCAACATGAGAAAAACTCCACCGCAGCTACGCCTGCTCGGCTCCCCAATCGAGTGGTCCCGCACCGCCATCTAATTAGGGGTGGAAATCGACCACCGGCTGACTTTCATAACGCACATCAGAAAGGTCCGCCAAAAGGCAAGAACAGCCAGGTACCTGTTGCGTCCGGTACTCGTCAGAAACCTCCCTCTCCAGATGAAAATGGGAATATACAAGACGTACATCCGCCCGCGTATAACTTATGCCGCGCCGGCATGGTACGCATTCGTCAGTGAATCGAACAGAAGAGCTCTCGAAGCACAGCAACACCTGACGCTGCGTACCCTGACCGGTGTGCATAAGTTCGTCTTTATAAAGAAAAGAGAGTATGTGTACATTAAGTCGGAGCTGAAAAGGAAGCCATTTTAACTGTTTTCTGTAGTGAGAAACATGGTTGAATTTACGTATTCCAAATATAAAACGAATACAGAGATTCAGGAGACGTTCTAGTTTGTTCTGAAGTTCAATAGTGGAATCAAGAAAACAAACATCCGCGTAATCAAGAATAAGTAGAAGGAGTGTGTGACATATATTGATCTGTTTTGATAGGAAAAAAGTTTTGGAGACGTTTCAAAGAGTGAACGGCTGCGTGCATTCTTTTACTGATAAAATTAATATGGGATAACCAGGAAAGATCACGATCAACAAGTAGGTATTCCTAAATTCTTTACCGAGTTAACATAGGTAATTACGCTCCCATCATAGGTTACAGGCGGAACATTGGTAGAGTCTAGCATATTTAGCATATACCTGCTGCCAATGATAATACATTGAGATTTTTTAGCATTAACAAGCAAATCATGAGCTGTAGTCCACTCAAAAATTTGCTCAAGGTTATTATTATTTATCGTAGCAATAGCGTGATTGATAGAAATAATGTCGAAACAGCGGTACAACTGCAGATCGTCAGCATAGAGATGGAAATGACAAGAGAGTACTTTAGTTAAGGCGTTAATAAAGATGGAAAAAAGTAGGGGAGAGAGTACACCACCTTGAGGTACGTCCTCTTAGATAATTAATAAACCTTCCTAGTTACAACGAGCAATATATATTTTGGTTATTAATTTACTGCATATAATCGTATATAGGTTGATATTGCTAGAAAGTCAATTCACATTATTTCCTCGTATAGCCATCTATTGACAGCAACCGATATTTAACAATAATAATTAGCATACGGTCCATTTACTTGCCTCAACACAATACACAAATTATAGATAATTGCTTGATTACTTCATTACATGACAAGATATGACAGTAGTATAACAAAATTAAACTATTAATTTATAATATTAAACTATTAACTTTATAATATTAACGCTATGTCCGTTACCAATTAAGAGTCAAAAGTCACTCAATTCATAAATATAGCTCTAGCATCATTCGCTAAATTGTGTACATATTTCTATAGACTACTTTCTTCTTAGTATTTCAATATTTCATTTTTATTTTACATAATTATATATAACAGATTCATATATAATTTATTTGCAAGTATATATTATTATTATATATTATTAAAATAGATATATATATATATATATGTATATATTATTTGTAAGTAATACAGCGCAACAATAGATATTATCTATATCTGTAAGTAGCTGTTTGTATTATACGCAAAATATAGTAAGCTACATTATAAACGAGTAACTAGGCTATATTAATATATATTTTTTATTTACCCGTGCGAAGTCGAGATGGAGGTCGGTAGTTATAAAATTGTACGTTAAAAGCGCACATAAACATTTGTAGTTTACGCTCTTAATTTTAAAATTGCAAAATTATATCTACAAATCTTGAATTACTTGACAGCTAAGAGGCCATGATAATTCTACACTACAATAAATACATTTCTTAATTTAATGCATCATATCCAAAGTATAACTTAATAATTGTAATACATGTTAATAAATAATAATAACGTTTATAATTAATGTTATATGTTGCTTCTTTTTGTAAGTACTTTTTATATTTAAACTGTTTTTTTTTTTACATTTGAATTTTATATCATGTTATTGAATTATAAAAAGCAAATCGAATCAAATTGAAAAAGCCCATTTTTGTTATCTGTTTATTTAAATAAATATATTTATTAATGTTTTACTTTTTCATTATAATAATAATAATAATTCTTTATTTGGAACAAAAACATTGGTTACAATATTATTGAAAAACGATGATATCCGCAGAAGTATGAAACTGTTATCTGTTTATATCATTATTACATTGAATACGCGACTAGACAGAGATAAAAAGTAGCCTATATCCTTTCCTAGTTGATTAATTAACCAGTTAAATCGTCAGAAGTTAACGATCAAACTCATATTCAAATTTATATTATTAGTAAAGATTCAATACATACAAAACCCAATAATTTAAACAAATAATTCAACCTATGAAATTTTATATTCGTATTAATACATTTAAACGACTTCTCTTATCAGCTATATGCGATATACAACTTTGGCCTTACCTGCAGTTATTGCTATTGAAGTAAAATGGCTGTCACGTTGACTAATTACTGTGGCCACGCTATGATAAATGTTATCATTAACAGATAATGAAATTACTTAAACGGCGTGTATTGTATTTATTAACAATATATATTCCTTTATGCTTTCTAATGAATAATTAGTAGATGTAATCAGTGTAATATGACAATTGGTTATAATTATTGATATCGGTTTACACATACATTAACTTAGTATTAAATAATAAAAATATTGTATAACTCACCATACTCACCATTCTTTAATAATGAGTCATTTAATAGTATCATTACTTTAATGATAATTTCAACATAAATTTCTTTTTGTTCCAGAAATTGATCATGTCACATGCCACGACGTAGAAGAATGGAAATGTTGATAATAATTACTTTAAAGACAGAGACGGTGCTTAGACTACTTAGGTATAATAAATACATTTTATGTGTATGTTACCTAAATTATTTGCAGTACCTATGAAACTTGGCTATTGAAAAGGGGTTACGTATGAAACTAGATAGTAATCTTCCGTAAATATTAAAAAGGAATTTTGGATATTTATATAAGAAAAAAAGGTGTATCTACTTGGTAAGCGTAAGAAAATTAATAAAATAATTTCAGTCAACTATAAACCAATTCCATGTATTGATCTATCTGAATGTAGACAATTCTTGATGGTATTAAATATGTATCTGTAAAAATAGAGTTAGAATCTATTTATGTTACTTGCCTAGTCAAAATTAAAAATTATTAGTGGCTAACTTTAATAAAATAAAATATAATTATTATATATTCTTTATTATATATTCTTTATTGCACTAAAACATACAGTAACAACAATAAGTTAATAACAATGTTAGCAAAGGCGAACTTATCTCTAAAAGAGATTTCTTCCAGTCAACCTAACGCAGTGGCATAGGAAGTAGTGAGTGGGCAGTAGTAGTGCAAGACAGAAATTTAAATAAATATTTACATAAATTATAAATAATTATATATATACACATATATATACATACATACATACACACACACATATATATATATATATTAGTTTTGTAAATTTGTAAATATATACAAAATTTATATATATATATATATATATATATATATATATATATATATATATATATATATATACATATACATATACACACATACATACACACGTTAAATACAACATATAAATATCAAATACAAGAGAACACAATGATGACAGTCTTCTAATCATTTTTATATTTAAACTAAATTGGAAAGATAGAATGATTTTAATCTTTTTTTGAAGGAACTGCTAGACGGTTATCAGTATATTTAAAATATTAAGAAAGTTTTATTTGAATATTCGCGACTGTAGTAATTATTTGTATTGCAAGAATATTTACTATGTACGAATGGTAAAAAAAGAAACTCCTTTAGAATAAAAATTGGATGTAAATCCGTCTGCAACGATTAAATGTATCAAAGTGAAAAGTTATTTTATTCCTTTAAAAAATAATACCCTTTCTAACCCGGTTAATATTTAAGAATCATTAATTTTCTCAGTAAATGACGAGGATTCAAATCTTGAAAATTAATAGTCTCTACTTTCTTGGTAGGGAGGAGGGATTGTTAGTAAAGGGGTAGTTAGTCCCCATTGCTATCAATATACCATTAGGTCGACCTCTACGCGGTTCCCCTGGAAACTATCGTGACTAATTTATTGTTAAATTCCTCACGATAATTCGGCTAATTGACCTGCCTTTCCTTTTCACCTATTATCTTTCACTGGTGCCCCACCAGTGTAAACCGATAGCGCAGGCGGAGTTACCATTCCATTATAGTCCATTAAAAAAAAATTCTTGGCAAGACCCTCGCATTACTGTGTGCCTTAATATAATAAACTAGCGGCCCGTCCCGGCTTTTTACAACATTTAACATGGGGACATTTTTACAACATTTAACATTTTTTTATGATGATGAAGTTTTTTGTAGTTATTGATATTTTCTTCAATATTGTAGAACATACTTTTGTTCTATCACCAATAGTTTCCGTAGCGCACGCGACGAAAGATACTTTATAGCATTTTTTTACACCTTAGGTTACGTTACTAAAGTTTTAGTAAGGATCCCTAATCTTTTAGAAATAAATATAGCCTATATTATTCAGGGTGAATGTAGATTTCTAATAGTGAAAGAATTTTTGAAATTGACTAAGTAGTTCTTTCTACTAAGGAGTTTATTCATTATAAACATACATACACACAAAAATACAAATCTTTCCTCTTTATAATATTAGTGTAGATGCCAAAGTGCAAATTCGTCACGAGATATCAGTCTCAAGGTTGTTTACGCTTTCATGGAAATATACCTACATAAATATGAGGATGAGGTCGATACGTTGTATTTCGGTATTTGTTCGGGAGAATAATAAGCTAAATGTAAATAATGAAAAGGGATCATAAGTAGATCTGAATACCTTAATAATTTTTTTCACACAATTGTTCCCTAATATAAATTACAGAGTATTGAGTAATTTTAATGAATAAAGATGAAATGGTGTGTCTGTCTACGCTAACAATGTACAATGACGAGGTGCCTGCGGAGGATGGAAGGGTAAAGCGATAAAAATGAAACTAGGTCAGTTAGCCCATAGTGGCCAATACGCTTTTTATTATCCACGATAGCTTCCAAGCTTCTCGTATTACTAACATTCTCTTTCCTTTTTTAAATAAATATAATGTACAATGTTACAAGGGACGTATCAAAATAATTATTCGCCATTTACGAAAACGTGTTCATATTGTCCTAAATAACATTGTTAGAAAAAACGTTTTCGCTACAGCTGTAGAGGTTGCTTCACGGTACACATAGGTGTTGCGGTTTTTAACCAACTTAAAAATAATGGAAGTTCTCAATTTGTTTGTATTTTTTATGTTTCTTACCTCTTAGCTCCATCAGCTGCAAACCGATTTAGAAAATTCTTTATTTTTATCTGAAATAATAGTAGCAGTAAGTACCAAGGATCCTTACAGATTGATACCGTAGAAATTTTATCAAAATCTGTTTAGTAGTTTAAATTTTAAATCAAAATAACTGGTTTTATCACAACATCGGTTTTTTTTTGTAAACAATCTTAATTATTATGCATAGACAAACAATTATGCGGACACAACTTACTTGGTCAATAGAGATACTAACTTACTGAATTTTAAATTAAAATAAAAATCGGAACATAAAACTGTAGAAAAGATATGTCTCTACTGTATACCTATAGGTTACATATATATTTTTCAAGTTTCAGTGATGTAAGACGTACGATGTAAGACGCATAGAAGCTAAATCATTTTTATAATAACAAAATATTTAGCAATATTTAAGATGGCTTCACTACAGGCCACACTTAAATGGCAATAAGCTACATTTTATAAAAAAGAACACAGATTGTGTAAAGCTTAAATAAAGAAATTCCACAAAACTATAACTGACTTCAGTAGTGCCAAAACCAGTTATTTGGTTTGAAAAAATAAAGTACTGAATCGAGTTTGATAAAATTTCTATGGGAGCAATCTATAAGTATATTCTTTCAGATAAAAAAAAAGACTTCCAAATCGAATTACTGACGAAGTAATGAGTTAACAAAACAAAAAAAACTAATTAAGAACCTTTTTCTTCTTGAAATCGGTTGAAACAAGTAGGTAAAATAGGGAAGGGAATACAGGTAATATCAGAGGAAGACAATGAGGAAAAAATCATATATGTGGGCATTTGTTACATTTTGGCGTCTAACAAACAATCGTCATAAAATTTGGCATGGATAGCCATGAATTGAAGCTAATTTTTATTCTGGTCAATCGATTATATATCTCGGTCAAGCAGGCAAAGCTGCAGGCCCTAGTAATCTATATAAGAAATTACACTTAGGTATATAACTATGTGTGTGGTCTTCCGTTTTTATACAGAAATTTACTAAATAGTATATGCATCTAGCGGCAACCTATTTTTTTTTTTTTTTTTTGGTGGATGAAAATGGAATGGTAACTCCGCCTACGCTAACGGGATACGTTGGCGGAGCACCAGTGAAGGGTGATCGATGAGAATGAAAACCAGGCCAGTTAGCCCATCATGATCAATTCATCAGGAATTAACCATGATAGTTTCCAGGGGGAACCGCGAGGAGGTCGACCTGGTTGGGTATATTGCTAGCAATGGGATTTTTAGTCTCCATTACTAACAATCACTTTCCCCCCAGCGGCAACCTATTATATTTCATGAAGTTTTGTAGTTTAGTTGCATTTTCTACACAATGCATCATCAGTTAAATTGCCTTACAACAGCTGTCTGGTAAAATCCAACGGCCGTCAAACCAGTCAAACGTGAGATGACGTCATATCATAGGAAACAACGGCTGTCGCAGTGTGGGGTTAGTGCGTCACCTCGCTTGGCCTGACGCCATTGCCAGTCTGTGTTCGCGATAATAAGCTTTATATATGTCTACCTAAGGAATATTTTACAATAATAGCAAATAAATTTCAGATATCTACTGACTGAATCATTTGTAAATAAGCACATATCTAACTGCGCCAAAAAATTCATTGTTACGTCTTTAAATCGAATAATAACTATTATTAAATTACTAAATGATATTGATAAAATTTAAAAGTACTATATTTAAGTATTCTCACATATAAGTAGGTAGATATACATATGTTAAATTTCATGACGGTTGATTGTAAAAAATAAGGCCCCAAAAGCATCACAAAATAACAAACTTCCATATTTATAATAATATTCTTAAGAACCATAACTTTTCTATGGATAGGAAACAAAATTCTCACGGGGTGAGCTTGGTGTCGCTTTACGTGGAAATAAACGAGAGCGTCATGACCCTCTGTCCTTTACAAACACATTATTTTTACCTGGAACCATTATAGCGAACAATGACATTATAACAAAAAAAAAATGAAAAGATTCGAACAATAGATTTCCGACATAGTTTTAAGAAAAAAATCTTTATTACGACCTTCTCGACGGCATACCTCAGTACCTATCTACCAGTTTTATAACTGTCAGGTCTCTGTTGTGTTGTTTGTAAACGAATAATAATTTTGCTAATACCTGCCTACCTGCTTAGTTCATTATTATTATTTATCCTACGTTATGATAATGTAAGTAGGCACGTATGAAGTTAAAAGGCATATGGTATTTTAATATTTTAGGCAATAAATACATGTGGTAATTAATTTACATACCTTAATTTAGACACCTATCTATATATTTTCATAGATTTATACAGAACAAAAAATCCTATGTTTGATAATCTAAGTGTGCTAATGACTAATGCTTACTATATAATATAAATGTAAAAGTATGTTTTTTGTTACCTTATAGAGCCTTAATGGCTTAACTAATCACTATGAAATTTAGTATACACGTACCTACTGCAATATGGGATGGATATAGGCTACTTTTTATTCCAGTCATCCGAACAAAGTCGTGGGTAAAAGCTAGTTTCTAATAAAATTCATTTGTATAAACGACGAATTTAATGAGAATTCATCGCATTCAGAAAAATAAATTTACTTAAGTAAATACCAATATACTATTCCTACGAATGCAACTAGTATTGCATTGCGATCTGATAAAATAATTATTTAGTTATTTATGATAAAACAAGTACAGTAAGTAAATAGATTCTTAGCCTAATGTGAAAAGTATGGATTTTTCTAGACTTCCATATAGTTCTTACTGCAGAAAAGGGGCTCAGCATCTTTCAACCCAATCCTCCCTCCTACCTACCCCATACTTCTGTTCTTTTTTTATAACAATGCGCATGGTACGTTCGTTTCGGATATATGCTGTTGATCTAAACGTGTCTGTTTTGCTTATTATTACACAACTAAGCAATGTTTAAATTACTTTATAGACATCTTAGGTATATTTTAAAATAATTTTTAAACATCGCTACATCCTGAAAAGGCGTACTTGTAATTTTATCTATTATAGAATATACCTGCATATACAAGTAAAGGTGAAATAATAAGTGAATTGATTTCGTTACAACACTGTAATATATGGAAAAATTTGTAATTTTTTTATATTTGTTAAAAGTTACAAACAATTTTAGCTCATTTTTATTATCGAAGTAATAGTATTTAATCAATCAATCAATCATCTTTATTCATATACATCTGTTACAGATTCTTATGATACGTCATTTTATAATTATAATAATTACCATATAAAATAATATTGATTTAAAAAAAATACAATAATTACATTTACAATACAATTCACATTAATACAAAATTCAAATCCATGCAGTTTTGTCATTTAGATAGTCATTTAATTTATAATATGCTTTTGTACAGAGAGTCCTATTTATATATGTCTTAAATTTTCTTTCATTTAAATGTAAAACGTCATCTGGAAGTTTATTATAAAAACGTATACAGTTCCCCATGAAAGATGTACTGACTTTTCTAAGGCGATAACAAGGAACATTCAATTTGTTTTTATTTCTTGTATTGAAATTATGTGTGTCACTATTATTTTTAAAAAGATTTATATTTTTACGTACATACATAATGTTTTCGTATATATATTTCGAATTAATAAACAAATAAGTAATTAAAATTAGTGTGTAACTAGGTGCTTTTGTCTATTTATAACTAAATACCATATAAAGGCATTATTTATTTATAATTTATAACTAATTATGTTTGTAATATTTTGTTATCAAGATAACCCATATCAGAATAAGTATCATTTGCTTATTAATTTGAACTTGCAAAGTTCAAAATTATTTAGTAAGAATCTACTTATTAATTATTATGTATGGAGACATTATAATTAAATTCCGACGAAGTTGAAAATTATAATAGAAATAATATTTTCAAATATAAAATGAAACTAGCAGTAACTAGTGAATAGAAACTCTATCAGATTATACATTTTATAAAAATGAAAAAAAAAATCTAAAGTTATGTTGCTCAAAAAATACATAAATATTGAATGTACCAGAACATTATTCCGAAACATATTTATTGATCGTCTATTCTTACTCATTTTCGTCCCCCTCTATCTGTAGAACGAGGGGGACCGCCGCCGCCATTTTGCAGACAACTGCGCAGCTTGTCCTCGTTTGCCCACGGCTATATAAGGCCTTCATGACGTCAGCGCCCACATTCATTCCTCAGCGTTGGTGCAATTTAGACGTGAGTTTGTGTCGTGCAGTGACAAGTTTTTCAAGAAGTGAATTCTCTATAGCCTGTTGGATTCAGGTGTGTAATATTGTCTCAGCAGTATTTTCTAACCCATTTTACCTATAACCATGGGTTACATTACAAATGATAAATCTGTTGTTGACTTTTGTGAGAGTAAAACCGAATCACTCTCAAATTGGGTCCGTCAAGTAAAAAGTAAATCTCTCAGTGCCAAGACAAAGAAAAATCGTGATCTAAGAATTATCGCAATTTTGAGCACCTCTCTATTACGTGCCGAGAGTGAGCTCATTGCGAAACAAAGAGAACGTGCCAGAAGGTGGGCGCAAATGCAAGCAGACCTCGGACTAACAGATAAGGAAGAAGAAATGGCCAGGCAGCAGCGAAAGAAAATCGATAACATATGGAAGAATGAACTCAGCGGGCTAGATAATTTTTTTAAAGAATTAGACAATGTCAAACCAATGATAGATAGTAGACTAAGTAAATAATACCTAAGTAATGTAAAATCTTTGTGACTGTGATATACTATGTAGGATGTTTTTCTAAATTACAGTCCCATTGCGTTTCGCGTGGGTCTGCATCCGTCGGCCGCCATCTTGGCTGCCCCTGGGCGTGGTCGCGCTGCTTACTTCAAAATGGGTTTGTAACGGTATCGTGCATTTATTTAGTTAATTAAATTGATATTGTGTATATAAGATGTTTCAATTTTTTCTATTAAGTACTTAATGGTAAAATTGGAAATTAAATTTTATTCATATTGAATAAGAAAATTGTAACATATGTTTAAGTATAAAAATAAAAGAATTTTCAAAAAGTTGTTGTCGTCTTTCTCAACTTCATATTCTTTTTTATTTTCTTGTGATTTCACCACGCACAAATGTAATTTTCCATGAGTCAACGTCACTACGTGAAGAGAGATATGGACATGTGGCTGGCGTCACGTGATCGAGTTCGGTGTTTGTCGGCCGAGTGGCGACTAGCTGAGGCGCTTCGGCTGCTGCTCGTGCTGTGGAGGCACACTGGTGCTGCTTGTGATAAACGCCGCGGACACGAATCTCTATAGTCCCAGTTGTCAGCCCACTAGGTAAAAGTTAGGTGGTTGCGTCATAATTACATTATGTGTAGGAAATAACTTAGGGTCTGCGCGCGGGCCCATACCTGTAACATTGTCTTTAGACCTCAGATAACTGCCGTTTCTACTTGAAACACTGCCGCATCGGCCTTCAACAGGGCTACAGTTGACTGCGTGAGCGCACGCGGAAACTTCCATAGTCTCGAGTCGGTACCTATGCATATAAGATGACGTACGTTGGTGAGTCATTTATTGTTCACGAGAAATGTAACATTATTTAGTAATTGTGTGTACAGAGATCTCTAATCTTAAGACTTCAATTGTTTAGTAGCTTTAATTTATATAATAATATCCAATGTCTAACGGCATAAGTAGGTAAATAACGTTCCACCCATACAGGCATACAAAATCACGCGTCTATCTAAGGTGGAGATAATGTTGAAGAAATACCACAAACAAGCTGCAAATCTGTATGAATAATTCTACTGTGGGCGTAATGAGCTGGCAGTCGACAGAGTCCACACGGCCATTGACGCGACAGCTTTCACTTTTAGGTAACACGGTCAATGAAACATTTTACATTAACGAATGTAGTGTAAACCTATGCATGCAATTTGAAATATTAAGCTTTTCTTACGTTCAGCAATGAATCTATCTTTACTTGATGCAATTCTACATATTTAATAAAATGTAAGTAAAAATAGAATAAATAGGACCTGAGAAAAAAGGCACTTTATTATCGAAATGAAAGAAATTGGAAGCAATTGCAACAAAATAAACATCATTGTGACGAGTGGGCTGATATACATCCGGGACGCAAAACAAAACTGAAACAAACAATGCTAATATCTATTTTAACTAGGCAAATAAATATACCACATGTTAAATATCCCAAATAGACAAAAGAAACTGACGTTGAAATTAGTATAGGTATCCTCTGAGTTGGATATCTGGTAGAACGATAATGGTAAGTTACAAATTTTTCACAATGACAACTTTTTTATTCAATTATAAACTAAATAATTTATAGGATACTTACTAGTACCTAATATATGTTTATCCAATGTATATGAGATTTAACGATCTTTATATTAGCTTCAAATTATTAGTAACACTTACTACTACTTTGTTATTTGGCCCATGTTTAATTATATAATAAATATCTGCCTTATCGGTTACACACTATTGATTTATATGCAATCTTCACAGCTGACTGGATTGGGAACAGAGGTCGTCGTGAACCAAAATTCACGTCTCCCACCCATAAAGCAAAAGCAAGGTGAAGCCCTTCACGCCTAAGGCTTACCAGAATCCAGTCAACATTAGAGTGGACCATCGACCTCCCCTCAGACAGATAAGTCGCATTGGTCATAGTCGATTATACTCGTTGCTATCTAGAACTATCGCAAGAATAAGTATCGAAATGACAACACACCCCAGTAAAATTTTCTAAAGATAAGAAGTTGAAATGATAAACTCGCGAATTAAACCTAAAATGTACTGGTAGCCTGTGTGGATGATCGGAGCTGTACTTAATTTATAAAGAAAGAAAAAATATGATATAGGTAAGTAGTCTTTCCATTGTAAGTGCTGTCACGGAAAATTAAATTCCTGACCTGTCTTTTCATCAAAAACTATTGAACTAAGACCAAATACTTAACTTCAGAATAACGTATTTATGTAATAAATTTTACAGCACACTCTAAATTTGTACATTTTATATATTACCTGAAATGACAAATAAGCTGATAGCTCACTTGATTGAAAGGGGCATAATCATCGCCAATGTACAGAATAGCACCATGCATATCATGGAATTCGCCGATATTTAATAAGTAGAATATGTTTTGTAATAATTGTTCTATTCACAATTATTTTTTATTGTCAATTATTTACGTAGGAAATATTAATATACGAGAACAGACTACAAATAAAGCAATAAAAAATTTAATAGAATATGCGTCTTAGTTATGTATCTAAAAAGCAGAATATTTTTTTAAAGCGTTCGAGACCTCTGTATAATATATAAGTAGGCATTAAAAGAAAATGCCTCGATTCTTTTTAAGAAATATTTTCTGTTTAGAGTGACCTCTAGCATGTTCTGTTAATTTTTGTGAATTGCATTATCTTAAATACAAATATTCTCTTAATGTAATTCTGTAATAGATTAATAGAAACTTCAATATTGATAGGTAGAGCTTGCTTAACATTTAGTCCTTAATTTTCAGATCTTTATGAAATTTTTAACTATTATATAATAACATTTGGACTCGTGGTGAAATCGCATAATCCCAATTTATATGAAATAAGCTTACCTTTACAAAAGTTTAAAATTAACCATTTATTAAAATGTATAACATTATCAAAGCAACATCTTGATAATGAATGGATAAACTTATACACATAGTACTTAACGTAGGCGAACAAAATGAAATTTGTACTTTTGACTTCTTTTTTGGAAGGATGAAATTTGAACAATATTTCAGCTGAAATACCTAATGATATAGCACCACACAATAGATATTGTTCATGGATATTTTAATTCTATATAAATACGATATTAACATGGTTCAAATGAATGTTTGAATACGACCGACGGGCCTCTCGGGAAATACCTATTTAGCTTTTCAGGTTTCCAGCATAATATTGAAATAGCATACAAGTTGTTTGAAGATTTCAAACTTAAAGAACACAATTTTTATTCAAACAATTATTTTTATAAGGATCAAGTAGTTTCATATTGTACCAGACTTGGAACAAGCTACCACAATTTTTATTATATTTATAAATATACTTTGGAACACAAGATAATGGAAAATACTGAACAAAGAGGTATTTGCCATGAATGTAGGTCAGGCTCGGAAAAATGAAGACAATGAAGAATTATATACCTAACTATATATATTTCTAAGTAAAATTGAACTCTATCGTCGTGAGTACTTGCTTATGTTAACTTATTGACGAGTAAATTAAAATTACTATGTAACATTAATCTGAAATACTTATCCATAATTCTACTCGTTTTTATGCAATTGATCCTAAATATAAACCATTTACTTGTAACTTCTACATGCATAACCCATTTGTTTGTGTCTATCGTCTGTACCTACAGCTAGGTAGTGTTTTCGCTGGCTGACAATTTGCTGCATATACATATATATGTGAATTCAATTAGCTAGAAGTCAGAATACAATAAGTTCATCAATTCATCGGGTACTGGACAGTCAAGAATTCAATAAACCAAAATTGGACAAACTGCCATTTAAATATTATATTTTATATTAGCTCGTATCTACACACACTGTTCCTAAGTTATTGTCATGGATTGATGGATGGTATGGAAAAATTTTGCAATAAAGGTTTTTTCGAAATAATTATCACCTTAACTAGATAATATTGCTTTGTTGCATAGTAGTAGGGTTTGGGTTTGGTTTGGTTACTTTTGTTTCAGTAAAGTACCACAATGTTGCTGCAATATTTACCAGATGGAAAAAATATAATTAAATACGCCTGATAATGATCAACATAATAAACAGTAAATGAGATTGAATGTTGGATGATAACTCTTGATATTTTTTCCAATGATAATACCGCTCGTCTATTAATGTCTGTGTTGGGTATGTTGAGTCGTATAATCCCTGCAACATTGTTATGCTGAATGACTGAGAGTACTCATGCAAATGCATACTCGCATTCTGTAATGGTTGAAAGTGCCCGATTGTGTTGAGCTAAATTATTATCTCCTTATTCAAGGTAATGGTATGCTTAAGCCTGTAGATTAAATTTATTTAACAATATTATATGCATATTGTAAATAGATATTACAGACTGCTCCTGCAGTCATTTGCTTAACCCGAGATTTGTATTTGTTTAGTTAGGTTTTGTGGAGTTTTTTCACGAGGAGCTGTAATCTACTATAGAAACCTCCATGCTTGAAAAGCAAAAGTCGAAAATATGGAATTATGTTTACGTAGATAAGTTACTTCTGCAAGCTTAACTAGAGATTTGCTTTGGTAGAAGACACCCGGAACACAAACCATACATTCATAGGTATATTAGTATGCTAATATTTGATCTTTTTTTTATATCATTAATGATCTTGAATAATTTACACTTTAATCATTTAGGTACGTTTTCTTTTCATGTATTGTCTGTTTAGCATACGTTAACTAATGCACGTTTCTCGTATTGCATCCTGCTTGTGATGCGACATGATGTACTTAGTTAACAGTACTGACATTTAATAATTCTAAATAATACCTTCTGGTTGTGGATATATTAAGTGTAGTAATTGTACCTAGATGTAGTACAACTGATTGGAATTTTTATGATACATGAAATTTACTAATGAATAACTATATAATTATATATCTACAACATAATTTGTATACCTAGGAGATAATATAATAGAGATATGGAATGGTTTTGTGTTTCTGTATGATTTAGCTAGAAACATCTTTGAGTTTGACCACTTTTTGCAACTATTCAATGACACCGGCATCTCATCGGCGAGAGCAGACTGCAATCACTGCAATTCCATTGTAGTCTTAACGGAAAGGAGGAGGAGGCTGTTGAACATCGTCGTAGATGTCCAGGCCTCCGCTATTGAGTGATGGTGTCAATAAAAAGGTTGGAGAATGTCACCTTTTCCTCAATATTCTAATGCAGTCTCTTCAAAGCAATCTGTCTCTACGTTGCTAGCCGCGTAGATACACCACATTACGAAGCAGATGTCCTGTCTTCACCGCACTGCGGTGACGGGCACTTGACTACCTACCTAACAGTGAACGGCTGTTTGCTGTCACGTTCCTGTATGCAACACAGTCGGGCGTTTTACTTCATTGTCGGCATCAATATGAAATATGTAAGAATGAATGGTTATACTATTATACTCTTAATCTTATCTTCATTATAATTTTGAGACTTTTAGGTTATATCATATTACATATTACAAATAACCAATTGATTTTATTGCACATATAAATATATTGAATTCTTTACCTAGTTAAAGATAATAACACATTATAATGCACCGTTTCGATACGGTTCTATATACTGTCGATTATATAGATCTATATAACTTAGGTATTTGCATTATTTCGGACATCTGTCCGCTTGTTATTTTAATCTGTTGTCAGTTACGTCGTGACACATGAAGCTGACTATCAGAATGGCTCTCTCGGGCAAATCACCATCATATATCTTGCACGGTGTTGGGAACTCGCGCAGTCTCCCTACCACATTCTTCGCACAGTGACGGCGAAAAGTCGCGTCGCCTACAAATGTCGTCGCTTACTGTCACGGTCTTCGCACACCGACGGCGAGAACTCGCGTCGCCATCCGATCACCTAGCTCACTGCTACTTCCCCGCACACCGACGGCGGGACACGCGCCGCCGACCGATCTTTGCGCTCGTCACCACGATCCCCGCACACGGACGGCGTGAACTCGCGTCGTCAACCGACCTCGGCGCTCTCGGCCACGGTTTCCGCACAGCTACGGCGAGACCTCGCGTCGCCAAACAACCTCACGGTCTACGAGCAGCGTCGACGGAAGCTCGTGCCAACATCCGACCCCGTCGCTTACTGCCACCGTCCTCGCACAGCGACGACGGCTCGCGCTACCTGATGACCTCGCCGCTTGCTGCTTATTGCAACGTTCCACACACAGCGACGAGAGCTCGTGTTACATTCCGATTTCGTCGCTTGCGGTCACGTTCCTGCGCGCGCAAGATGTCTGCATAGCTTAGTCCTTCACTACCGACGACAGCGTGTGAAATGCGTAAGACTGAATATTTTATACTTTAGATACCAATCCAGTTAGGTTACAAAGAATAAATTTTCCTACATAAAACATCGAACCGATTTTCTAAATAAAACAATGACATTTTATTTTATTTGAAATAAAATTATATCTTACAATGTATCTATAATATATACCACAGTAAATGAATATGAATACTTGGATAGTTCCGGACGCCAGTCCGTATAGTTTCGACATTTTATTTCTGTCATCAGTTTGCGTCGTCATCTTGACTGCTGGAGAGCTGCTCTCTCTAGCAGATTATTTCTGCCACATTTCTCCCACATCAAGGACGAGAACTTGTGCCACCTTGAACTCATCGTTAGCGGCCCCGTTCTTAGTACAGCGAGAATGGGAAGTCACGTTGCTTACTGCGACGTCAAAAGCTCGCAAGTCCATCAAGTTCATCGCTCGTTACCAAGCTCCTCACACAGCGGTGAGAGTTCGTGTTACCTATAGACGTAGTTGATCATGACTTGCTGCCACGTACTACGTTACGACAAGAGCTCGCCTTGGCAACCAATATTGACAATATTGCTGTCATATACCTGCACACAACGTGTCTGCACAGTTTAGTTCTTCACTACTGACGACAGCGTGCAAAATACGTAAGACTATAATTTTATACTTTACTATATTGTTAGCTTATAAATTGTAGCAAAAAAACCAATTTATCTAGACAAAACATCATACATCTACATATATCGTATCGATTATCTACTATTGATAGATGCCCGGAGCCAATACAAATAATTTTACTTAATTTAAATCGACTCCGAGCATCTTTGCGTTTATCTTATTCATGTGTCATCAGTTTGTATCGTCAACTATCGGAGAGCGGCTCTCTCTGGCAGATTGTCTCCGTCACGTTTGTCGCAAAGCAAGGACGAGAACTCGGGCCGACAACCAAAATCTTAAGCTACCACAGCGAAAATGAAGTCGTGTCTCCTCCTGAAGTCATCGCTCATTGCGACATCGGAAGAGCATTGCCTAGCGAGATAGTCACTCGCTGTCATGCTTCTCACGTAGCGACGAGAGCTCGGGTTACCTGCGGCCCTCATTGTTCGCGGTTTTCTGCCACGTGAGATTTTATTAATAATATTTATCAGAGACCTGTATCTATAATACTAGTAATATGTAATTAAATCATTCCAGACATCTGTCCACTTCTTTTCAACATTTTTATTAATCTGACAACAGTTTTTCGAGATCATGTCTCGAATACCGGTTGTCTCTGGCATATCTTTGTCTGTCCATTTTGGCTACAGTATGAAAATAGCTGAATGGTTCTCTCAGCAAGCACTCGCTTCATAGCTACATGTCATGACCTGGACTCACTAAAGTATAGATGATCAAGTTTATTATGAAACTCGTATGACTAGCCAAACTTCTACTCCACTACTGGTGACAGTGAATTCTTATTAAAGGGTTCAAGTGAAAGGTAACGCAAATTAGTCGATCTGATAACAGTTAACTGCTATAAGTAGGGGTAGTTAGTAACATAATTGGGCTATGGAATTTTTTTATATGATTTAGCTAGAGACACCGTCTTGAGTGCGACTACGTAATGGCACCAGTTCCTAGTAGTTAAACGCTACGACCACAAAGCTGCAAGGCCACTGCTGTCACAATGAAGCGGAGGAGCCTGTTATTTATTGTGCAAGTCTCCATAGACAACCTGTACAACACAACTATCGTATCAAGTCAGCGGTACTCACCGTTACCTCTGTATGCTAATGCCATCTCTTCAAAGTCTTCTGGTTCTGCATTGTACTGCTAACATACAAGTCTACCATTCTCGTCACTCACTGCACGCTGCTACATTACTACGTGCAACGTGTTCACACTACAGGCGACAGCATGAAAAATATGTAAGACTGATGTATACTCTATTATAGAAATAGAATATTATAGATTACAAATTTCTAACAATGAATCTTACATAATATTACTCATTAATCTTATCGTTTAC
Source organism: Galleria mellonella (assembly GCF_026898425.1). Taxonomy (NCBI): domain Eukaryota; kingdom Metazoa; phylum Arthropoda; class Insecta; order Lepidoptera; family Pyralidae; genus Galleria; species Galleria mellonella. The sequence continues at coordinate 7,102,506 of NW_026442138.1, forward strand.
ATAACTTAAACAATATAATGTTGTAATAGACCGTTTCGATACGGTTATATTAATTGTTGGATTTATTAAAGATTTTCTGTAATGTTTAAACTATAATATTTATATTATTTTGGACATCTGTCCGCTTCTTTCCGTCATATTATTCATCTGTTATCAGATTGAGTCGGAACTACGGCAGAAAGCCGTCATATTACTGTTTCCCGTAAAGAAATACTACGTTATGAAGATATCTAAAAGGTTTTCTTAACATACTGTTTGCATTGGCTTATTGCAACTCTTTATGGTGTTTTTGTCCTACATATCGGTATTACAGTCTCCATGAGCAAGAAATAATCACAAGCTTCGAATATAATATAGCCAACGTATAAAACAAGACTTCCCACTTCGGGCCATTAATTCGACAATGCCACTTATAAAGGTAACGGATATTTCTGCACCTGATCATGCTCCTTATAAAATTGTCGTCAGCACGCTGCATGCCCACTGCCAAAGTGTTCTAAGCCTGCTTTCATAATAGTGCAAATACTGGTATCGAATATCTACATAACTGTCATCGGTCATCCTGCGGTACAACAGTGTCATCAGTAGAGGATCAACATAGATGAAACCGATAAAAAAGGTAATAAACATCACAACGATTTTCAATCCAGAGGCTATAAAAAAGACGATCAACAAAATCTCTTTATTCTCAAACGCTATGTATGCGAAGCTCTGCGACATTAACTACCAAATAAGTTTAGACTATAATAAATCAAATCTGCGAAACAATTTATCAACATTACAACAGCGAGTCCATATTGAATTTCGGCTGAGAATCAACAGGTAAGAATTTTCTTATCAAGATTTCTCAAGTTGGTTTACCAGAGCTGAATACAAACAACCAGAGAAAAGGTACTGTATCAAGCTAGATGTATTCCAACTTGTCCTAATTTACACCTACAGGTGGGGAATCGTTTATACCAGCTGCATATTTTTTTACGACACAAGTATATTTTTTATTCATACCCTTGAAAGTTGACGAAGAGCAACGAAGGTGTGTCGATCATCCTTGTATGTATCACGCAGAAGCTACAACCAAACCTATCAATAAGCAGAGGTGGCAAGTTTTAAGTCAACGGACCTCATGAAGTTATCAATGGTGTGCATTTGATTTTATATTCTATTCAAATCTTCACATCCATTGTTGCAAGCATCTTATGTACTGGTAACTAGCAACTATTTCAACACGGTAAACTGTTTATACTTTTATAAGTATGCCTTGATATTCTTTTCGCATGACTGTTAATTGGTATGTGAACTACACTGTATTTTTTGACTATGTTAGATTTGCTAAATCTAATTATAAGCTTTAAACTAATAACAACGATGGATCGCACCTTAACTATGACATCTACTGCAAAAAGCCGAAATCGAATGCCACTTCAAGTTTATCAAAGTACAATACTTCTCGACGAGTTACCAATGAGAGTACAGATCTGCTGCTTTCGTTACGAAATTCAATTCAAACGCCTGTCTCTCTTTATATACAATAATTAGTATGCTGTTTTTGGGCGTTTATTCGCCCTTTTACTTTACTATGTCTAATTTGTTACATAGTTCCTGCTCATCTGCATATTGCAAATTTTACTCATTAAAGATCCGCTAAGAGGATTAAAAATGAAATGACTATAATGAGAAGTAAGGATACCAGCCTCATCAGAATCCATCCCGTCTTGTTTACTAATAGTATACAATCATTAATCCTACAAGGAGATTAATAAATGTAATCGAGGATTGATCTGTTTGCTCAGAAATAGATTCCTGTTCCAAGAATTTACTTGTCGGAAAATTAGGATCTGGTGAGCCTAATGTTTTCTTTTTAAAAATAATTTCATTACAAACTATCAAAAAATATATTTAATACATAACCTGCATGATGTATGTCTATTTTGTGTTTTTTTTTTTTTTTTTTTTCTCTTACCAACAGGTGGAAGATATTACTTTCGACAAATATATGCACCTCAGCGTTTAACGTGAACTTTGGTGACAGTACACATATATTTAATTAATCCTACAGTATAATAGCATCTATATGGGATTATGGAAAACCAAAGAACTGACGCAGACGCTTAGATGATGACAATAATTAGCAAGTGGTCATTTCTTCAATTACTTTGAAACTTAAAAATTCAAAATAGTCATAATTTTTCTAGTACGACATTTCATTAACGAGCGATAATGTGCCCCTTTATGTTGCCGATACTAATCTGTTACACAGATACTGCTGATTACTATAGAACATTTTCCTGCCTCGATGTTAATTCAGAGAATGGCGACAAGAATAAGGAAAACACCAAATAAGATGACAAATAAACCTCAGGCTGACCCCATTGTCTCTACTCAGTATTCGAAGATATGCAACTACATATCGTTTTATTTACTAGTCTTAATCAGAAATCTGTCAATCTACATAAAAATAGTAAACCACTGTATTCATCTAATACTCGGGTCAAATTTGTGGAATGGTGAGCATTTTGTATTTTACAATTTACAAAGAAATTATTAACGACACTTGTATCCTACAAAGATTACCAGGCGTCCGCATTAATATATAATACTATTTGACGGTAATCTTAATAATAAAATTTCTGTCTTGCAATGTTATGCCTGGCTTGACTTTAGCATTATGCATTCCTGCTATTGACTGTATAAGTTAGACAATTTTCTGTAACAGAATGTTAATATTACTATCGCAAAATTTTTTGTTCCAGTGTTCTAATTTTAGTATTAAAATGTATGATATTATTTAGCTCAGATATGTAATGCGAATTTTTGGTTACTTTCAAATTTATTTCAGATAGTAGGTACTCCAGTTGAATGTTATTACAATTAAAAAAGTCCCATTAAAACATAAAAAGGGCTGTAAGAATATACACACCTAACCTACTTATGACGATACTATCGCCCATAATTTATTACTCAATATTTTACTTGAGTACCTATTTAATTAAATATTGATATACAAATATCAAGCCAATTAATACTGTAATTATACCTAATCATAGACTCTTTCAGATCGGGATGACACAGGTAACACATATTTCTATATATTTTTGTTTCGATCCAAATAATTTTAATTTTCAGAAAAAAAAAGTAGGCCTATTTAAAATTTATTTTAAAGTCTGAAGTATATTATGAAAAAAATCTAAATGAAAACAAATTCAAAAAAGTAATTACAAAAAACTCATCAGATTATAAAAATAGGATTTAATAAAAATTGAATTTTTAATGATATCATGTTTCTACTGAAGCAATAACATCTCGAAATATTCTCGTCGAATAGGTGAGTGTAAGTCCAATTTCAGGAAAGAAAAATGAAAATAAACAAATGCGGGAATATAACGCTAATCGGTAATAATTTAAAATACTTTGCTACAGTAATGTAAAATATAAAAACAAACTACCTAAACTCGGTCTAAATGTTAAAGAATTTCTGGTAAATGAAATTTAAAAATAATTTCAAAGAAACTCAATAGAGGTATGTATAAAAACTTTCAGAAAACTACAATCAAAAGAAAAATTTTCAATCGAATCTTGTTTGAATTACAAAAAATATAGGATACCGCAAAGAATATGAAAAAAATTAATACAATAGTAACTAAAAATACGTAAGTAAGAAAAAAGTAACAAAAATCGATCATAAATACCCTCTGTTTTAAAGAATAAAAAAGCTTCTATGAACACATTTACCATGAAAGTAAGTGTATAAAATAATAATAATAGGGTTTATTTAAGGTGAGTAGATAAATTCAGTCTCTTTCAGGAAAATTATTACATAAATGAGAGATATTAAAAAGACATTGTATTCGCTTTTATAAGCTTATGCACTATCGTAGAATTATGACCATGAGAGCAAAACGAGCATCTATGAAAAGTAAACTTATACAACTATATTACAATACTGCAGTTAAAATAAAGTCTTAAATAATTTCAAGAATTAACAATTTTTTTTAAACAAGAATAACTAGATATCCTCGTTTTATTAAATAAACATATGTATATCACAAATAAAAGGTAAGTTGTTAAATAATTTTGTCGGCAGGATTGGATTATATTAAAAAGTATATAGGAATAATGAAAATAATATATTGAAAGTAAAAATACATTGAAAAAATACTCATAGATAATCAACATTAATGAAAAAGCTAAACTAGTATATCACAACAATTTGAGATATGAAATAAAGGGCTAATTCAATATAACATTTTGAAGATTAATATAATTTACCAGAAACAAAATAGTAAACTATAGAAGAAAGTTTATGATTATTATAATACAAATTAGAAGAATGGACATACAAATCCAATTATAATATTAATCTATAGTAAACAAAATATAAAAAATTGAAAAAGATAAAATTTTACGAAACAACATGCACCAGTGACAACTAGCGCAGAAAAACAGTTTCATTTCAGATGGAGTGTATAAAATAAAAACCGACAGCGGAGTGGGCAACGAAGATACTACGTTAATTTTTGTTACAGGCTAAAAAAAAATTTGGTGAAAAAATTATATGTATATGATAAAAAAAGAAAAAAAAACTAAAATACGTTAAAAGGAAAAATAGTAAAAAAAAACAGAAAAAATAATAAAAAAAAAGAAAAAATAATAAAAAAAGAAAAAATAATAAAAAAAAAAAATAATAATAAAAAAAAAAAAAAATAATAAAAAAAAAATAAAAAATATTAAAAAAAAAAAAAAATATTTAAAAAAAAACAAAATTAAATAAAAAAGATAAACAAAAAAAAAATACAGCGATGTAGCGAAGAAAGAAGATAAACAAGGTTTGCTCCTATAAACTAATTATTATTCGTTACAGTACATCTTGCAATTGAAAAAAGCTTTATTGTAGAAATTGTACATCGAAGAGAAAATTAAATAGAATTTAATAAGAAATCAGGAGAATATAGAAGATAGCAAGCGGCATGTAAAAGAAAGAGTTGATAAATGCGCAGAAGATGACGGGTCGATTAAACAGCGAATAAAGTGCAACATTGTGAAGACAGAACACACAAAAATAGCATGTTTTTCTTCTTCACTATATTCTATGCGTGAGCGGTAAAAATGACTGCAAACTAAGTGATGAAGAAAAAAAAAACAAATGATGGCATAGTGTAAAAATAAGACCCATCAAGCGACGAAATGAAAAAAGACTCATACGATGGCAAAGTAAAGAAAGAAGATGCAACAAACTAAGCACTGAAGAAAAAGACCCAGGAAATGGTGGGTCGAAGAAAGAAGTATTAACAACCGCAGCAATAAAGGAAGTAGATATAGGAAACGGCGAGGCGAAGAAAAATCCATACTGCAGCGCAATCAAGAAAGAAAACTCCGAAAGCGACGAGGTGAAGAAAGAAGGAAGCGGTGTGATGAAGAAAGAAGATTTGGTAAGCGGCGTGATCAAGAATGAAGATGCAGAAAGCAAAATAATGAAGAAAGAAGATTCAGAAAGCGGCGTGGTGAACAAAGAAGGCCCAGAACGTGGCATGGTGAATGAACAAGTTTTAGCAAGCGGCATGGTGCAAAAAAGACTTATACGGCGATGCGAACAAAAAAAAACAACAAACAAAGTGATGAAGAAAGAAGAATAACCTAGCGGCGTAATCGCTTGATTGAAAAAAACACAGAGTGCGGCTGGGTGAAGAAAGACGACACATACGGTAGAGTGTTAAAGAAAGTGTAGAAGAAAGAAGATACAAAGGGCGGCTTGGAGAAGAAAGAAGACCCATACGGCGGCGTGTTGAAGAAACAGAGGGCGGTCTGGTGAAAAAAGAAGAAACAGAGGGCAGCCTGATGGAGAAAGAAGACACAGAGGGCGGCTTGGAGAAGAAAGAATACACAGAAAGCGGCTCGGTGAAAAAAGAAGACCCATACGGTGGCGTGTTGAAGAAAGAAGACACAAAGGGCGGCTTGGAGAAGAAAGAAGACACAGAGGGCGGCTTGGTGAAGAAAGAAGACACAGAGGGCGGCTTGGTGAAGAAAGAAGACACAGAGGGCGGCTTGGTGAAGAAAGAAGACACAGAGGGCGGCTTGGTGAAGAAAGAAGACACAGAGGGCGGCTTGGTGAAGAAAGAAGACACAGAGGGCGGCTTGGTGCAGAAAGAAGACTTAGAGGGCGGCTTGGTGAAGAAAGAAGACTTAGAGGGCGGCTTGGAGAAGAAAGAAGACACAGAGTGCGACTTAGTGAAGAAAGAAGACCCATACGGTTGCGTGTTGAAGAAACAAAGAGGGCGGCCTAGTGAAAAAAGAAGAAACAGATGGCGGCCTGATGAAAAAAGAAGACACAGAGGGCGGCTTGGAGAAGAAAGAAGACACAGAGAGCGACTTTGTGAAGAAAGAAGACCCATACGGTGGCGTGTTGAAGAAAGAAGACGCAGAGGGTGGCTTGGAGAAAAAAATAGACCCATACGGCGGCGTGTTGAAGAAGACACAGAGGGTGGCTTGGTGAAGAAAGAAGAAACAGATGGCGGCTTGGTGAAGAAAGAAGACACAGAGGGCGGCTTGGTGAAGAAAGAAGACACAGAGGGCGGCTTGGTGAAGAAAGAAGACTTAGAGGGCGGCTTGGTGAAGAAAAGACAGAGGCCGGCTTGGTGAAGAAGAGACAGAGGGCGGCTTGGTGAAGAAAGAAGACACAGAGGGCGGCTTGGTGAAGAAAGATGACACAGCGAGCGGCTTGGTGAAGAAAGAAGACACAGAGGGTGGCTTGGTGAAGAAAGAAGACACAGAGGGTGGCTTGGTGAAGAAAGAAGACACAGAGGGCGGCTTGTTGAAGAAAGAAGACACAACGAGCGGCTTGGTGAAGAAAGAAGACACAGAGGGTGGCTTGGTGAAGAAAGAAGATCCAGGAAGCAGCGTGGTGAAGAAAGAAGACCCCTACGGTGGCGTGTTGAAGAAAGAAGATCCAGGAAGCGGCGTGGTGAAGAATGAAGATCCCTACGGTGGCGTGTTGAAGAAAGAAGATCCATGAAGCGGCGTGGTGAAGAAATAAGACCCAGGAAGTGACGTGGTGAAGAAAGAAGATGCTGCAAGCGAAACGATAAAGAAAGACCCATACGGCAGCATAATGAAGTAATAAGACCCATACGACGAAGCATGATGAAGAAAGATCCAGCGGGCAGCATGGTAAAAAAGAAGATACAGTATACAAAACAGTGAAGAAGACCCGATAGGCACTGTGTTGAAGAAAGAAATAAATTGGATTAATCAAGACGAAAAAGAAGACTTGCAATAGAATAATGAAGAAATAGATAACTGATAACTTCAAAAAAGGCTCAAAGATTTGGACGAAGAGCAAAGAAAAAATAAGATCCCGCAAGCAAAAAAATATAGGAAGGACTTTTAGATGATAGCAAAGAACTTAATAAAAGACTGGAAAACTTGGACGGAGAGTAAAGATGATGAATATAGAAGATCCAAAAAGTTATATAATGAAATAAGACTTAATCAGACAAAGAATCGACAAAGAAAAAAAGTAAAAAAAATGCTGGTCAAGATTTTTCCTTAGAATTTCTTAACAGTGGAATGGTGAAGAAAAAAAATTTCAACGGATTGGAGACAAAAGAAAACAGCAAGCGATGTTAATACTGAAGATTGAAAACTTAAGAAATTGAAGCGACGCCTAAAAAAGAAAAGACTCTAAGAAGGAGCGAATATGAAGAAAGAAGACGTGATCATGTAAGAAATGAACGCAAAGAATATATAGCGCATGTCTCTATAAATATCACGCGTTAATAATGCTCTTGCTTAAAGATGGGAGTAGAATGAAAACCACCAAACTATTTGTTGAAAAAAGAAATCTGAAATATTGGTAAAGGGGTTGAAGACAAAACTAAAATTGAGATGAAGACACAGCAAATTAGTTCATAAAAATAGAAGACAGCATTATGAAGATAAATTAAACGGCGAATGAATAAAACGAAGAGAGAAGAAAGAGTGGTGAAGACTGATCTTTAATAGATGAATCTAGATAATGAAAGAAAATTCGATAAGATGGATGTAAAGTAGAAAGCAGTTTAAGCAAGAGATAAAGTTTTATAAAGAAAGATGATGCACAGGTGATATGATAAAGTTAGATAGACTACAAGATAGAAGAATGAAAACTTAGAAGTGATATGGAAAAAAGAGAAAACCTAAATGACCGATAGAAAAATTGAGATAACAGATATTAAAGGTGACATAACAAAGTGAAAAATACGAATATGAAATGAAAACAAAAGAAGAAAAAAAAAAACTTGCAAGTGGCATAGTAAAAAAAAAAAACTATTCTAAATTGAAGCAGAGTAAAGAAAACAGCAAGTGGCATGGCGAGGAGATCAACATGAGAGCCATTGAATAAATTAAAAAGATCATGCAACATTTCAGCATGTAAAAAAATAAAACATTTGAGAGTATATATGAAACAATCTACATGCAACTTTCAGAAAAGCAATATGGTCTAGAGGATGCAGGAACAATGGGATGACTGATGAGCAATAAAATTAAGTAATACAACATTCAAAATCAGGAGCATTATAATATGTAAGTTAACTTTTACATATAAAATTGACTCTTACTAAATTAGATATTACATTATTAAATATGTAGGATCATATCTATTAATCAATTGAACAGAACTAGATATTGTTATTTTATTTCTTATATATAATAGTACAGTATCTAAAATGATTAGTAATGCCTGATTTCAGTCTAGTGTGTGCAAAGAAATAGTATAATGCCATTTGTATGTCATAAATTCATCATTTCATGTCACAGAATAAAGAACTTATAAAATTAGAAATAAATAAATTTCATCATTTAAGATAACAATCAAGTTTCAAATCATTGCTAACCATATTTAAATATTATTTTTCTATATCTATATATTTAAATATTATTTTTTATAATCATTGCTAACCACATTTAAATATAACTTATCTTTTCCTATTAGTAATTGACTGCAGTAATTATTAAAAAATAATGGTTTAAATTTCTTTTTCAGAAACAAATTAAGACACCGAGGGTTCTACATCAACCTGTCAGACCAGAATAATACCACATTTACAACTATATAAATATATTTATAAATTATATAATTATAAAATTTTATAATTTTTTTATTTTAATGATAACATGTACATTCAAAATATATTACTGATTATATACAAATGTTTATTAAAAAATTATTTTATTTTTATAATAAGATACCTAAACTTCTAAATTTCTAGTATTAATTACTATTATAAATTGTGTGTACCACAGTTATAGAATAGTAATTAATAGTACAGTAGAATAATAACAGATCACTAAAACCATGGAAAAAAAAACTTAAATTCAATAGAACATTTAATTGTGAGAACTTGATTCTTATCAAATAGGATTATTAATGTAAACTCGAAAATTCAAATAAAAATTGACTGCTATCATCCTCATTACACGATAGTTGGTAAGGTATAGAGTATAATTAGGATGGTTATTGGTTTTGCAACCACATCTCATACCCTGAAGAAAAATCTTTACTAATGAATGTGAAAATGAGTCTCTTTATTACCTTTTAGCACCTTAGCAACTTAACCAAACATGAAATATACTATATACATTCATATCTATAGATAATGTTTACCACTTTCACTTACATTAAAAATCTTTTCCCCTGTAATAAAAAAGTCCATGTACCTGGAAGCAACCCCACATCTATTGAGAGTACGGGATACGTGTGCTAAAAACATAGTGGATACACAGAAGAGTAGAGAAAAAAGTTTAAATAAAATCCTGATAGTTTAAACTTTTTGTTTTTGGACCCGTGAAGTCGATTCCTAATATATTCAACAAGTTTATCAGCATGCATTTCTCGTAGTTATGACGGTAAATCTCCACACACAAGTTAAATAAATATTAATTATTACCCCTGACGGGTATACATGTTTTGGGAATCCCCACAACGGGTATTGAGGGTCGCTGCGACTCAAACAACATTTTCTTTAAATATTTTAGCTTCTTGCAGACCAATTTTGACTTTTTTTTTTAATTAAAGTACTACTATTTATTATACTTTAACAAATATAATAAATAAAAAGCTGTAATTTAATTCATTTTGGATAATATAAATAGGTATAATTCGGCTTTAAACCTTCGCAAACGCATATTTCAGGAGATTTTATTAAAAATTCAATAACTCTACATTTATTAACGTTAGAAATAAAAAAAATATATATCATTCTAAAGCTGAAAGTGTGTAGTATAAGAATGTATCGGTCATTTTATTGAGTTCTTTAAAAACTATAATTATTTTAAAAAATGAAAGCAGGAAATTATGATGAATGATGTATAGACAAAAAAGGGTTCAAGAATGTTTAAGAAATATATAAGAATTTTTTTTTTCGAAAATTTTTATTTTCCAATATAAAAAAAATCATCGAATTACAAGTAACTCCCCATTGAAGGTTATTTGTCTACAAACTTATGAACTACATAAGACATCGTGTACTTCGATGTCGGTTACACATGGGTAACCGACATCGAAGTACACGATGTCTTTGTCTTTTTTCTAAATCAATAGCTTCTTCATACAGTACTTGTTATACCTAACAAACTTTAAATACTTTTTTTTATCGGCAAGTGTAGTTGAGGACATTCGTAACGTCTTGTGAAATGAGATTTTGTCAGATCGTCGTCAGTGGCAGGCTCGTCCAATAAAATATTGTTGAAATCATCTACTAACATTTCTGTAAGGTTTTTTTATTTGTAACTATCATTTATTTCATGTTTAAAAGACACAAAACTCGAAAATTTCATTTCTTACTGACTAATTTAGCAAGAATTGATTTTTTTTTTAATATATGGTAAACAATTATATTTGGTAAAGAAGGAAATTAATTCAATTTTTACTTACCAATAATGTTGATTATAACACATAAAAAAATCTTATTCACATTTACCAAATAACAAAATATACCGCACTTTTTTTTTGGTGGATAAAAATTAAATGGTAGCCCCGCCTGCGCTGACGGGATACGCTGGCGGAGCACCAGTGAAGGGTGATCAATGAGAATGAAAACAGGCCAGTTAGCCCATCATGATGAATTCATTAGGAATTAACCATGATAGTTTCCAGAGGGAACCACGAGAAGGTTGACCTGGTTGGGTATATTGCTAGCAATGGGATTTTTAGTCTCTATTAGTAACAATCCCTTTCCCGAAATTTTCAGAGTAAAATTTTCCGATGCGTACAGTTTGAAAACTAAGATGAATGTAAAGATGAAACCAATTCCATTTGTCTTCTGAAGGTCTAAACTAAAATATTGTGGTGGGAGAAACAGCTGTACATAGTTCCTTCATAGTGTATCTGAGACCCGCCGAACTACTGGCCGGGTCGTTGCGACTCACTATACCGGTCAGGGGTTAAACTTACCCCATATTTTAGTCAACGTAGATGGTAGGACAGCAAAGGTTCAATTTTGAAGTAGCGTCTTCTAATTTAAATTGAAATGAGTTTTCTTTTAAAAGTTCTATGAAGCGTTGTATTATATTCTCTCCGTACTATTTGTGATAACTAATATTTAAAAAATAGGTAAGTAGTCCAGAAGTAGGTAAAGTATACCCATACCTATTTAAAATTTCCGAAAAATCGTTTCCTTTCTAAAATAAAAACTGTCAGACTCTTTTTAAAGGTTTCCCGCGGAAACGGTAGAACCATTTTAGTTTTCGTTTTTTTTTTTTCTGCCTCTTAGGTACTGAGTTTATAACAAATGTTATTCCTTGTTCTTAGGATCGTAAGCAGTTCATAGATTAGAAATAGCACCTGTTTACACTTTATTTAAAAAGGAAATGATGCACAATGTTCTATCTCTGTTCCACAGCAAAAATTGTATATTTGACTTATAATACTAGTATAGTATTATATACTATACTAGTATTATAAGTGATAATATATTACCTGTGCTTATAGAAATTATGACAATATTAGAGAATCAATGAATAAACAGTTTAAGAGAAAACTTGTCAAAATTATAAAAAAAATTGCACATTTTAATTAAAACATTCATATTAATAATTTTTTTAATAAAATAAAACTAGGTATGAATTATTATAATTGGTCATGTTTACTATACAAAGAAAGAAGGATAAGGAAATTGAAGTGGCAATGGCAATTATTATTCTAACTCGTATGCGTCTAGGTCACGTATGCACACCTTCTCATTTATACAGGCTTGGTATTATATAAAGTTCGCATGTAATTGCGGTGCTGAAGTAGCAGTCTTGAATCATATATTTTTTTCATATTCTAAAATTGGCCACCAAAATTTATATCAAGTTTAATGATATTGTGAATGATGTTTATTTGATGGATACTTTGAATGATCTATGAAGATACGTTTATCTTTGATTATATAGAAGAAATTTATCTAATAATTTATAATCCATTAATTAAAGTCGAGATTCTAATGTCAAAGCAATGTCGAGTATTAAACTAAGAACAAGGGATTACATAGAAGGAATGATAAAATAAAAACTGTAAATCATATGATTGCCTCCTTTCTATATACTAGCCTGCTATGAATTGACAAAAATAGCAACTGATGGCGTATCTTTTCGTTCTCTTTTTACTAATTATATTTGCATAAGAAGACAGGAGGCTATGATTAACAGTTTTTATTTTATCATTTCTTCTCTGTAATTCCTTGTTCTTAGGACGAGGAAGCGAGTTCAACGAGCCACTAATAGGTGGCGCTATAAAGTGTCAAAATGACAGTTGAATCAGTCAATCAAATCTATAAATCAATCAAATCACTATCCACTAAAAGGGAAATAAGTAAATTTAAACCAACTTATTATATTGGAAGTTCCTTAAATAACAAAATACGTTGTGTTGCAGAAGGAAGTTATTCAGAATAATGTCGTACCAATTATACAGAAACACTACAATCGGCAACACATTACAAGAAAGCCTCGATGAACTAATACAAGTAAGTTTTGTTTTTTGTAAGGCCATTGTTTACAATTCCTTTGTATATTCCTGATTTTTTTCAGTATGGACAAATAACACCGGCATTAGCAGTGAAAGTATTATTACAATTTGACAAGTCTATTAACCAAGCATTATCTAATAGAGTGAAATCAAGACTAACTTTCAAAGCAGGAAAACTAAATACCTATAGGTATGTACGCACACACAATTTTACCACATAAAAATTAAACTTGTGATAGATAAGTGTTCAATATATATTCGGTTGAAATATAGAATATTTGACATCAAATTTATTCATAAAAAGTCTTTTAGTTTATACAAAAAATAAATATGGAGGAGAGTTTATTTTTATTGATTTTTGAAAATTATCTAGTTAATATCATCAAACATCTTGTATCAAAACAAACAAATCTTTGTAAATTTTGACTTGGCTATTTTTTTATTGGTTAACCCTTCGTCAACCATGTGTTTTTTTTGCACACTGTCAACCATCATGGACAATATCATCCCAGATGATAATTTGACCTACTTAAAGGTAGAGAAAAATTCCAAAAAAAAAATCGGGGAATATGTTCTAGATTTCTTTTTTATATTTCCATAGTTTTTGATTTGAATACTTTACCCCCTGGTGAAATAGAACTTTTGTAACCTCTACAAAAAATACTGTAATTTCTAACATTTCACTAAAAAATCAATATCTTGGATATAAATCAGTTTTAAGAAGAAATGTTTTGGAGATTTATTCTTCATATAAGCACCTTTCACAACCTTGCCTATGAGGTATGTACATGTTTTTTGACAGAGGGGTTGAGGTTTCATTCTTTTTTTCTTACAAAGATATGCATCAGATTAAAACTTGATGCAGATGATATTGTCCTATACGGTTGGTGGAGGGTTAATGGAAGTTTTGCTCCTTTGGAATAATAGGATTTGGCTCCTCCTCATCTCCCTGATTCCTACTCTAATATTAAGTAGCTCTAACCTGATTTGCACAGGTAGTTAGACTTTTTGAAAATAGTATATAGCATATGTCACTCACGGGTAATGTAACTTTACCGTAAGTATTTAAAAAAATGGTTGAGTGGTTGTTGAGTTTAACCATTATGAACAATCAAATCTTTTCTTTTTATAATATTAGTATAGATAAATGTATTTGTTCTAAGAATGGTATAAAATGTTGATTAAATAATCTGAGACTATTTCCTTCTCTAGTGATGGGAAAAATATAAACAAAAAATCAATATCCTTTATTGTCAGTCTATCATTTGATTACACAAAATATTAATTCTTAAATAGGTATTGATTTATAAGGATTCGTTTGATTTTTGAGTTAAAATATGTCCTGTTAATTATGTGCCAAAATTTCTGGTGGAGCATCAAATTGAGAGTTTTTTTTTTAATGAGTGATAATGAAGTTGTAACCCCACCTGCGCTATCAGTATACGCTAGCGGGGGACCAGTGAGGGATCATATGTGATGATGAAAGCAGGATAGTTAACTCATGGTGACGATTTCCACTAGAATTAACCACAATGGTTTCCAGGGGGAACCGCATGGAACTCGACCTGATAGGGTATGTTGCTAGCAATCGGTTCATTAAACCCTATTACTAACAATCCCTTTCCCCCCCAAATTGAGGGTTGAAAAGTGAGGATGAAAGCAAAACTCTCCATTGTGATGTTTTTTAGTATTGATCAGTGGATATTTCCCAGTTTAGCTTGGGTTGAAATTGAGTACTAAAATAGGAACAAAACAACATTGTATGTATGTATATTTTTTTATGGGTGAAAATGCAATGACCCCACCTTCACTATCAGTATACACTGGGGGGGGGGGGTATCAGTGAGAAATGATGTGAGGATGATAGCAGGTCAGTTGATCTATTGTGATGAGTTCAACATGACCTAATCATAATGGTTTCCAGGGAAATTGCATAGAGGTCGAGCAGATAGGGCTATTGAATATTGCTAGCAATGGGGCCGTTAGACCCTGTTACTAACAATCCCTTTTCCCTCTGTTATGTACAATTGGGTGTATAATGAGAAGTTCATACATTATAAACATATAAAAAATATATGTATACTAGTCAAATATTATGTGTTATGAGTAAAGACAAATTAACATACAAAGTTATAATTTAAGACAGAGGACAAATAGCTAATAGTTACACAAGAGAAGAGTTTACAAAAGTCAAAAGATATGGCATATCAACTGGATGGGGGGTGTCACATGGCAACATCTCAACTATAATCTTTATGAACCTACAAGTTGGGCATTCAAAAAACATGCTCTAATGTGCTTTCATTTAAATGGCATTCCCATGGAGAGTTGTCTCCTACCTTATTCTTGTGAAGAAATGCCTTGTTCCAGTCTTATCTTATCTATACTAATATTTTAAAGCAGGGAGATTATATTTTTGTATGTTTGTAATGGATAAACTCAAAAAATACTAACCTAAATTTAAAACATCTTTTGTCTATAAAAAGTTACAAATAAAATACACACTAATCTGTCTTTCTATCTACCTGTGCGAAGCCGGGACAGATTACTAGTGTATAATAAAATAATAGCTGTAGAATAATAAATAAGTTTAGTATTTCAAAACCCTACAATAACTTCACAAAAACTTTCTTTTAATATAATTTCAGGTTTTGTGACAATGTATGGACATTTATGTTGAATGATGTAGAATTTAGGGAAATGCAAGAGGTTGCCAAAGTTGACAAAGTAAAAATTGTAGCTTGTGATGGAAAAAGTAAGTATGATTATATACTTAATATTAATATACATTATATATTTAAGGGTTTGCACACACTTGGGATTTTTGTCTGCTGCAGATTAATTTGCATTGTGTAATGCAGTTCTAGTTTATTGGTGGGTTTCTAGACATGAGCGTGCTCAATGTATTTGTGTTAATTTGAATAAGTCACCATGACAGTGGCAGTATACGGTTGACTGGTAGAGAACGCCTTTAGGTGTTATGCCCAACATGTGCACCTATATTATGTCTATTAAAGTTAAATAAATATCGCTTTTTTACTAAATCAAATGTTTTACCTAATACCAAAACATTGCAATCAAGCAGAACACTATTAATCTGTCTAACATTACA
The DNA here is from genome assembly GCF_026898425.1 of Galleria mellonella. NCBI lineage: Eukaryota > Metazoa > Arthropoda > Insecta > Lepidoptera > Pyralidae > Galleria > Galleria mellonella. Next base: position 7,118,600 of record NW_026442138.1, read on the forward strand.
TAAATAGAACTCCCTGTTCTTTGTCAATATTTTAGTATTGTATGTTTAGGTACAAATGTTATTGTTATTACGAATAGTAAACATATAATTTAAAATTGTCCCATTTCAGATGTGGAAGACCGAAGGTAACCTATGGTGATATTTGTGATTAGCGTAATTCCAAAAATATGCAACAATTAATTAATGTTTTTTCTTGTATGTTGTGGTTATTTTTGAGTAATTAAAGTTCTTATTTTATTAAATTGTTTCCATGTTTTTATTATATTTGTAGCTACTTCAATTACCCATGACTTGATCGTCAATAAATACGTCCCAATCACTCAGATTGGGACGTGTTTATTGACTAGGATGAAAGTAGCCTATTTCCTTCTTCATCCCAAATACTATGTGTATAACAAATTTCATAACGATTAGTGGGAACACTGGTATCCAAGCCTATACCATTAGCACAGGCTAGGTTACCATTCCATTATTCATTAAAAAACTTCCTCACAAACTTTTACATTTATAACAGTAGTAACGTTCACAAGTTACTACTAAACTTGTGAACGTAACAACATTTTTGTAAGGATTAACTGTTATTTCATATCTTGTAAACACTTAATTGATCTTTAAAATACTTTGCAAAATATTTGTGTTAGAATTACTAAAAATAATGAAACAATTGATATCTCATTAAGTTTATTTTATTTAAATTCCTAAAAAATATTTATACATAATATTTACAAACCCTTATGAACCTTTATTCGATCAAAAAGAAAATTTCAATCAATCAATTTAGAATTATGCTATTGGATATCTTTATAATAAAACAGTCCAAAATTATATAGGTACATAAACAACAAAATGTGTTACAATACAACGATCAAAATATTGATGTACTTAGTTCAAAATGTCACCACAGAAACAGAAAATGAAAATTATTTTTACAATTGCCAAATAAAATTACTGATCACATATTTGGTATCTATAAGTAACAAAAAAATATTATTTAGTGCGATAATCACCAATTATGTAAACCCAATAAAAATTTAAACATCTAATCGTAAAAATAACCATATTCGTTTATACTCGTATCTATAGTTTATCAAAATGTCTATCTCTAACTTTTCAATTTACATCTATCCAGTCCTACAACCATCTTAACAAAAAAAAAAAAAATAATAATAATAGAAGTATTGTGAGCTTTGATTCAAACTTAGATATTATAGATCGTATCTCCATCCAAATGCTTTGAAAAAAGCGGGTCAACTTTTTCATACAATTGTTTTCCTCGCAATGTTACCAAATTAGAAATTATTACTTGAAGGTCGTAACTTAAAATATTATTAGTATTAAATAATCCTTTATAATATTTCACTTTATTTACATATTTAATTATTTATTAAAAATGCGCAGATAAAGAATAATAATGCGATAAAAAGACCTTCATAATTCTTTCTTTAAAAATTAATAAAATTTTGACGTGAAATGTTGAAAATCGGCATTTGTGAAATTTAAAAAATACATGGATCCATGTATTTTTTAAATATGGACGGTTAATGTCATTAAAGTGATGGCCATTCCTTCATTAGTTTTATATCTTATATTTTTTCTTTTTAGTGCGCAAAAACTCATTTTAATTATTAAATAAATATAGCCACGTCAAATACGTTGTAAGCGTAACACTAATTTCACAATTAGCTGACAAAAAGTTGACCCGTTTTTGAGACTATGTAATCTAAGGATTAAACTAAGAGTTGAATAAATTGTGTAACGTAACGTAAAAATATGAAATACTTTTTTATAAATTAGCTAATTATATATTTGAGAAACAATATTAACAAATATATACATATAATTGGAAAGTACCAGAAATTAGAAAACTTAGAACAAGAATTGTAAATGTCTATACAGATTGTCAGGAAGTCTTAGCTAACTATATGTTCTGCCATTTTGTTGAATACATTTACTTAGATTAAGAACTGTAAATGTCTATAAAGAGCCTTGTCATTGTTTAGGCACAATAGGAGGGCGGTGAAGTGAGGTCCGCAAGCAGATCCAGTTCTTCTTCTGTTAATTGTTCCCTGTGTTTGGGCCAGTCGTCTTGATGTGTGCGTCTGAATTCGGCAAGTGATTTGCGTATAGTTGCTGGTATAGGATCCGGCGCGTTCGTATGTTTGGCCAGCTCCGCTAAAACTTCTCCTAACCTGGGACCGAGACTATATGGCCTGGACGCTAGGTAAGCGCACAGACCGAGGACACCACAGTGCCTCTCTACCAGCTGCTTTGAGCGACAGTTCCGTGTAAGAGTTCGCAACGTTTGTTGCTCGTCGGGTAGGGCGCGGCAGTGCATTAATCCAGTTAGTAGTTTTGCCGCAGATTGTCGGACCTAATAATAGTAATATGCATTTATATATTATAAAATTGGGATATTAGAGGTATTTTTACTTTTGATTCTAATAATGTAGACGCGGCATTATTAATTTATAAAGCAAATGGACTGCAGATATACTTGTTAGAATAAGTGATGTTTATGCAAGATATTTATAGGCGACATCTGTTACTTTCTATCAGGTGAACTATCAGTTTTTTTGCCATTCTTAGTTTTTTTAAATAAATTACATAACAGGCCAAATAATTTATATAGAAATCAATTAGATGGGATGAATAATGTTTTCAAATGCCAATGAATAATGTGTTAAAGTTTCAAATACAAATAGATGGGATGAATAATGGAAATATAATGTGATTTTAACAATAATATTAATTATTAAATTATATAAATAAAATGTAAAGATTAACAGTGTAATTTAAGTGTGTCACATAAAATGTATAACATAAACAACAGTGAAATGCATAAAATATATCTGCAGATAAAATGTAAGCACTAAATATTCAATTATTGAGAAGGTCACTTGATATCAAATTGATTATTTGGTTATTGATTTAATAATAATAATAATAAACTCTTTATTGCGCACAATAAAAATGTATACAAGGAGTATTTATATAGAATGTACATATACAAAAGGCGGCCTTATCGCTAAAAGTAATCTCTTACAGACAACCTGGCATAAATAATAGATAAGTACAGAGAGAAAGAAGATGGCGCAAGACACACACACAGACACTCAGACATAGTAAATACATAAAAGGAATCAAACAAAACGCAAAATATTTTAAATATAAAAATAAGATTACAATACATAAACATACATATATAATATAAATAATAATACATAAATACATTAATATACTAAATAGATCAAGGTAAATCACACGTAGTGAACGTCAAAGCAAATTAGAGAGATAGGTAATGATAGATATAGTTGTTTTTAAATTAATAAAATTATCAATCTACTTTTAGTCACTTGTAAGTATACTCACTTCTAATCTGGGATCGCGCATAAGTTTCAGGGCAAACTGTTCAGCGCTCACTGCCCGATCGGTGCGGTCACACAATAGAGGCAGTCCGTAGAATAGCAGCGGCTGTGCGAACTCTAGACACGACAGTCGTGCCCACCACGAACGATCTGTTTGTAACAATATATATTATTTAAACAATGAATTTTTACTGTGGATGTTACCATTACCGAGTACCTGTGTTCATTACTATGGTAATTCTGGGGTATTTTGTAATGGTGATATTTAACGTATTCTATAACTGTAACATAATATCTATAGACCATAGTTGCTATGTGAATTGTCAGTTTGTTTTCAGTTGTAAAAAAAAACTATATTATAGGTAGTATTCAAGTAAAAAAATCAATTCATTGGTATCTTGTTGTCTACATCGACAATACACTGTGTGGTCATCGTCAGCGAGCATATTAGGTGGTCAACCTAGTGTAGTCACTGTATTCGAACATCACCTGTGAATCTCCTTTATTCATGAAGTAGCAAAATAATACAGACCATCAGCAAGCTTGTGCAGCAAGACGAGCGCGTCGTCGAAAGGTTGCGCGTGGTGCAGGTGTAAGGCGAGCGCGGCGAGGAAGGCGGCAGCGGCACGCGGCAGCTCGTCCAGCTGCGGGCCACGCGCCGCCACCGCGCATGCGTCACGCACTAACGCCTGCAGCGCACGCGCACCACTCGCGCCGCCGCCCGACACCCCTCGCACCACCACTCCCATGCACCCGCGCAGCACTGCCACACAAAACATGTTATAAATACTGATAAATAATTATGCTCCACTCGGCGAAGGCACTAAACCCGGTTTTAAAAAAATTGTCGAGTAAAAAATATTAATACTAATACTATTAAATATATATTATTATTGAAACTGAAGTATTAATATTATTATAATAATATTAATACTTCAGTTTGGTAACAAAATTGTAGTTTTTGTTGGAAAACTCGAAAGCAGAAAAAGATGTATTTATTTCGATCGTGCTTGAGATTAGCTATTTTATAAATGACGTACATTGGCTGGGACCAGGTTCGACACAATTTCGAAACCTCCTAACAATATGCTACATGTAAAAAATGTGAAAATGTGATGAAGTCAATAAGGTTAGAATGAACTTTTCTGAATTGGTTTGATCTTAAAACATCTCCAAGTCATCCCTTTTAAAATATCTTCAAGATCTAACTGTGGTTGCTAATCCACCTGCTAAACGTGGCAACTACTGGCATAACCTCCCAGGGAGAGGTTTATGTTCAGCAGTTGACAATTAAAAGCTGACATTATGATGATAGTAAAAGGGGGGTTTATGGTGACGTACCGGTAGTAAGTAGGTTGACAGCGTTGGCGTGATGGTGGGGGGCGGGTTGCGCCGGGGGTGGAGGCGGCGCGGCACAGTCAGCCGCTAGCCGCAGCGCCGACTGCAGCCGCGAAACCAGCTGCGTGTCCAGTCGTTCCACGCGGGCCACCCCGCTGCGGGACGCGCATTCCGAGCTCTCCTCGCTTGTCTGTAAACGTCACAGTTTTAATACAACAAATGGGGAGGGGAAGGAATTTAACGATATACCCTTGCGAATGATCCACCGTGGAGGAAACCATCACGATTAATTTTTAGTGATTATCTCTAAGAATTAATCACTTACTGGTAATTGAAAAGGACAAAGTGATTCGTTGCTCATCACGTGCACTGCAGTCACATAAAGAGAGAAAAGACCTAACGAAAGTAAAGCAGATATAAATAATTTTGACTTATGTATCTCGTGGTTTTATGTATATCTATTTCAGATAAAAAAAAAGTTTTTTTTTTTAAATCGATATAGAACTGACAGAGTTATGAGAACTGCTTATTTTTAAAGTTGAATCAAAAATTCCGTTCCCGAGTATGACGAATGACCAACCTGCGGCGTGTCCTCTGCGATGACGTCATCGGGCGAGAGTTGCGCGACGGTAACCTCGACGGCGGTCTCTTGCGTCGTATCCAACGCGGGCTCGCACAAATTCACCTCGCGAGACACGCACTGTCCAGCTATCATAGACGCCGCAGTCTTTACCACTGTAAACAAAGAGATATTTAATAAATTATCTATTTTCTAAAAAAAAATATTTCAATGAGTGAAATACCTTTGAGACAACTATAAAACTATGGAAGATATCAATATTTTAATTCATTACATATTCTTGCTGAAACAATCTAATGATATAACGAAATACTACAATAGTTAATACATTTTGATATTCTGTTTTGAAGGAAATTGGTTATTTTTTTAAACATAAGTAGTAAGGCAAAAGATGCTGTGGGCAAAATCAAATGTTCATTTGATTATGTTGTATTCACTTAGACATGATCAGTTTTTTTTTTATTAAATTTGTAATTAATCACAAAAGAATTTCTTAACTATTCTGAATTAATTCCACATTTCGTTTAGTAACTCATATGCCTTATTTCTTTATTGGTATCAAATTAATTTCGTAACGTTTCAATCTGTCTTTATCCTTTCCTTATTATTTATAGCAAGTTTCTCCGTATGATCTCGATATGTTTATATGTGACTTACATTAAACAACTACATCTTTAAGAACTGTTTTTTGTATTATTTGTTTATTAAATAAATAAATAAACATTATATATACGTTTTCCCTAGAGACTACAGCATGAGGTTCTTAAAAATAAGGCCGGCAATGATTAACAAACAAGATTAAGTAATAGATTCAATCTATCCTTATTTATTCATCTTTCTATTTCGTTGAGTATTACAGGTACAGTTTATATGTACATATTTAGTTAAATACTTACTTGGAAAGTTTACAGTGGTGTATAGTACAATCTTTACAAATATCCATTCTCTTATTTATTAAAACGCCACGCTAACAGATTGTTTTACTTATAAATAAATAAATGAAACAATTTAAATTCTATTGAAATGATTCAATCATTAGTTCCACTTTATGCGTATATTACTAATATCTTTATTTATTTGATAATATTTAATAATTTATTTTCTATTTTACTGTTTCACAAACAAAAAGCATGCTGTAATTGCCCCTAAATGTAAAAACAATCTTAATCCACTAGTGTACTGTATTGAAATGCTTTGTTGTATCTTGTTTTTTTTTTTTTAAATATACAACTTAGAATGGCAAACAAGCTAACGGCCCACCTGATGGAAAGTGGTAACTGTCGCCTATAAATATGAGCAGTACCATGGACATAACAGAGTATACTGTTTCGCCCATGATACCCTCCATGCGTTGCCATTCCTGAGGACTCAGATGTTATTATCCTGCAAACCGAAACACAGCCATGCAAACACAACTGCTTCACAGTAGAAACACGAATGGAACAGAGATATCCAAGCAATCGACTTTTGTACAAAGTCTCCCTCTGGTGAAACCCTCCTCTCTTGTGTTGGTGATCTTAAAAATATTTGTTTCCCCCCATAATAGTATATAAAATAGGTCTAATTACACTCACCAATATAATAATTCTACAATACATGAATGCTCAGACTTACCTATATCGCCGTTTTCATCATAAAGTGCGGCCAGTCGCGGTTTGACAGCGGCGAGGAAGTCCTCTAGCCGCGGCGCGTTACACTCACTACCGCCCGGAAACACTATCTCCAGGTCGAAGATTGTCATCAGCATACTGCGTGGACAATGTATTCAATGAGTCTTTTTATAATTTCACTTAGAACAGCACACGGCATGACTTTATCGTCACAATGAAATATTAAGTTTATGTTTCACAAAAATAAAACTGACTTCAGATGTGGCAAAACCAGTTATTTTAATATAAGAACTAACCTACTGATGCGGGGGGAAAGGGATTAGATCCCATTATTGTTAGTAATGGGGTCTAACCGACCCATTGCCAGCAATACACCTTATCAGGTTGACTTCCACGTAGTTCCCCCGTGAAACTATCGTGATTAATTCTAGTGGAATTCGTCACGATGGGCTAACTGACCTGAGGGCGTACCATGAAATGTTTTCCGAAATTTCGAAGCCGAACGAAACACAAATTGATGTTAAAATTACATAATACTTACCGTTTAAAACATTAATAATATTAAAATATTATTCCTTTGGACTTTTATGGTAGGATTTGGGACGAAGGAAATGTTAAGTTCCATTTACTGGGCCGTATTAGGTATGAACGAAAACACGAACTTGAGTCCGAAACTTCGGAATTTCATTTCATGGTAGGCCCCCTGGTTTCATCCTCACTTATCATCACTTACTGGTGACCTGCCAGCGTATACCGATAGCGCAGACAGAGTTACTATTCCATTATCATCCATTAAAAAAGACCTACCGATGCGATTTTCATAAAATTTCTATGGGACTAATTTGTAAGCATATCCTTTTTTTATATATATAAAAAAAAAATCCTAATCGGTTTATAATTAAATCACGGGAATATAATAACGGAATCATGAGATAAGAAACATAAAAAATTACAAACCAATAAAAACTCCTTTTTAAAACCGATGTGGAAAATTCTTTTTTATCTTAAAGGATAAACTTGCAGATTGGTCACATAGAAATGTTATCAAAAGCGGTTCAGTTTAGTTTATAAATCAATATTTTTTATAATATAATAGGTTTTGTAAAAATCTAAGTCGGTATTTTTGTAGAACATAATCTAAAATTACATTTATTTTATTAAATGAAAGGTACAATTGGTCAATATTAATTATGTCAAAATAGAAGTCGTTGATTTATTGCTAAGCAAAATCCAGTGTTGTATTCTTTTCAAGACATTTAATCAAATAATAAAAATAAGATTTGAAATAACAGAAAGAAGACTTGATTATAAAAGCATCTAGTGCGACAGCAACAAGTTATTGATCATTTCTTAAAATACTAGTTCAATCGTTGCAACATATTATTCTATATAATAGGGGAGAGTCGGATATATTGTACCATTTTTCAGTATCAGCAAAATATCTCGTTTCCCTATTAATTTAGTCAAATTATTTATCCAATGCCAAATTGTTTAGAACCTCGTTTATCATATACCGCAATGTCGACCCTATACTCTTAACCGATTTCTCAAAATATTCGTTTTTCTAAAGGCTTCCGATTGGAACAATTTACCCGACTAGTCGGTTTAAATGTACCATAGGTTAGCTAAATTGTACCACTAATAGTTAAGGGACATTCAAACATGTTAAATGTTTAATAATTGTATAAAATATTTAATATTACTAATACTCAATATTATCCATGATAATATTTTAATTATTATAAAAAAAGTAGTAACAGACATAAAATTATTTTTTCTCCAATAAGTAACATTCATAACTTAAAAAAAAAATTATATAGAATTATCAAAAACAAAACAATCATCAAATTACCTTCAAATTAAATTACCTTCTTAATTATAAAATTAAATTATTTCTTTTATGAAAACGAAGAAAAAAACAGTTTTAACTTAAAATTACAATTTGGTCAATCAAAAATTATTTTGTACTGAGATCAAAGTCTTTGCTCAATTTAACACTGATTTAATTTAAACAATTGTCACAAATATGTGGATTTGAAGCCCAGTTTTGTTGAAGAAGTGACCCTCAGATATAGAACAAATATTTTCCTTATCATCATCGTCATTGTCGTCTACCAGCTCTAGAACTACATCCCCAAAACTCGTTGCAGATTGACGTAGAAGACCTTTGTATTTTCTGAGTTATTCAATCTTTTTCTCTGGAATTATATTTTTCTTATTTTGTGTTATTTTTAAACCACTACTTTTTATGGTTTCTTTTGAATTGTCGATAATCCGCATTTATCGACATTGAATACAATTAACAGCTGTTAGGCCATTTACATCAGTTATCTTTTCTATTAGATCATAGAACCGTAAACATTTTGTTTATTAAAGCCTTTTACTGTATTTATGGATGTGACGTGGGGGTGAAGGTTTTGTCTCGTCGGGTTAATTGTACCAGTACAATTTAGATAACTACTAGTAGTACGATTTATAAAACCAAAAGATTTAAAAAATATGTATCTGTTACAAAATAACCCCAAAATCTAACGCGCTCATAACTATATAGTTTGAAAGGTAATTGTTGATATATTCAATAAAATATACAGCAAAATTATAACTTATCTTTTCATTGAGTTATATGCTTAGAAACACTCGTCAAAATTTACATCAAACACTAACCAAATAGTATTTTTTTTCTCAGATACAATGCAATTGTCGGACGTCATTACAAAACCAAAAGAAATTGAGGGCACTGTCAGTGCTTAGTTTCGTTTTGTCAGAAAAGAAAAATAGTGATGTTTAGTAGGAAATTTTGACATGGTACAAATTATCAGGCATTACAATATACCCAACTCTCCCCTACTAGCGGCCCGTCCCGGCTTCGCACGGGTAAACATTTATGCAACATTTTAAAAAATGGTTATTGTGACATAACGATAATAGTTGGACATATATATATCGCAAGGTTTTTTGTAGTTATTGATATTTTCTTTAATATTGTAGAACATACTTTTGTTCTATCACCAATAGTTTCCGCAACGCACGCGACGAAAGATATTTTATAGCATTTTTTACACCTTGAGTTACGTTACTAAAGTTTTAGTAAGGATCCCTAATCTTTTCTAGCAATAAATATAGCCTATGTTACTCAGGGTGAATGTAGTTTTCTAATGGTGAAAGAATTTTTAAAACCGGCAAAGTAGTTTTTGAGTTTATTCATTACAAACATACACACAAAAATACAAATCTTTCCTCTTTATAATATTAGTGTAGATGAGCAGAAGCATGCTTACCTGCCTACAATTTCGCGCACGTTTTGATACGGGTGTTGCGTGAAGTTCGCAGCTTCTAGTCTTTTGAGCACTTCAGTTGCGAGCGGCGCCACTCGCCAGTTTAATGTCGCGATCGCGCTCTTAACAAAAAAAAAAAGCAATGAAATGTTATAATTATAGTATTATTTATTAAAAGACACTGGTATTTCACTCGGATATTTATTTATTTATCTATTTATTAAATCAATCATTTATTTGCATAAACATAGTTGTAACAAACCAGCAGTTGTAAGTTTGATGTTATAGAACTCTAGTACGCTATGTTTAACCATCATAGAGTATAAAAAAAGTAACTATATAAAACATTAATTAAAATAATAATAATAAATTTATAAAATACAATTGCATTATTTAAAAAAAAAACAGCAATTATCCAGTACTCAATTAACTATACAATGTTAAAAGTTGCCATGATATGCCCAATGTATAGAAGTAAAAAAATCAAAATATTTTTTTTCACATTAGACATTATTGTTTACAACATGCACATTGGTTTTTTAGGGTTAATGTGCCAGTTACTTACCTGTAGCGCGTATAGCCTAGCGCAGATGACGAAGGAGGTGTCTGTGTCGACGGGGGCTGCGGGGGCTGCGGGGGTGGCGGTAGAGGTATCGGCGTTGGTGTCGGCGGCGGCAGCGGGGGCGGGGGGTGCACACAGTGCCAGCAAGGCGCGCAGTACGGGCGCGGCCCGCAGCGGGTCTACCCGCTCCATGCCCATCACCACGCTCGTCGCCCAGTCCTCCATAGTTTCCACCGTCACGGATGTCAGGCCTATAGGAGAAATGTCAATTGTAATAGTCTATCTAAAAGTAATATTATAAAGAGTAATTGATATTTAAGTATTTGATTTTTTGCACGTCTGTTTGTAATAGACAAACTCAAAAACTACCTAAGTGATTTTAACAATTCTTTCGCCTGTAAAAAGCTATATTAAATTCAGAGCAAGTGATAGGCTATATTTTAATAAAAAAAAAATGTGCGATGCAGTAGCAGACTAATACTGTACTGTACTGTAATAAAATTCTATGGACAAATTTTACTTCAAATAGGATATTTACTTTGTTTTTATTGTATGCTCTACTAACCAATTACTAAAAGATTAAAGGCATAAAAAAATATAGAAGCGAGACAACACCATGTTTCTCAGGAATAGCATGTAATCTGACATAGCATGAGAAGTCAACAGTGTATTCTGTGATAATCATTGTTTGTAATTCTAAACTGTATAAAAGAAATAATGGGAGCTTAATTTCATTCTAATCATGCTATCAAAAATATTTAATTACCCGTAGTGAGGAGTAAGATGACGTTCTCGTACAAGGCCTGAGCGGGGGCGAAGGCCCAATGTCTGGGGGCGCGCAGTGCGGCGGCGGCTATCTCGGCCGCGAACCGCTGTGATGCTTCTTGCGGCGAGCCGGCGCGTTCCGTCGCAGCTGATACCAGCTTGTTCGTCACCTCGGGACCGAAGTGAGAGAACAGCATCTGGGACCGAACATCTCAATGATATTGTTTCCCTCAAAAAATACGTGTCGTATTGAGATTATCCAAAAGAAAATGTAAATTTGATTAATTAAGGGTAAAATTAAATTTAATAATCCCCAGAAACAGCAACACTTGGGTAGCATGAGTGCTATTCCAAATTGCGTAAAAAATAATAAGTTATATGTTAAAAAGGTCGAGTCCAGGTAGATATATGTAAAATAAATATTAACAGAATATCTCAATATTATTTTTTAAATTTATGATTACTTTTAATTAAAATATATAACTGGATAATGGGAATTTATTGAACATAGTGTTTGCCGTTTCCGATAATTGTTACTACTTCATCCAGAAGTCTTCTTCAAGAGCAGTACAGTGTTTACATCACAGTGTCTTTACTAAATTGTAGTTACATTAATAATTCATTAATATAACTATTTCCATTCCCATTGTCCAGTTATATATTAGAATTTCCTAATATTGTTAATATTATCAGAAAAATCTCAAGAATACTAGCTAATAGCTTCTCTGACTATTACTCACTTTAAACAATGAGAACCTCAGGCCACTGAATTTGTCTTTGCCTTTTTTCTCTTCTACGGTGAGAAACGAGACCAACTTTTCAATATTGGTATTGTCAGTAAAGAATTCCATTATTAACCGCTGGTTGTCTGTCATTTCTTCAAGAGGCAAGTCGAATATGCGGACTTGTTCGCTAGATGGCGCGGCTACCTAAGATATAGATTGAAAAAAATATTAAAATCCATCAACATAAAAGTATTATGAACACAAATCGAAAATAATGTAATCATAATAAATTAAATTAATTACCTCAAGTTTATTGGGCCATGCATAGAAGCCATTTTTAGAATTCTTTAACCATGGTCTATCCCATTCCTCTTCATTCTTAGGAATCCTGTCTTCTGACCATGTTACCCACTCTAAATCCTTTCTGTAACCTAAAAAAAGGATTGAAATGTGTAAATACACTGCCATAATTAGTAATTTATTCAGCTTCACGAATATTATACACAGCTAACATTATACAGTGACGTCAGTAATATTTGTTTAGATATTGGTGCAATGGACACAGATTGAGAAACCTTCCATAATGTTGCTATAAATATTAACAACAATTTTACTCATTTTATAATTATAAACATTTATGTGATATTTGTCACAGATTATCTGGTGCCCTTGAAGAAAACATGTGAGTATTGTCAAGTGGCTGTACTATCTCAACATCGCAATATAAATTAAAAATTATACATCAATAACCGATGACCGACCGAGACATAGTTACATCAGGCAGATCAAGGAAGGAGTTGGTGTCGTGTCATATCAAGAGGTGAAGAGACTCGCTGAAAATCGTAGTGAGTGGCAAGAGTTCCACCGACAAGAGCGCAGCTCTTAAATAGGATAGATAGACATCAATATCAACATATCCAGTCATTAACTCTCCTCTCTTGACCATAGGCCTTATAGTTGATTCGGAAACCAGTTAGTTTTGGTGACGTTTTAAGAGGGACACTGCTGCCCATCCCTCGATAATTAAGTCCACTAGTTGCGTCTTACGATACGAAATGAAGGGGTGGCCCATTCTATGTAGGGACCATGTGGCATTATATATATATATATATATATATATATATATATATATATATATATATATATGTATAATATAAATATTCTTCAAATATCATACATGTGTTGGAAATTTTAAAGATTCGAAACAAACAGCTCATTGTAACAGGAATACAACTACATTCAGGACATTACCTGGCACAGGTTTCTCTGGCCTCTCAACTCCGGCCATCTCGTATGGATCCACCAGAATCTTCTTGATCGGTCGTTTGACTTGCTTCAGTGTATAGTAGACGAGGCGCTGCGCGATGCGACGCACTGTTATGTTATCGTGTAGAAGCGAGTGCAGCATCAGCTTGACGGCGTTACTCGGGTACTCCGTTTGTATGGATGGACAGAAGGACAGCATATGCATAACGAGCTCGAGGCGACGCCACACACTAGGTAATAGAAAATAAAAATAATAAATCTTTATTGCGCATTAATATACATGATTTTGCAAAAAAAAAAAATACAGGCTTCAATCATGGTCAAACTAATTATTTTGACTTAAAAACTGAACTACAAAACGTATTTGGATACAATTTTTATGAGACCAATTTTAAAGTATAACCTTATATTATATAATATATACAAAATTCTTTTGTATCAAAAGAATATTCTAAATTGGTTTACAAATTATAAAGTTATAAGGTAATAAACATAAAAAAAAAAAAATTTAATCGAGCATCTCTTTTTTAAAGTCGATTGAAAAAATTGCATTGTTGCTCATAGCAATCTAGCTACAGACTATAAAAACTTCTTAATTTCATGCAGAAAGTGAAATATTGTCTGGAAGAGACTGCTTTAGCGACAAAACCACCTTTTGTCATTTATAAGCATAGTATAATATATATTTTTATATTATTCTTTAAATGGTGCAATAAAGAGTTAAAAAATAATTAATATGTATTATATATCTTCTGTTTTATAATTCAATTTGATATTTGTGTTGTGATTCCTGTTGATTTTTTTGTTTGTTAATAAATTAGTATTTGATTAACTAATCGAATAAATTTTTTATATTTAGCCATCACTTACACATTCGGCGCATCGGCCACATTCACCAGTTCATCGATTAATTCCACATACAATTTCTCCATTTTATGTGAATGAGCTAACTCCCGTTCTGTAGCGCCCGTTAATTGTTCAATAAAGACTGGGTCAGCGAGTTGAGATGCAGTGAGCAGAGGTTTGGCGGCGTCGATGACGCCCTGGGACATCGTTAGGCGGGTGTTCACGGCCGGATAGTGCCGGTGTAGACATTCGATGAATAGCTGCTCTAATCTGGCGTAGAATTATTTTAAAATGTTATTTATTTATTGAATTTTAGTAAACATCTAAATTATTACCTATTTCCATCCAATTTTATTCTGTCGAAATATACTTTCATGAAAAATACATGGCTTAGAAAATGTTAATGCCTTATATGTTAGTGAAGATTCAAATTTATAATAAGATTTCGTAGAATATGTATATTTCTCTGAACTAATATTATAAAGAGAAAAGATTTTAATTTTTATACATAGTACAAAGAGCACTGACCGAACAATGCTGGGCTTTTCACTAAGCGGCGCGTTGAGTATGGCGGGCCAGAGTAGGCGCACCACCTCCCAGTCGTGCTTGGCTGCCAACGGCCCAGCACGCGGTCCAAGCAGGATACACAGCGCCCCCTTGTGGCGAGCGTGCCCCTCCTCTCCTGCATCAACCCCACCCACCTCTTCACGGAGCAATTTGTTGAGCCGCGGCACAAGCAATCGATACGAGTACGGAAAATACCCGAGCATCCAGTACATACGAATTTGAGCCAGTATGCGTACCTGTGATTGAAATGAAACACGCATTTGGTAAGGCAGATACAATTCTCGGAAAGAAAAAAATATATATTTCTATAAAATATAACTTTATTTTTAAAATACACTTGGTACAAGAGTCTCCAGAGTTTTCGAATATCTCTGCAGAAGACTGTTCTATTCGAATTTGTGTTGCCAAGTAACTGTACTTAGAATGTGAGCCATAGCAGTAAAGTTACAGAGTATAGAGGTATAACACAGTAGTCATCAGGAATGACAACACATTTTATGTACCATGGCGTCACATTGAAATCTAATTATTGAATGAAATATACATACAGTAGCAGGTACATCAAATTAAGATGCATTCTATGTTAATAGGTGACGGTTTTTATTTTCCATCAGTTTGGCAGTCAGCTTGTTCATCATTGTCTTAAAAACGTCTTCGTATACAAGTTAATAGTATAAAAGGTGTGTGTAAACAAATTATAAGGATCATTGCACACTAACCGAGGTGTAGACGTAGACGGAGAGGTCGAAGAGCGCGTGCAGCACGGTCCGTGCGGAGGGTGGTAGACCTGCTTCGCAGGGCAAGTCACGGCGCGCTTCGTGCTGTAGCCGCGCACCGTCCGCCAGCAGCATGCGTAGCCGCGCGGTGGCCGCCCCGACACCGCCGCTGCCGCCGCGGCCGTCTGTCGCTCGCTCCAAGGCCGCGAACGAGCGCAGGCGCGATTCTAGACCGGACGTAGCGCGAAGCCCCGCCGGCACCACCACGCGCTCCCATATCTGACTTAGCGGAATAAAACGGGGGGAAAAGGGATTGTTAGTAATGGAGATTAGTAATCCCATTGCCAGCAATACACCCTATCAGGTCGACCTCCACGTGGTTCCCTCTGGAAACCATAGTGATTGATTTATTGTTGAATTCGTCACGACGGACCAACTGACCTGCTTTATCATCTATCATCCCTCACTGGTGTCATACCAGTGTATACCGATAGTGCAGGCGGGATTACCATTCCATTAACATCCATTAAAAAAAAAAAGCGGATCAAAATGGACCAATACAAGTAGCTGTATGGCCTTGCCCGTGAACGTATAGTGATGTTAAATAGCCTATAACCTTTCTTAACACCGCTACAATAATGGTACAAAAATAATTTTTAAAATCCGACTAGTAGTTCCAGAAGTTAGCGCGTCCAAACAAACAAATTACCCCACTGTAAAGTAGTATAGATAATCCTTAGTATTAAAATACTTGTCACTAAACATGTTGTACATGGGACATATTTTGATAATAGATGGATGTTTGTTGAAATATCAATAGAAACAAACATCATATTTTGTGTTTGATAAAATTAATAAAATATAAAATGTGCCTTTGATAAAAATAATGAAATGTTTAAAGATAAATTGATTTGTTTTACTAAGTTTTAATATAATTAATGGAGAATTGAGGTTTTTTATAGAAAGTTGACCATTATAGCAATACTAATACACATTTTTACCAGAAGGAGACTTTTTTTAATGGATGATAATGGAATGGTACTGGCGGAGCACCAGTGAGGGATGATAGATGAGGATGAAACAGATCAGTTGGCCCATTGTGACGAATTCATATGGAATTAATCAAGATGGTTTCCAGGGCGAGCCGCGTGGAGGACGACCTATGGGGTTGTTAGATCCCCAATACTAACAATCCCTTTCCCCCCAGAAGGAGACTTTGTAGAAAAGTCGTTTGTTTTGGTACCTCTGTCCCATTCGTGTTTCTATCGTGAAGCAGTCGTGTTTACATGGCTGTGATTAGTTTTTTTTTAATGGGTGAAAATGGAATGGTATACCGACGAGGCACCAGTAGCAGATGATAAATGGGAATGAATGCAGGTCAGTTGGCTCACCATGATGGATTCGACAAGAATTAACCATGACGGTTTCCAGGGAGAACCGCGTGGAGGTCGACCTGAGAGGGTATATTGCTAGAAATGGGGACATTAGACCTCATTACTAATAATCCCTTTCCCTACCGCTGTTTCGGTTTGAAGGGTGTGATATGGTAGTGAATTTGTTGGGTACAGAGGTATAATACCTTCGTACTCAGGAAAGGCAACGGATGGCGAGGAATCATGGACGAAACAGTATATAACTGTGTTATGTATATAAGCGACGGTTACCACTTCCCATCAGGTGAGCCGTCAGCTTGTTTGTCATTCTAAATTGCATAAAAGAAAAACATTTGAGTCAACCATCACCGACATATCTTAATTCGAAATTAGTAGAATTTATAAATTACAATTTCCAAATCAATGAATACAAACCACACATATGTACCTGTATTAGCATTTCAAAACTGCGCGTGTCGTCGGACTTGTCCGCGAGCATGCGCGTCTGCACCTCGAGCAGCCGGTCAATAAGTGCGACGCGCATGTTGTCACCATCGAGCGTCACAGTATGTTTGATGCCGTTTGTGAACGGCATGCTTGTAGCGGGTACTAGGGACTCCATGCTGGCCGAGTGGGAAGTGTTATGGATTAGGTAAGTTTTTATGAAGCTCTCTAGATTCGTTTAGGAAAATTTTATATATTAATATTTACTATTATGTAAATTTTAATATTAATAATTTGGCAAAGAAAATTATAAAGCAGATTTGTAATGTTAAAACTGGGGCAACAAAATATAGTTATAACTACAAATACTTACAGGGCAATTGGTTTCTCGTCTGGCGACGGCATGAACATTGTACAAGAAAGTGAAGCATTAATTATATGGAAACTTCTGAGCCTGCGTTCACGGCAAATAGGCCGCTCTCCATCAAGCCACTGCCGCAGGCGAGCTAGTTCCGGCTTCAGGTACCTATCGAGCAGTCTCTGCGCACACGCAGCTTCTTCTGCATTTGGTATGTGCCATTTAAAATTGGCTTCTTTCATCAAACAGCCGTGGCCCCATTCCCTTATAGGTAACCATTTCTCCGGCGCTTCTGAGTAATCTTTAGGAGAACTCCTCCATTCGTATAAATATGTGTTGCTCAATGAAGATAGCATGTGACCGAGAACGTCGCATGCTCGCGCGAGTGCGACCTGGTTGTGCAGTTTAAGTGCCCGGTCTAAAACGGGCAAAATATCGTCTATGTACTTCAAGAGGACGACTCCATCGCATTCCACTACATGCATAAGTAGTACAAGCCTGTATACCACCTCTCTCGAGGGATCTTGGTCATGTATAGCCTCATCAGTCGCCAATAAATTATTTAGTTCTCGACACAGTTCAGGTATGAAGGCTGCTAGCGTAGCTTCGGAGTTCACACGAGCGAATACACGCAGTAAGACACCGACCATACTTCCTGAGACTGTAATTTCAAATGTGGTTTCAGTGGCGAAGGCTTTGAACTTCCGGAGTGCCTCTTTGAATATTTTTGGTGAACACTGCATCAGAACAGCGGTTGCTGCGGACGACAGTGACGTTTCAACTACTGCATCCGTTTTACTACGGCCGAATTCATTTTCTTTTGTATCGTGACGCACATGTTCAAGAACACTAAATTCAATTATAATAAACAACCTATCTAAAAAGACGAGAACGAAGTCTTCAAATTGAGCAGTAGACTCGCATGTGAGTAACTCTTCTTCGGTGAGATCAGACCAATGCTCAGGTGCTGAGCTGCAGTCAATGAGTGGAACCATCCAGCTGAAGATGAGTATGAAATGTAAGGTGACTAATGTCTTTTTGATGTCGTTGGGATCTAAACCAGGTAAAACGGCCATTAAAAAGGGTACGACATGGGTTTGACCTTCAGGATAATCACCGTCGCGGCCACGGAGCATCGGCCTGGCGACGGAGGCGACGGCAGACATGGCTGCAGTCACTCGGTGAGGTTCCGTCAGAGATGTGAGGGACGTTCGAAGTTTTTCTAATAGTGGAGGTACCACGATGTTTGGTCGGAGGGTAGCTAAATTCTGCAGTGCCATAAAAATGTCGAGAGAACCGCTACGACTGTAAACCGCTTGGACTGTCGGCCCAAGTAATATTGTCACGAATTCTGTTATGTCCTCATCTCTGAGTTTACATTCTTCTGGTGTTTGGTTCTCCCAAGATCCTGCGAATCTTTTTTCTCGCTCACGGCGGACTCTGAAAATATAATCTAGTTTTATAAATTTATTTTATAATAATTTATTTTGCATTATTTCTCCAAAACAGAACAGGGAATTGTTGAGTAATCTCTGTAATTTATATTTAATAAATGTTTTTTTCATTATTTACCTTTTACCTATGTTTTAAATTATGACACGTTAATAATTTTTGTAATGACATGTTAAGATACACTTGTAAAAAATGAGATTAATAAATACCTGTTGAGGAACTCTCTAGCTAGTTTACGCAATAGGTCTCTCAGTTTGTAGGACCAGCGTCCGGAGTTAGCGCTGTGCAAGTAGCTCTCAACGCCCGCGAGGAAACTGCGCAAGTGCTTTAGTACCACGCCGTCAGGTTTTATGGTCCACACTATCCATCTCGCTACTTGTTTCATTTCTGACATAGAAAATAATGCTTTTTAGCATTTTGAACACTTCTCATACATTGAGGTATTTTATAAATTGTATTATATAGAAAAATCTCATTAAAATTGTGCATTTCGATCGTAATAACTTAAAATAGAACTACTGCAATGTAAATCATAAATTTATCATAAATCATAAATTACAGAACATGCGGCTGCATTTTTATTTAAGTACTAGAGTAGTATTTTTGAATAGTAATTTTTTTAATATCCGCCCATTCGAAACGCAATTTTTGCCAAGAAGAACGGGCAAGAAGAGCAAGAGAAGGGCAAGAGCAACTTAACTGTTGCTCTTTTCAAAAAGTTTAATTATATGTTTTCAAACTGATAATATTATAACTGTACTCTTTTCATGACATAATTGGAAACAGAGACCAGACGATTGAAAAAACCTCTTTACGCGATTGGTAATACGGTTCATTACATATAACTCGCCGAGTTTAATAGGTTGTGTCGAGAGCATAATATTGACAAATTAATACAGTTTAATCGGCGGGCTATGGAAACTCAATTATAATTTTTGCAAAGCGGATTTTAATTCCCTATGTAGCTAGGAAGTGAATGCACTTTTTCTGTGTATATTTTACGCAATATCTTCAAAAATTCTCAGCTGATTTCGATAATTTTGATTGGAATCAATAGGGTTCACTCTTTTGTTGGTATCTCATTAATTTTGTTACAATTAAATAACTTATTTTCTTGAAATAAAATACAGTCATAACAGAAAATTAAATACAGAGTAATATATTACTCACTATTATTATAACTTTCTATAGATAAAAGATTTTTTAAAATCAGTTAAGTACTTTTTGAGTTTATTCATTATCATCCTTTTCTGAAGAGAAAATAAACCATTCATTCATTATTATTATACAAAAGTCTTATAATATTAATTTAGATAACGATATACTATAATTTATAATGGAATAAAAATTTTACCAAGGGAATGATTTCTCGTGAAGTGCATGTCTTTGTAGCTAACAGGTAAGTTGAGCGCGTGAAGGAACCGCGTGAACATGGACGATACGTAGGGTGTCCAGTCTACTGCACCAGGATTCATCTTCGCAAGTCCAGCGAACAGTGTCATTAGTTCCTGTGTAACAAGGACAAACGGTCACCCATTTAAAATATGAAAAATATTTTCATTTACTTACACCTTAACAGAGGTGAGAACCTCTGTTAAGGTGTAAGTAAATGTAACCACAGAATCAGCCAAACACAGCAAATTATTAGCCCTTTACAAAAGATTTATAAGTTTATTATTTGTTTCATAAATAATATAATATACGTAGACTATTATATAAATAATTATTTTTGTAATTCACATTTACAATTCAAAAATAATCCCATGAAATATATATAGAGACTAGTATAATAAAAATTAAATAAGTCATCACTTAGTGTTAATAAATTAAACTTGATGTTTAAAATTTCATCGCGACGTTCAGATTGGACGTCGTGTTACATTAGGCATATCCAATATAAACTTAAGATTAAAAATAAATAGATTGGTAATTTAGAAGAAAAAAAGGACAGAAACATGTATTTTAAAGCGAGACAGATAAATGTTTATATACAAAGTATAAGCTCGAATAAGGTTTTGCGGGAGTTATAGACAAAACAAATTTTAGTTATTTTACATTTTGAAGTGTAATTAGTTTTAAGTGAATGTAATTGTTAATGTAATTTGTGGTTAGTGTGCTTGCTATAGCTGGATTTAATATAAATTAGAAAAAGAAAAAAGTACACATTTTTTAATAAAATATGTTTGAAATATTATTTAAATACAATATTATCATCAGAACAGAACCATCATAAATATTTTGTAGAAGAATATCTAATTTAATCCAAATAAAGTGCCGACTGTCCACAAATTGAAATGAAAACTATCTATTATATGGATATAAAATTTCCCTTCCTCTCCCGTGGGTGTAGTAACAGGTAACTAATGGAATTGGGGGGAAAGGGATTGTTAGTAATAGAGACTGAAAATCCCATTGCTAGCAATATACCTAACCAGGTCGACCTCCACGCGGTTCCCCCTGGAAACTATCATGATTAATTCCTGATGAATTTATCATGATGGGCTAACTGGCCTGTTTTCATTCTCATCGATCACCCTTCACTGGTGCTTCGCCAGCGTATCCCGTTAGCGCAGGCGGAGTTACCAATCCATTTTCATCCAACAAAAAAACTAATGGAACTTAGTGATCGAGAGATAGGCAGCAGTGTCCCTCTTAAAACATCACCAAAAGCTAATCAGCCTGCCAAGCGTGCCAACTACTGCAAAAACTCGCCTTATGGGTGAGGCCTATGTTCAACAGAGAACAACTAATATGATGATAATGACCTTTATAAATTCAGAACTGTCACATGTACATATTGACATTACACGCCCATTAGTGCAACTGATTTTTAGTATCGCCCATGTGAATGTTAGAACGGTAGTAGATTTCTTTATATGTGGTTTTGCTATATCTATGTCTTGTCCGAGCGATGGAGGTGGGCTCGCCTCACGTCGGATTGAATTGTAATATGCTCGACGAAATATTTACAGGCCGATTATTACGGATAAAAGTAGTAAGGAAGTTTTTTATTCATTAACAGTCCAGAAAGAGAAACAGTTGTAATTTTTTTTTATTATGTAACAACATCTTACCGCGATGTCGCATTGGGAATTGTAGCAAGTGTCCCACAGCGTCATAAGCTGGTCGAACCAAAGCAGATGTCCTTCAGCGGCGCGGTGTGGTGGAAGCGACACTGGCAGGAACATTACGAGTTGGCTTAACAGAGAGCCAGATGACCACAGGCGAATCTGGGGCAAGAACTCTTCCAATATTTCTTTTGTTGCTCCAGGCTCGAAGTAACTGCAATATGTAATTACATTTTTATATCACTACTACCACTTTAAGCATAAATATTTGCTTATATTTATATTTATTATATATTTATTTCATATATTTATTTATAATATTTTATGTACTTTATTTATCAGTGTTAAGACGCTTTGATCAATCTTTGATAATATTATTTTATAATGTTTGCTGGAAGAGAACTCTTACAGAGTTAAGCTCGCCTGTTGTACATCTTTATATATATATATATATATATATATATATATATATATATATATATATATATATATATATATATATATATATATATATATATATATATATATAATATGTGAATTATGATTGGATTATAATTTGTTATTTCTCTAAAATTTAATTTTGTAAATGATACTTTTCAAATTACAATTAACAAGTCTAGGCCATTGTATTTACTTATGTCAAGAGAAGAACTTTTATAATAATTATCAAATTGAAGAATATTCTGAAGTAACAAAATTAAAAAATAAAATTACTTACGGTCTTGCGCATGCAATCATCGACATATATGATCCCTCTAGAGACCTGAAATAAAAAAAAATAGCATTTTAAGTTTAGTCTATAGCAGAAAGTACACAATAACCTGCCACCAATTGGCTCACAAATGATTATGTTAAGTACATATGAAGTCCCATGAAAGTGACATGACCCTCCAGACAAATGGTAAACATATCTGTTTGTAGACAATTGTTACGCTGTACATAAACGAGAAAGATGCATGCATGCATGTTTGCGCATGTATCTTTCTCAATAAGACAATAACGTGCAGCGACATATTCTTTCTTATGCGTGCGATAGTCTAAGCGTATCTGCAAATAAATCCGTTTGCCACTTGTCTTGGCTACCTTCCCTACAAGACACATGGCAAAAGGATACGTCGACAGATACATTTTCGCTACCTCATGAATAAGATAAAGCGAGACAGCAACATCAGATGTCAAGTTAATTTTCATTTACGACAACGGAAATGTTTCTACCGAGAGATTCGTTTGCCATTTGACTAGGGGGGCTGGTGAGTGAACCCAATCCAAAAATGTACGAAGAAGCAGACCCAGATGTAAGAATTATTACTTGGGCAGTTCGTTTTCGTCCTGCGCCATGTCAAAGCCGAACAATTGAAGGGCATCGTCGAGCCCTCGGCCCGACAAGAATTTGCGTACCAGGTCGAGAATGCGGGAGTCTTGGCTCTCAGAGAGCTTCGGTGTGTCCCTACACACAGATGTTATTTGCGTCAGAACCACACAGCTCTTGATGATTTACAATTTACAGTATTTTATAGTGATTTTTAATGTTAAAAGAAATATATGGAGTATTTAGCATGTGACTATTAGCACTGAGAGATCATAATATTGATTGTATAAACACGAAAAAAAAAACATATGAAATATTGTTTTTGTAGAATAATATTTATATAACAATCTATACATTATTTTAAAAAAGATAAACAATAAACAATATTAGATAGATAAATAAATAATAAGAACACAAGTTAAATTTAGGAACAGCAGTGACATGTTAATAAAATAACAAACAATTTACTATGATTATTTTTAAAATAGAATTTATATAATTTATAAAAGCTATAAATAAATAAGGTTTTTTTTTATATTTTATAACACACTTGAAATACGATTTGAATTAAATTATATTCATATAAATAAATAAATACTTACGTAAGGTTATGAAACAACCCAAAGGTTTTGTCGAATATTTTTCCCAAATCGAAAAGCGGTCGCCAGGGTAGGGTCAACTCTTCGGGTGAAATTAAATGTCTTTTCCTGGAAATAAAAATATAATACAGACAAGATAATGAAACAAAGGCGGCTTACAGGACAACAACATAATGTTTCTTTTGTCTGTAGCTGGTTATCATAACCTATTTATACGAGTAAGCGCGTACTTCGAATTCTTTATCCTGTGAATACTGATAATTTAAACTTTGACAGTCTAACACTATAAAGACATCACTATCTGGGTACAGTCTTCAGTAAGGCAATGATCTTCACCTTCCAATTAGAAATGTAGGATTGTTAGTAACAGAGTCTAATGGGCCCCATGCTAGCAATAAACTCTGTCAGGTTGACAACCACGAGATTTTTCCTTGACGCCGTCGTGGTTAATTCCTGATGAATTCGTCACGATGAGTCAACTGACCTGACTTCGTGGTCATTTATCATCACTCACTGGTGCCCCGGCAGCGTACATTGAATTATAGCCTAATTCCATTGTTGTCCCATAAAAAAATTGACTTTTACATATATTACTGATAAATATAGTATACAGGTAAGCCACTTGCTTGTTTCTTTCTTTCAAAAACTGATAGAGAAACAAGCAAGGTTTTGCCCAAAATACTACAGCATGGTGTTCTTCAAAAGGGAGGTAAAGAGATTTCTTCAGGGTCGGCAACGCGCGCGTAATACCTCTGGTATAGCAGGCGTTCATAGGCTACGGTAACCACTTACCATCAGGTGGGCCGTATGCTTGTTTGCCACCTCAGCTCACCTTATAAAAAAAAATAGACTGAGATTAGGTTATTTCATAATTTACATTGTACAATTTTAACACCACGATTTTATTAGAACAGCATTAAACATATTATACAGACATGAACGTCATAGATGTTATAGAAAGTGAGGATTGTGACACCGGTCGTTTCTCATGCGTTGCTGTTCCTGTCATCTAATGTACTTTGTCCTTCATGTCAACTACTACACTGCCTGGAATGTGAGAACCAGTTCTACTGTCATAATACTCATGATAGCATCTTTGTATCCGTTGTAACTAACGGAAGAGAAATAGTGCCAAATAATAAAAGATTCAAATATCGTTCTTGGCAAAGACAATGGCGTAATTATATCATATCATTGTTCGATAATATATTGAGCTTCTAAATATAGATACATTGATAAATCGTGAAATACCTATAAGAAAGCTTAATTTTAATTATGCTAAAAGTTCCTATGTAATATAAGCATTTTATTTACTTTTTTAGAATTGCTATAAGAACAAGGTAAAAGGGTGAAGTCGCGAGTTATTTGAACGCTTAGTTTACGATATACAGTTCCGTATAAATAGGGAAGTGGTAGTTTCTTTCTTGTTCCATTTTAAAATAATCTAATTTCTCATAGCACATGGCATCTGGAGTACTGAGAAGTAGTACTGTACAAGTAGATAGGAAACTATTAACTAGTACACAGTAAATAAAATATGATACATATAGTATTTAGTTCTACAACTTATTTTTAAGTGGTATACTTAAAATTATATATATATAAACATTTATTATTTTAATTTATTATAAGTCTTCAAAATTAATTCAACCAAAAATCAACCTTATTAACATAAAGAAACAGGACAGATTATTGCACTATAAATGTCGCTTGCTAAAATAAATTACAATAAGTACTATAGTACTATTTTATAAAATACTCACTTTGTTAGCATAACGAACATTGTTGCAAACTTGTGGACTTTGTAAGGTTCAAGTTCGGGTATCAACATTAACTCATAGGCAAGCTTTATAAATGCAATATGGTCTTCTTTGCTAAACTTCAAACCATAAATCCTTATATACCTATAAAAGAGAAATAAATTATTAGTAAAATTAAATAATCATGACTCGATGAATTTAAATGATGAATTTTGCAATTACAAACCTAACTAGATTATTTATTATTGTTAACGATGTTTACAATACTCGAAAGTAAAAGACTAGAAATTTTTAAGTTTTATAGTGTGTGATTTCTATTACTCATACCCACCGACATTGTATTTAATCACTGATTATATTTTTAAAATCTGATGTTTTGTTTACTAACTAGTACTGTACTAATAATTGTATAGTAAAATCTTTGTGTAGAACTCAACAAATAAGCAAACAAAGTAGTTAATAACCCAACTATAGACAGTCTGCCAATAGCAGTATCAATAAAAAATCAATTAATTGATTGAATATTTCGATTGGTTTCATTGGATACATAATGGAATGATTATCAAATAACAGTCGTAAGGTTGACAAATACATTAAAAACTAGTAAGATTCAATAAGATGCAGTTTTTAAAATCAATAATGATTTTTGGTAACTGTGATAGTAGAAACATAGGGCCTACCATGAAATGTTTTCCGAAATTTCAGAGTCAAACGAAACACAAATTTGATGTTAAAATTACATTATACGTGCCGTTTGGAAACATTAAAAATGTTAAAATATTGTTCCTTTAGACTTTTATGATTGGATGTATGACGAACGAAATGTTAAACACCATTTAGTGGTCCGATTTTGGTATAAACAAAAACACGAAATTGAGTCCGAAATTTCATTTCATGGTAGACCCGCTGTCTCAGGAGGTTTGGACACCATAAATGATTAAGTGGTTTGTATTAACACATCTATTTACTGCCCAATGTAAGCCAGAGATGTAGCTGTTATCACGGAATTTATTCCTCAGGCTAGGTTTTCAGAAGCGCCAAAATAGTAATTTCTTTAAATAGTTAAAAAACTTTTAAAATTGTATGTTTAGGTTTTGTATAGCAAATATTTTTTTATTTAACAAATTTCGTTTTAGTAATAAATCACACATCCGCAATTCACAGAGTTTTCAAATACAGTTTTAAAATGTTACTCCAATGGATATTGTTACAAAAAATGTTGATGTATGTAGTTTAAAATATTCAAAATATGGAAATATGTGTTACTATTTTTATTCACTGAATGCCAGTGTGATAATTTTAACAAAACTTAGATCAGACGATACTCATAGAGTTTAGTTTATTTACATTTTTCTTTAATTTGATCAAAACAGACACATACGGGTTATCCCAAAATTTATCCTAAAGAAAAAGCAGGATGTCGGTAAGTTTATAAACATTCACTTAACATTGAAGTACAGGACATTTATCTTATCGTCACACCAATTCCCTTTTGGGGTAGGCAGATAGAATAGTGTCAATGGCCTCTATTCTTAAATTTTTTGTTTAACTTGTAATTACATTGTGTGATCACTTCGAATAAAAATAATTAAGTATAATCATTAATATTAATATCTAATTCTGAAATTTATTAATGTAATTATAAATTGAAGTGACATGATTATTATTATTTTAAATTAATATTTGAATTTATAATTGAATAAAATATGATAAATTTGTAATAGGAATGACATAATTAAATGAAACTGAACTTGTAATTCTGTAAATTATAAATAAATGATCTGTATCGGTATTCCCTTCTGTAATTATAAACATGCAACCAAATAATTAACTAGATCATATGACAGTCTACTGATGTCTAATATTTTACTACATAAATAAAAAACAGATTGATTGAATACTTTGTTTTGTTATTAATTTTATTTAGAGAATATTTCTAAATTTCAATAAAATAGACTATACTATATATTTATGGTGCCTTTATACCAATTTCAGGAGTCCCTTTTCATAGACAAGTATACAGTAGATTATACCATGAGCCCCTATATACTATGTGGCTACTGGGAGGGCGGAGGATGAGATTGTTAGTACTGGTAAATGTCTCCATTACTAGCAACATATTCTGTCTGGTTGACCAATTCCATAGGGCCATCCTGACATGACCTCCTTCTAACCTATTATCATTCACTAGTGTCCCACCAGCATATACAGATAGAACAGATGGGGCAACCATTCTATTTTAATCCCATTAAAAAAGAAATGTGGCCACTGTGCCCTTGATTTGAATAGCATCATTAATCATTATACAAGTCATTCCATTTTCCAGTAAATATATTTGATAATTAAGGCTCATAAATATATATACGTCAAATTGATAACCTTCTCCTCTTTAATTTTTTGTTAGTTGAAAATTATACATTTATTATAACATTTATGTAAATTAAATTGAACTCATTCCTAAATGCATCACATATGTTTACAGTACATAGAAAATTTGTTACTATATTTTATTTCCTATAGTGTAACAAAAAGTAACAATCTTAGATAATAACTATACAGTTATCTACTGTAAATATGATATTTGTTGCATTTTTGACATAACATCTATTAATTATATTAAGACAGCACCTTGACAAAGTCCATTATATATTATAAAACAATTTCAAAAAGAATTTGTTACAACTCATTAATTAACATCCTCAAATGCTGTAGCATATGTTAAATGTGTATTATAATAGGCCAAGTGTAGTTAGTAGGAAGTTCTGGGTAATAGCCAGAACATTTTAGAGAGATGCAATGTTGCCAAAGGTTAAGTGTAAACCAAAACACAATACATATATGACATGAAAGAATGTGATTAAATATTTATAAATTGATAAGGAAATATAAAATTGAAATATTGTATGCAAAACTATGTCAATTATTTTAATATTTTATACTTATATCCCATGTCACTATGTTTATTTATGCAAAATTTTATTTGGATGTTAATTTTTGAATAATGATGACTTAACCAATTTCAATGAAATTTATCATAGATTGGAGGTAGGAGAAAAAACAATTTCTGCCAAGTCAGCTTATGATAGATAAAAATATAACTTATTACACAATTAATTTTTACAGACATGAATTGCTATATAACCAAAGGATAAGTAATGCTGTTAAACTAATTTACAATAAAAACTGATCTAAACCTGTGACATAGCATATTATTGTTTTTTTTTTCATGTGTTATTTTCACCAATTCCCCATTAATTTTGTTATTTCTCTTGTATTAAATAAGGAAAATATATTATTTGATATAAATTATATTTTACTGCTGTTATTATACTTTTAAAGTGTTACCAATTATTTTTATTTAATTCTTTATTGTACACACCAGTTATTTATAAAAATATGACAAAGGTAATCAAATGTATAAAGGCGAGCTTAACTCTAATAGAGTTCTCTTCCAACAAATCCAGAAAAGGAGCATCAATGTCAGCGGGTAGAGTGGTGTACAATATTGTGATAATTTTTAAACAAAGAAACTAGACAAATTTAAATTAATTACATTATATTTAATTGTATAAATAAACATATACATAAATATATTTTTATTAATTAAAAAAGTGTGAAGTATAATGATAAAAGTATGATTCAATATTTAATATATCTATGATTAGCTATAATAAAACATTATTTACAGAACGAAATGAATATGAAATTAGTATCAGCAATTTAATTATATATTATAATAAAAAAAAAAAAAATATAATTACTTCATGAGTCTAGACGACCAGACTCCGCACGCAGGCTTCATCTCGCGGAGCATTATTGCTTTTGCCAAGTTGGTCTTCACTTGTTCCAAAAATTTCTGTGACTCCTCATCCAGCTCATCAACATAAGGAAGCAGATAATTTGTGAGGATTTCCTTTTGTGGTTTAAAACCCAGAGCCAGGACTCTTTCTGGGCTTGTTAACATTAATTCACCCTCGTCGTCTTGAAACATTTTGATCAATTCCAGCAAATTATGATTATGAAATTTAACAAGGTGTTCGTAACTAATATTTTCTAGTTCTGATGGTAGGCATGTGCGCTGCTATATAATATATTGTCGTCGGATAATCACTATTGTTTCGTCATCAATACATTACGATCAACATTGAATTTACACAAGTCATGGAAATTGACTGAATGATTATTAAAAATTACAAACCCGATGAACAAAACTACGTTCCGTTTTAATATTTTTTTGACGTTTGACATTACCAACAAGTTAATATGTAAGCTTGACGTTGTCTTAATGTTTTACTTAGACTGTGTACAGTGACTTAGATACTTCTTACGTCATAATAATATTAGAATCTGACTAAAGGCTAATGCATACTATAACATTTTAGTATGAATTTACGCACGTTAAACTGAATTAAAAATATATGTTATGCAGTTAAGTTGCAAACTTATTGCACTCTTTGCTACGAAATACGAAAGAAACATTATGTTCTGCACTTTTTTTTCACTGTCGCACCAAATTATTAGCTAAAAATAAAACTGTGCGCTCTGTTTGAACATCAACTGCAAATTAAAATATACGTTGAGATACATTTGCTCAACGCTAAAATAGAATGAAATAATGACGTCAAGCTACGTTCAATACACATCAACGACCGCCCCTTAGGTCGTTATGAATAAGCCAGACAGGTCTGGCCAGGGCCGGGCCACCGACCATTAGTAGAGTAGGTACAAAGAATGTAAAACTACTGAGTAATTACTTAATATTGCGTGTGAAAAAATGGGTTGTTAGGCTACTTATAAACGGGAAGGATTTTTACTATTGAAACCCAAATTATTGATAATTTACCAAGTGAGCCTTTCTTTTTCAATGTCTTTAATAAAAATCTATTCAAATTCTGGAAATAGGTATCTTTCAATATAAAGCTACTTTTATAATCGCGGGGCCAGACAGTTTGGTATAAATTTTTATTTGAAGTTTCCCTCATTATATACTATTTAAATTTCCTATTAAAATTTTAAAATGAATGAAAAAGCATGGTGATACGTTATAGATTGTACACTACTTCACGAGGCTTCTCTAGTAAAAAATCGTGGTTTATTACACTTGATAATATAAAAATAGTTAAGATTGAACCCGTAAGTAACCATTATAACTAATTAGTTATAAAGATTTTTTTTAATTCCGCTACCATTAGCATGCATGCGTCATCCAACAATCAAAGGTTGACTGTTATATTACTTCCAAAATTTCTACAACCCTTCATATTAGCTATTAATCTCTAACTGTCGTAGTGATAGTTGACTGTAGCAGAATTAAACAAAATAATTCTAATCAATTAACCAGTTGTTTGGACTTCCGCAAAATAACACAGTTTAGTAAAAAACCATTGTATTTTTGATAGAAAATGTAGTAATATTTATATAGTTATGAAAATAAAAATAGGAAAAATGTATTTAAAGAAAAATTTATTTCAAGTATAAGTAAAATAATAATATAACACAAGAGATCATAACTAGTAAGTTGTAAAATAAAATAGCCATGTTTACACACAATGTTGTGTAAAGATACTAAAATTTAATCTGAAATCTAATTCAAATATAAAAATGTAAACAAAGAAGTTGTAATACTAAAAAAAATTTTTTCATAAATTTGTGCCAGAATTCTATGGAACTATAAACTGGAAAAGTAATACCTAACAAATATTTTAAAATACTCTAAACATTTTACTATTGTCTTTTTATATTCATGATGCCTTTATTTTTTTTAATTTAATAACTGAATATATTTAGATCTTTATTAGACATAGGCATTAAAACATGTTTCCTTAAATACAGTTGTAATTTGAGTATATATTCAAAATAGATATTTACTTAACTATTTGTAAGTTAAGAAAAATCTACTATACATTAATGAAAATAATATATAATTTATCGCGAAGGAAATGCGGTCATAGCTATTAGTAATAGTTGACCTTGAACTGTATAGAGGAATGTTGACTATCTCGAGATGTTACTTTGACATTGACATTTCTTTTATTTATATATTAATATACGTATCTAGAATTAGATTTCAGATTTATAATTAATGATATTTAAGCATATTTTCAATAGAAAAGATTCCTTGTAAATAGTAAAATATAAATACAATAATTATTTTTGTCTAATAAAATAATATATTGTAAATGTTTACATTGTTTCGAATAAATTTCATTTATTATTTTTTTATATATAAATGTAGCCAAAAGTCTTGTGTCTCTATATAATATGTTATTCACACCGTAACAGTTTCTTTCTGTGTGGTATAGAGACTGGCGGCGAACACGATGTCTCTCTTAATAGCGGTGGATGCTTCCATCATCTTAGCTTGTAATTTCGGGTCGCCTATAGCTACCGCGGCGTCTTTCACGTCTATTAGTAACTGTTAAAAAATATAATTAATAAATTTAATGAAACTTCAAAAAAAATTAAACATATTCAATATTTCTTACTGATTGTTTACAGTGTTATAAAAGTGAAATAAAATATCAGAATGGAAAAAAAGCTTTTCTTAAGCTATTATGTTAAAAAATTTGGAGTTATATTTATGTATCTGAAAATTTCAACTTAAAGCTAAATATGAAGTAGGCGCGAATTTTTATTGGTAGATCCATGTTCAACTTATTCTACAATTAACAATTTAGTTCACTATCACAGCATTTTTTAAATCAACCAGACAGAAATTAAACCTTTTTTTTATCAATTGTACAAATAATTATAATGTTGCCAGACATTGTTTAGCGTTATTATGGAAATTAAAAGCCTAACTGCGGTTGCCAACCCATCTACCAAGCATGGCAACTACTAACAACACCTCTTCCCTCTCCCAATAGGGGAAGGCCTATGTTCAGGAGTGAACAATTAACGGCTGATATAATAAGAAATCTTAATATATATTTTATCATTAAAATATTTATAAAAGATTATAAAATAAACTACAAATTTATCTGTATTATTTACCTCGTGAAGTTGCTGTATACACCTTACGATGATGCCCTCTTGTACGTCAGTAAGATCCATGATTTCAGCAAAAGGTTTTTCCAGGGCCCACTCATACACCACTCTCACTAAGCCAAAGTTCAATCGATCTGGCTGGCCCTCAAACTGATTTACCTGCAATACGATACATTATACATTAAGTGTCGTTTTATATCACATCACAAAGCAAACTTTCTTTTCTATCGACATCTCTAGTGATGTACAATTCCGTGGCCACCTCGAAGATAAGGTGAAGCTGGCATTCAAAAAACTCGGTGTGCTCAATAGAGTGAAGCATTACTTCACGCCGGATCAGCGATTAATGCTCTATAAATCGCAAATCCGGCCCCTCATGAAGTATTGCTGTCACTTATGGGAGCACCTAAATACCAGCTTGAACCTTTCGACTCGTTGCAACGATGAGCTATGAGAATTGTCGATGATCCCAGGCTCACAAGCGGTATCGAACCCTCGAGTCTTAGGAGAGATTTTGCCTTACTCTGCATGTTGTATCGCCTGTACAATGGATTGTGCTCAGAGGAATCATTCAATATGATGCCCACAGCCACTTTCTACCATCGTACGGCTCGCTATCGACAGGGAGTTCATCCTCATATCCTACAGCCTCAATCGTCGCGTACTGCGCGGTTTCAGTAATGTTTCCCACGAATATCAGGTTGTGGAATGAGCTCCCTGCCGAGGTTTTCCCAAGAGACTACAGCATGGGGTTCTTCAAAAGGGGGGTAAAGAGGTTTCTTCAGGGTCGGCAACGCACGCGTAATACCTCTGGTATTGCAGGTGTTCATAGGCTACGGTAACCACTTACCATCATCACGGTGGGCCGTATGCTTGTTTGCCACCTCAGTGGTATAAAAGAAAATAGACTGAGATTAGGTTATTTCATAATTTACATCGTACAATTTTAACATCACGATTTTATTAGAACAGCAGAATGTATGTAGCTGTTTAGAGAATCTTTTAAATTTATATGCACCTTCATATCTTTATACTGTGCATATCCACGATATTGTCAATATTGTTGTGGAAAATAATGTATCTAATTAAAATTGAATACATTTTGTTCACCTTTTTGTGTATTATTCTAATAAACTCATATATTTTGCCGCACTACGGTCAATTATAAAAATGCTCAATAGGATCAAATAAGAAAACGAATATTTTATACTACTACGACACGCCTAGTGTTGCAAGCGTCCATAGGCTACAGTAACTGTTTACTATCAGACAGGCTGCATGCTTGTTTGCCACGTTCATGGATTAAAAAAAAAACTTAGCAATAATCAAGACATTCAGTATTCCGATTTTACAAGTTATTACTTGTAAAATTGCAAAACATATTTGTTTCAAATTATTCTTATTTGTTAAAATAGTAATGGCACAGTCTACATTGAGGACAGAAAAGATAACTTACCATATAATTGGCTTCAATTTTCATAAGGTCGTTATCTATTTCCTCGATAGCCTTGCATCCCTCCGCGAGCTTTTCTGTTAGGACTGGCTCTATCTGCGTACGCGCTTGGAACACGAAGCAGCTGAGTAGTGCGGCGATCTCCGCCGGACTCTTGTCGGTGAACACGTTGCGGAACACCAGCTCTGATATTATGAGCTCGTTTGTACCCATTCCGCATGCCACGCGACCTTTATAATGAACCACAAATTTATTATTGAATATTGGCATATAGTTTTTGTCAGGGGAGTATTATTATTATTGAAGGACGGGCTTTTCAGGCAGAAAAACCTATGACACTGCGACCTTTCCATAATCTTTGTTGCTCGCCCTTTTTTAAAGTTCGCTGTTTTTAAAATTACTATCAGTAATGGGAATTTTAAGATGTATTTTGTAGCGATGTTTTTTATCTCCTCAGGATATAAAGTATATTTACCAAAGGATTATTTGTTTATGTATGAGTGGGCTACAGCCATAAATTAAGACCACGTGTTAAGGGGAGGGGGAGAGGTAGAGATTTTGCTGGCCCTTTAAATATGGGGCTTAATGTACTCTCCAGAAATGTCTTTGTATCATCATTCACATTGAAAGCTTCACCCGCATTCTGGGATGGTCATCAAACAATTCTGGGATAGGCATGGACCAAATAGTACACGTATGCATATAGGGATTAGTTTAGTCATTAAGAGGCTCAGAGGTAACAAACAAGCTAACTTTTGCGTTTATAGTATTAGTAAGTATTACCTTTTAACATAACACTGTCGTGTTCATCAATGTATTTGAGTTCTCGCAGTACCAGTAACCTCCGCTGGTAGTCCGGGTATAGCGCGAGGTTCTCAAATGACAGCAGTCGCTTGTATTTGTCTCGCTTGCGCTCAGTCTGCTTGCGTTCGTACACGATCGCGAATTCGCTCTTAAAATTAGCTATGTCTGTGTATTTCTTTTGTGTTTTCAATTTTTCCTGCAAGAGGTTTTATGATAAAGTAATGACCTAATTTACAAAAAGGAATCAAATAAAAACGGTAATACTACTTTCCTGCCTAGCACAGATTTTCGAGCTAATGTTCTAGTGCAGCGATTCCTAAAGTGGGTTCCGCGGAACCTAGAGTTTTTATAAAAAAATCGCGAAACTATTTATACAGTGGAACAACTTCAGTCTTCACATTTAAAATTAAAAAGAAACTATAAAGTATTATTCTTTTAAAATATTTGTAATGAAAGCTTTTATTTTTTATTGTAATTATAGTGTTTTTAATTTGTAATAATTTAATATGGGGTTCTAAAAAATAAATGGTATTTGGTAGGTGTTCCCGTTATATTAAAAGTTTAGGAACGCCAGTTCTAGTGTGTGAATAATGTTTTTAGGAATTAAGGGAATATGCTTTGCTGCTATGTCCGAATATCAGTATATTAATCAGCCTTACAAATAAATGTTATAATACTAATATTAATCTTTTATTACCTACATGTAAAATGAAGTTATACAAATATTTTCTTACCTCATACTCAGCCATGTCATCGAGAAGATGCAGCAATTCGCCTGAAGTGACAGGTAGTGACTGCTTCAGGTTTATGTACTCCAAATTAGTCGCTCCCGTCCGGACCGCGTGGGAGAGCCTGGATAGCTCTTGTACTACACTCCCACAGCTGGACCCTACTGGGGCATCTTTGAATCTGAAATATTATTATATTATTTTATAAATTATAGGTAACAGTACGAACAGTACGAACTTTAGGAGAGTGCGCCGCAGCCTGGCGCTTAGATGCCATTTAGATTCAAGGCGGGCGTAAAAATATGAAATAGAAGACGCTTAGGTTTATTTTCATTACCAGTTAAGTCTCTCATTGCTGCCCATTCAAAAAAGTTGCCCAGGGGCATTAAGGTCGGCCCTGGGTGCGAATGACATTTTAGTCATCTATGAAAGAACGTTGGAAGTGTATGAATGCCCTATGCTGCTACATGTAGCTTATTTATTGTTATGTGTTACGGAATAAATAGTCAATAATATAAAAAAAAAAAAAATCCTCGGCGAAATGTGAGCATGTCAAATGTCACGTTTACAACAGTGGTAAGTTGGTAACTCTAAACTCTCACTCGCTTAATACCTCTGATCACCCAATAGGAATTATATTTGTGAGTATATTTAATTTACTTTAGTAAATTTTATATATTGTACATACCGTGGAATCTGTCGTTTTTCCCAGTCTTGTATAACAAGATTGACATCGATTTTAATAGTCGTTTTGGTAATGGCAACTATGTTCTTTGGTCCAATGCAGAGTATAGTGTGATCCAAGGTGCTTTCTTCCGTTCCTGTGGATTTATTAAAATTAATATTGATACATATATGTATAGTTATATAATTATGTACGATATTTATAATATAACTAATTGACAAAAGAGGTTGACAAATCAGCTGGTCGTAAAACTAAAAGTGAAAACCTTGGGTAATATGGATAAAAACATACAACAACAAAACCAAAATAATTGGGACATGGACAGAAACACGATGATTTGTAGTGTTACTAATCCCTCACATAAAAAAAAAATATTCATATCAGATTACATATAATAGTAATAAACAATAATTCAAACAAAACTGAGTGAAAAGATTGTAGGTTGTATTTCTTGTTTTTTTTTCATCAATTGCTTATTTTAAATTTTAAATTTATCTATTCATAATTTACTAGCGACTCGCCCCGGCTTCGCACGGGAAACAATGTGGTATAAGTGTGGAGTGATTAATAATATTACTATTGATACAGTAGTAATATTATAATAGTCTTAATAGCTTGACAACTCCACATAATTTGTATAATTTTTTTAAACATTAAGATGGCTATAGAGACACCGCTGACTTTTTTGTAGTTCTAATAAAGAGGAACAATTCCATGATATATTATTTTGATATATTTCAGCATTTTCGATGAGAGTTCTCAGTTGACTTGATTTCTTCCGATATCGTGAACAATTACCGACATATTTCAACAAATGACCACAGTACAATATTAAACTATATGTATAAAACTTCACTTTAAATCACTTTACCTACTGATGAAAAACGCATTAAAATCTGTTGTGTAATTTACACTATGTACAGATGGGAGGCTCGATACTTTTTTTAAAATAAGAACAAATGTTTGTATTGTGCCAGGACCGAAGAGCATATTAAACTGCTGTCCATCAAGCAATAAAATAAATGCAGATAAATATAGGTTCTTACCAATGCCGTCATACATAGTTGAGAAGCCGAGTATTCTGAACCAGTTTTCGTCGATGTCGAAGTTATATCTATTGGTGTCTTGTTCAGCTGTGTTTAGCACCAATACCTTGTATGGGGTCTGGCGAGGACCTACGTATTCAAATAAAAAAGTTTATGTAGAATAAAGTATTTATTATAACATTATAGTTCTCAAGAATGGCAATGCATAAAGTGTGTTAGGGGCGTAAGCTGTGGTGTTTATGGGGCTCTTCATGTCTATAGGTGACTATTATACTTATTATATTTATATTTTTATCATTCTATCACAAAAAGAAAAGAAAACTAATATATATATATATATATATATATATATATATATATATATATATATATATATATTAGTTTTCTTTTCTTTTTTGTGATAGAATGATAAAAATTATGTTTGATATCGGAATAACGTAATGTTAAACTTACCGTTATTATTTAAATAAACGCCCAACTGATTAATGTATGGTCCAGCGGATATAATGAATATCTTGCCCGGTACTATTTCTTTAGCCACCTTGGACTGACTCAACAATACAGGCATGATATTATTCAAAATATCGATATACGTGGACGCGTTGTCGTAGAAGGTAGCAAGGGGCGCGAGGTGGGATGCGAGCGGTGTACTGCACTTCTCAGAATATTCCTTTTCGGCTAGCAGCAATTGCTTTTTGTAGTTGTCTGACTGGACTATTTGGTTGATCTCGCGGAACGATCGCTGCATCATGCCTTCTACTGATACTGTAGCTACTCTGAAATATAGATAATATAATAATTTTCTTAATGGATGTAAAATAATAGAATATTAATCCCGCTTGCTTCATTGATTTATTCCGTCCGGGTATCAGAGAGGGATGATAGGTGACTGAAGTCAGGTTAGTTGGCGCATCATAAGAAATTTACTACGAATGTTCTCTAATGGGTGTCGTGGAGGTAAACCTGCTAGATTGGATACAATACTTGAGCTTAAACACAGACTGTTGCAAATATTTTTCATAGTCAAAGTACACTACAGTCTAAACTAATTGAAGTGAAATGAATCTTACTTCTTTACTAGAAATAAAGTTGATTCTTTTCGCGCAATTGTATAAAATAATGAATACGTTTCCCAATTGTCTATGTTCCTTGACATCTCATATACAATGTTGTTGTGACTATCATTATTTAAATTAATTATGTATTTTGTATTTAAAAATGGATATTATTGTTATTCAATCACTTACCGCAGTAAACTGAGTATCATTGCATATGTAAGCCTGAATTGTGAGGTGAGCTTCTCTGGGATGCCCATCATCATGCCTTTTAGAGTCATCAGATCTGGCACGCCGTCCTTACAAAGTATTATCACAGTACCCGTATCATCCAGACCTAGGATATATTTAGTTACCCATTAATATCAAGTCAAATTTTTTTTACAATTCAGAATGGCAAACAAGCTGACGGCCCACCTGATGGAAAGTGGTAACCGTCGCCTATAGACATGAGCAGTACTATGGACATAACGGAGTATACTGTTTCGCCCATGATACCTCCCATGCGTTGCCATTCCTGAGGACTCAGGTGTTATTCCTCTATACACTGTAAACTCACGCCATATCCCACCCTTCCAACCGAAACACAGCCATGCGAACACAACTGCTTTAAGGTTGAAACACACACAAAGTCTCTCTCCGATAATTACAACGAAAAATGAAGAAGAGTTTGCACGTGAACCCATAAAATCAGAGAGATAATCAATAAAGATAATTAGATAATAAAGATAATCAAAAGAGATAATTCAAAGAGACCATTTATTTTTTCTCTGATAAAATAAGAGTGGTCAGAAGTGTTTATCTTGCTTGTGCTTCTGTCGAAGTCAATCACTATATCTCTGTTGTTCAGTGTTACAAAATTGATTTTGTGCACTTATAGTTCTGCAAATTAGGCCAATATCCAATTGACCAAATCTTAAAATGTATCGTATTTTTTCCTCTGTTTTAATTCAAGATAATCTTTATTTTTATACACACAGTAAACAAGATAATTCATGGAGGTTTACAGTCTGAAGGCGAGACAATTCGCTATAGTTTAATTATTAAGATTTGTAGAAAAGTTTAGAAGCTATAGTTTGAAGTATTTAAACTTAATTCATATTGACAAGCATTAAGTCAAGGTTATGGAATAAATTCGTTCCACTCGTTTTTAGATTTATTTGTACGAATTTGAACGTTAGTCAATAGAGATAAGATTCAATATACTAATAAAATGTGGGTATATATCACGACACTTCGCTTCGATTCCGCGCTAGTGTGAATTGATTCTTAGAATTCTGTAGACGTACCTCTACGGCCCGCTCGTCCCGCCATCTGTATGTACTCGGCGGGCAGTAGTGTCCGCCGCTGCAGTCCGTCAAACTTGGTCGTTTCGTCGAACACCACGGTACGGGCTGGCATATTTACGCCCATCGCGAACGTCTCTGTCGCGAATAGTATTTTCACCTGGCGAAAATTTTTGTTATGAATGTCTTTTTTTTAATAATTCAAAAACGGCGAACAAGCTGACGCCATACTTAATTGAAAGTAGTAACCAATAAACAATAAATATATTATATTAGCGACTCGGTCTGGCTTCGCACGGGCATATACAATTTTCCAAAATAATATATAGCCCATGCGACTCGTTTATAATGAAGTTTACGATAGATAATTTTTTTAATCAGTTAAGTAGCTTTTCAATTTATTCATTTCAAACAATCAATTTTTCTTTCTTTATAATATTATTAGTCTTTGTATAGATACGTTTATCAAGCATAATTTACTCACATAACCAGATTGGAACAACATCTCAACAATTTCCTTTAACAAAGGCAGAATACCACTGTGATGTACCCCAATACCATTTTCGAGTACATTTTGCAATCTCTTAACCTGGAAAGGATAAGAATTATAATTAGAAGGCAAATAAAGCTGAATCTGGTTTAACTGGCGTATTAAAAATAAATATAAATGACAACACAAGGAAAAAAATGTACCTGAGGTAGTTCTCTGTCAGGTTCTTTTAGTCTTTGTAAACACTTCAAAAAGAATGAACGGATGTGGCCCTTTTCTTTAGCCGTTGTCAAATCCACTGACATTAAATTTTCAGCATTCTGGTCGCACCTGACAAGTGTTAAAACAATTGTAACAAAATATTAAGTTCAATATATATATTACTGTTAATGAATCTCACGATTGATCACGATCTCACCTGATAGGAAAGCGATGATGTGGTTTAAGAAGCAGCCTATTCACATTTAAATTGGTATACACTAATAGAAAAAATTAAGGGATCAATAAAATAAAATTTTTAGATGATTTTCAATAGGCTGTAACTTGGAGAAAAATTATCGTAGAGACAGTTAAAAAAAAAAGCAAATTGTAGCTCTAAGTGTCTAGTTTTTGGGTCTAAACTCGAAAAAATGTTCATTTAAATTTTTTTCAGGTAATTTAACACAATGATGGCTCTATTCCCCACACACACGCGTGGTCTCAAAAGCAACGGGAACAAAGATATACGTTGAGTCGAGAATATCGTATTTTGAATGATTTTTTGTTTTAATAATATCTTTTTTTTCATAGCAAAATAAACTTTTTTTTTATAATACAGGGGCGGCAATGAGCATGAAGCTCACTTGATGGTAAGTGACTACAGCCGCCCATAAGCACCCACAACACCAGAGGCATTGCAGGTGTGTTGCCAGTCTATGTATATACTTTATATTTTTTCAATTCTATATTTCTCAGTTTGTCCAATGATTGACTGATAGAGAACATAGTCCGGTATTAAGTCCGCCAAATGTGCATAGAATTTTACGGTGCATTAAAGTTTCAATAAATATATTTATATATTTCCTTTGAAAAAAATCTGAGTTACAATTTATGTACATATACAATACAACAAAAAATTACATTAATGTACTTGAGCGAATATGCATACTAGTTTAAATAATGAAAAGAAAATTAGTTTAGTGCATTGGTACAAAAATAACTTTTAACTACAGCACAAATTATAAGTAGTTTTGAAGGGGCACTTAGTTTGGAACTGATCGATTGAACGAAATTGGCACCGGCAACTCTTAGTTGTCGCCGTGTCGATCCTGCCATAAAATGGGCTATCCCTTCCTTTCTCGTGGGTATCGTAAGGGATTTTATGTTAAAGGATGGGCAGCAATGTTCCTCTTAAAACATCTGTAATAGCCTTACTGCGGTTGTCAACCCACCTACTAAGCGTGACAACTGTCAAAACTCCTCTTATGGGGAAGGTTTATGTTCAGCAATTAGGACAATTAAGGGCTGAAATAATAACAAAAATTCTTAGTTGAGTTGAACCTTCTACTTTACCTATTTCTAGAAAGTGTGAATGCCACTACAGGAAGTTTGTCTTTCTGCCTTAAATGATCTATAAATGCTATCCACATCGTTTGGTCTGCTTTCGGATTGGAATACTGCTTACCACCTGTAAAAAAAAAAATAGGAATTTTTTAAAGCTTGTATAGACAAACAATCCTTTCAAGGTGTATTCTTATTGCAGTTTTTTACTAATCGCGAATAGTTATTATGGAAATATTATTAAAACATGAAAATAATATTCACTAAGTCTGACTAAGCGCCATCTATCGGTACTGTAGAATAACCACCGGCTTATGTATAGTCTTCGATTTCGAACATCATTGTGCATTAATAACATGAAGAGGTTGAAAATTTTGCCACCTGATAGTTTTTCTTCCATGGTAACTAGGAACGCACTCGACCTGGAGAGATGCAAGTACAGTTTCACTCAAAAAGTCACAAGATTTCTTTTCAGTTTCAAAATATTGAATCTAAATTAAACCTAATATAATTTTTTAGATATAAATTTAATATTCATTATAAATCTACCTTTGGGACCAAAGCTCTTTTTGTTATCGCTTTCTCTAGCTTTCTTAGCCGCAACAGCTTCATTGTATCCACGCAATTGGAATTGGCCCTCGTGATCCAATACAAGGAACCTCTCGTTCTTCGTTTTGCCATTTGTACCTAAAACAGAAGAATGTTTTAAATTTAGTTTTTAAAATTAGAATTAGTATAGCAGTGAACTACCAAGGTGAATGGTAATGGTGAAACAGAAACGTTATTAGAAATCAAAATTTCACAAACTCGTTATTTATTTTTCGTTCTATGGACCATCATCTCCACAGCCACAGACAGAGAGATGCGTTATCGCTTCCTGCTTGCGGGTGTTACATGTTTTTTTTTAACATTATATTAGTTTTCTTAAATATCTTGTGTCAAAATGTGTACCTACATTTATTAATAAAAATCAGACTGACTACTTTATGTGAAATGTGAAAAGGACTCCATTTTCCGCGCTTAGCCTCTCATTTGGGCCATTGTGCGTAGACTGACTACTTTAAAAATAATATAATATTAAAATTGTTATTATACCAAATTTTGCATTAAAATATTCTTCTAGTGTATACCAAGTGGTCATTATATAAAATATATCAAAATATTGTTGAAGGAAGTACTAAAGAAGCTATAGTTAAATAAGTGTGAATTATAATAATGGTTAAATATTATATACTAGGTAAATATGTTTTATTAGTATGACTTCTAAAATAAATGAACTGTGAGTACTTGTGTTTCATTTTTCTATATTACTAAGAGGCTTACGATCTTTATATTGCTAAAGAATAGATCATATGCAAGTAAAGTTAAGATTACGTAATTAAATTACTTTGTAAACCAATTACCCTACATAATATATTATAGGCAATAATACAGTTTTTGCTCTTACATGCATGAGATAACTCTTGCGTGTTTCTGAGAAAAATACCATGTCTTATTTACATGAGAAACATCCAATAAAACGTATTTATCAATAGATGTGTTTGCTACTTTTTTAGGTGGGTAGGATATTATATTTTTTTCTTTTCCTTGACTTCACCTTGCAATTAATCTTTCTGATTATGAGTTGTTATGATAAAGTGTCATTTCTCTATACCCTGTAAATTTACTGCCATGTCCTACCCTTCAAATGAAACATAGCCATGCAAACACAACTGTTTCATAGTAGAAACACGAATGGGACAGAGGTACTCAAACAAACGACTTTTGTACAAAGTCGCTCTCTGATAAACAGATGACTATAAAAAATAACCTGTGTACAAATAATGGCAGAGCGGCACAGGTCGTTTGGGTGTGGAGACGACATACACTTTCCGTTTCTTGGTGCGGCCGACCCA
Source organism: Galleria mellonella (assembly GCF_026898425.1). Taxonomy (NCBI): domain Eukaryota; kingdom Metazoa; phylum Arthropoda; class Insecta; order Lepidoptera; family Pyralidae; genus Galleria; species Galleria mellonella. Next base: position 7,162,546 of record NW_026442138.1, read on the forward strand.
GTCAGCGAACTGTAACGTGTTGGGCACAGTGGCGCTCAGCATCACGATGCTAACGTGCGCCGGCAGTAAGATCAACACTTCCTCCCATACGTAGCCTCGCTGAAAAGTCAAATGTTAGGCGCTCAAGTTCTATTAAAAGAAAGATATTCCATTTGGAGTCCAGTCATTATAGAGTACTTCGAAAATTTGGGAATTATATGAGGATTAACGGAAAAGTACAATGAAGAAAATGAACAAATGAAAAAAAAATAATGTAAATATGTAAATCATTGCATGAACTGTAAAACAAGAAACTGCCATTCCAAATATTATTATTCTTTTATTTCTTTTTTGTGTATGTATCTATAGCTGTTGTAATGTGTGTGCAGTAAGTAATGCAAATAAATAATATATCTATCTATCTATTAACATGCAGAATTTTAATAATTTACAAAAAAAGGTGCTAAGGTGAAATAATCTTTAATAACATAATTAACTACAGTCTCAACTTAAAAAAGATAATTATGGATTCCTGCATCCTTCCAAGCCTAACATATGCATGCCAAACATGGACCTATACAGAAAAAATAAAGAACAAAATCCTATCATGTCAGCATGCGATGGAAAGAAGTATCTTAAAGTTAAGAAAAATACAGAAAATAAGAAACACTGATATTAGGAAGAAAACCAAAATAAAAGATGCTCTTCAGCATAGTATGAAACAGAAGTGGAGATGGGCAGGTCATATAGTGAGGTACAAAGATAAAAGGTGGACTCTCCAAACAACAAAATGGCGAGGTCCAGCAGGAAAAAGAAATGTTGGAAGACAAAGAAAGAGATGGGAAGATGACATAATAAAGATAGCAGGAAAGAACTGGACGGGTATTGCTATAGACAAGGAGAAGTGGAAAAAGATGGAGGAGGCTTTTACCCTTGGGGACCACGGAAGTGGATAAAAAAGCTATAATAATAATAATAAAACATAATTAAAAAAAAAACTTACACTATGTTGTTAAAAAATAGAAAGTATTCCTTTGTACCTTTTTGACACAAAACCCTAATAACGAGATATTCAATATCTGAATAGGAAGTAGATTATTATTTTTTTATGTAGGGTACAACGACTGAGACCGGCTTCATTCATTTTTGGAACATGGCTTTTGGTACGCATATGGGCCATATTTTACATCAAAATAAAAGTAAAAAAAAATTTACAATAAAATAAAAGTTATTTTTGAGCCTAATTCACACAGGAAAAGTCACGAGATAAAGTTATTGACTCTCTAATTATTAATTACTTTTGTATTGTTTTGTGGTATAATTAATAATTCCATAACAATTACCTCTGTATTGTTGATGTAATGAACTTCATCAAATATAACAAACTCAAGGTCCCTGGTGACATCAGAACCGCAGTACAACATCGAGCGCAAGATTTCCGTGGTCATGACGAGGCAAGACGCCGTCGCATTGATTTGCAAGTCTCCTGTCAGCAAGCCGACTTCACCAAACAGTTTGTTGAAGTCATTGTATTTCTGGTTAGAGAGTGCTTTGATAGGAGATGTGTAGATTGCTCTAAAAAATATTATTAATATAATGAATAATTCAGTAATTTATTACATAGTAATAAAAAAAAAATCATTTGCCAAAAGCTAAAATGGAACCAACACAGAATTATCCGTGTTGATTGCAAAAAGAATCATTACATATGGCTCAAAATTATGACCAACCATTGAAAGTAGAACATCAATACTATTAGCATTGATGGAGCATATTTATTTATTTCATTATCTGAGTGATATTTACAATCTTTGGGAGATTGTAAATATCACACACACACCCAGAAGATATTATTCTTGTTCAAGATGGTATACTCATATGTCGCGCTAATATAAAAAAAAAATGGCGAAAATATAGAAGAAGTGTTACATACAAAAAATTGCGTGAAACTGAGAATTTTTCCTTTTTGATTTTAGCAATTTTCCATTTTTACATATTATGTGAGACAGATTAATGAAACTATTGTAACTACGTCATCTGGGATTACAATTGTGAGCATATTCTGATAAAGGTACATACCTAGTGCAATTTCGTCTTGACATTGCTATAGCATATTCTGCAACAACAGTTTTTCCGGCAGAGGTGTGTGCCGCCACGAACACATGGTGTCCTTCTTCCAATTTCAAAATAGCCTGGAAGTAACAGATATAAAAAATAATTTGAAAAGTAATAATAATATTTTAGAAATAACTACACAGATACACATCAATGGTATCTTACTAATATAATAAAATTGTAACTAGATGATGTCTGTACATCGAAGATATTTAAAAAAATTAACTAAACAAAAACAATAATTTTTAGAAATTATGTCTGTGGCAAACAAGAATATGGATCATCAGTTGATGAACAGGGTTACCATATGAACACTTGTAACACCAGCAATGTCACATATGCATTGTAAATTTTGACGTTGCCCTTAAGAAATATTAATACGCCTTTTTGAAAAACTCCATGTATGTTTGTTTTCTTAGCTGTATTCCTAAAGGTCTAACTTAAAATGTGGTGTATGTTTCATCTATTTAATTGGTTTTCCTTAATTCTGAAATCATTGCATATGAAATAGTGGACAAAAAACTAGTTAATGATACTGTCATCTGTGTTTGTGGCAGTAAAGAATGAGTATTAATATAAGGAGAAGAAATATTATCATTAAGTTACCTGTTTTTGAAAATTATCCAATTCAAATGGATATGAGTGGGCCATGTCTTTTATATTCTCAGTAAACTCTGGAACTGGCAGAGATACATCTATCATCTCAGCCCATTCAGTAGATGTGACTCCTGCCTTCAAAGTGTTGCTTGTGATATTCAGAACTGGTATTTCTGGTAATTCTACTGGTGGTTTTATCACAGTACTCTCAAGGAAATTATCATCATCGGTCTGCACAGTTTCTGTTTTAATTTTATTTACTGGTTTTTGCTGTTTTACTTGTGGTTCATCATCATCTTTCCAGAAATCTGAAATTATTCAATATGTACATACTTTTAAATAAAATATTTATGCTAGCCCTCTTTCAACATGTTATATAGATCTATACTAGATAAAAAAATATTTTATTTTCTCAAAATGCCAAATATTAAGGAGTCTGAATCACAAGTATTTAATCACAAGCTTCTGTGACAATTAATTATTAAAATATATATTTATTTATATTATCACACATACCTACTAAATGTGCATTACTATCCACAACTTCTTCCAAATTAATTTCATTTTGTATATCTATATTTTTTGGTGTTTCAGTTTTTTCAGCTACTTCATTATTGGGTTGGTTCAGAACTGTGACTCCATCTTCACCAAATAAAACACCTTCCTTGCTGCCTGGTGGTGTAGTTAATAGATCTGAAAAAAGAAAAGTACAAATTGAAGTTATCTTATTTCCTGTGAAACTTTTTGAGAATTATAACATTTCTAACCTCAATGATTTGGGAGGAAAGGGATTGTAGTAAAGAGGATTAGCAGCCACATTGCTATATTTAAACCTTGTTAGGTCAATTTCTATGTGGTTCCTTCTGGAAAGCATTGTAGTTAATTCTAATCAAATTCGTCATGATGATCTAACAGACCTGTTTTGATCCTTGCTTGTTTCTATCCCTCATTGGGGCCTTGCTAGCATATATTGATAGGCAGGTGGGTTACCATTCCGTTATTATCAATTAAAAAACCTCAATTGTTTGAATGTTTTTCTCATTGTTTTTAATTATTTGATCAACAAAAAAGTTTTGTATAAATTGCCATATTTCATGTTGAGTGTAGATTTTTATCAAAATTTCAAAAGTCAAATTTTTCTAAAAGTTAAATACAGATACCCCTAAGGCTTCAATTACTTTCTTGCCTAAAAAATGAATATATAAATAGAAGAAATAAATAATTTGTAAATAACCAGTTGAATTGGTATATGTTCTTTTGTTCCCCAAAGTCACCTACTGATTGAATTTTTAAATGAAACTTAAGAAGGAGCAACTATCTTGTTTTTTTTTAATGGATGATAATGGAATGGTAACCCCGCCTGCATTATCGGTATACACTAGTGGGGTACCAGTGAGGGATAATAGGTGTGGATGCACCAGGTCAGTTATCCCACAACCACAAATCTAACAATAAACCAATCACTATGGTTTTCTTGGGGAACCACAAGGAAGTCGATCTGACAGGGTATATTGCTAGCAATGGGGCCACTAATCCCCATTACTAATAATCCTTTCTCCCCCACAACTATCTAGTATCAAAAGTAATAAATACCTTCCCCTAAAAATTTTCCTTGTTCATCATTATTCAAATCAATGTTAATATCAACAAACTGGGCTTCATCCAGGATTTTTTGAAGTTCCTCCTCAAATCCAGCTGGTAGAAATGGGCTCTGAGTAGTTGTACCTCTTGTAGCAAGGCTTGGGGGCAATGGTGCCCGGGACATAGATAAGGATTTCTCATCATCTTCAATTGGTATACTTATTTCTTCTAAACCAATAATTTCACCTGTTAATGGGTCTCTAACCACCTGAAATGTTATTTAAATTATTTGTATTTTTTTTAAAAAACCACACTAAATTCTGATTGTGATACTTAGATTATTTGCAATACAAATTGAATGTATATAGATTCAAAAAATGAAGTGGTCATTTTAAATAAACAGAAATGGTGACCACTTACCATCAGGTGGGATGTATGTTTGTTTGCCATCTCAGAAGTATAAAAAAAAATTATATGATTTATATGATAATAAACCAATTATAATGTTTGTGAATTTACTATAGATTTTTCTATTTATTGATTTGACTAGTTTTATGAAATGGTTATAGAGAAAACATGTGTTTTTAATTAAAATCTAATGATTACAGTTAATTTCCATAGAGTAGTAATAGATGTGTTGCTTCTCTATAGGTGATCAGGGGTGTCTAGATGTTAATTGGCTGATTCCTCATAACACAGGGCAACCAAGTTTGAAGACTAGGCAATTGTGATTGTGTGGTACATATTAATAATAAATAAAATAACTCATTATTATTAAAAAAAATATTTCATATGGTTGAGTACATAGTAGGGTTTAAGTATTAGCTTAGTTATAAATTAAAGAATGCAAAAAAAAATATCAGCTGCATGATTTATTCAGCATACTAATGTAGCTACATGTGATATTGCTATTTTTTTTAATTTTCTTATAACTACTTAGTATTATGGTCTATATGCATTTAGGGCGAAATAAAAACAATTTTTTGTAACAAACAACGAACCTCTAGAGTCGAGTCTGGACCAAAATCTTCATCGTCAGTTTTAATTAGAGAATCTATATCAGTCTTCCGATGCCAGTGAGTTTGGGATCGCTCCCATTTATGTATAGAGAGCCTTTCCGGTTTTAAAATATATTCTTTTACTCGTTCGTTTAAATCTTCGAATATTGGTGGTAACTAAAACATATTGAGCGAAATATAATTTAATAGAAAAACACTTGGAATAAAAGACTTAGACTTCATGATTAATTACAACATACTTTAAAGTCCGTAAATTCGTCTTCAGTATTTATAGGCATTTTAATTGTAGAAAGAGAACATTAAATTTTGATTTAAACGCCTTACAGGTTATTTTAGATAAATAGATTCATAAAACTGTTTCACTTCGGACTTTTGGATTATTTATATTTGGGAATCACCGACTACTGATAATTGACTGACTGATTGACAGTTTTGGCATAGAGACTTATAATACAAAGTCATAAACTGTATGCCAGATTAATTGAACCACAGATATAATATTAAAGTAGACCAACACGAGGGACTAAAAAGCTCACCAAAACTCATCATATGTCTAGAGATGGGCAATCCACCTGGGTGGGTTTAAAGTCTGGTGGGTAAAAACCGGGTGTTTTGGGTTTATTGGGTTTAAACCCCATAAACACCCAAATTTTTGGGTGTTTATGATTTTGTACTTCATCATCGTCATCTCAGCCGCAAGACGTCCACTATACTGGACATAGACAATATTATTATGCAGCCTACAGAATAAAAAACTTTTAATTTGATTTTGAGTTTATTAAGAAAGAGATGAAAGTAAAATGTAAAACTACAGTCAATCACTGTCAGATTCAGAGTTATTACAAGCGATGAATTGTATAGGTTCGATAGGCTCTATTTCGTCTAAACTGTTATGTTCATTTACTTGCTCAATGAAAGCTTCTAAGGTATTTTCTTCATTAAACTGAATGTCCTCGCATTCAGCTTTATGTTTAAGATTCCAGTTATAACAAATGAATGAAATTTTTTCAGTTCTTTCAGTTGTAAGTCGATTTCTTTTGTTATTATGTATGTAGCCTTGGATACTAAAGGAACGCTCAGTGGCTGCCGAAGTACAGGGAGCTGATAGAATACGAATCGCTACTTTGCTTAACTCAGTGGAACCACAAATACCTTTCCACCATATTAGGGGCTCAATGCTATCTAATGAGCTCCATACAAATCCTCTGGCCCAAAAGTTTTCTTTAGCTTTATAACACGCCAAATCTGCCATTACATTTGACAAACTTAAGTGTTGGCTTAAATTGTAGATAAACTCCATACCCTTAAGTTCTTCCTCTTGAGTAAGTTCGACTCCTAGAGTCCTGGGGTCTAGAATATATGCTGCAAAATGTATTGGCCTCATTGCCATATTGCATCTTGAAGATACTGATGTTAGAATCTGCTGTTTGCTTTCTTCGCTCAATGTCGAAATCTCATTTAATGCAAAACGTATCTTAGCTTGTACATCTCTAAATGTAATGTATGTGCGATGCAAACGATTCTGGTCGCTCTCTAAGTAAAATATGCTTTCAGTGACTGGTTCCAAAATACTTATACATTCCCCTGTCTTCGTCCAGAAATCATCACTTAGAATTAAATCTTTAATATCTCTTGAAATTACCACATCTTCTCTAACTGTTAATATTTGCAAAGCTATCTTATTTGCTTTCAAACTTTTTAACGAAGTAACATGACTTCCCCATCTTGTAGCACAAGGCAATTTTAGTGTTTGTGTAGAATCTTCACCCTGCCTTGATTTTATCAACAAGGAACTTAATCGTTGACTCCTTTTAACAGTTTTTATTATATTTATGGCTTGCATAATAAACACAGTTACTTCTTGTATCTTTACAATATCTTGGCACAACAAGTTAAGGATATGTGCACAGCAACCGAGAGGAACAACATGTGGATATTTGAGTTTTGTTAATTCGAATGCCTTTTGTATATTTCTAGCGTTATCGCCAATAAGTACAAGAAACTTATTTGCTCCATACACTTTCATTACTTTTTCAACTTCTTGGCTAAGGTATTCACTAGTGTGAGGATTACTTTCTGTATTCAAACTTTTAACGTATGCAGGTTGAGGTTTTGATATAAGAAAGTTTATTATTCCTTCATTTCTTAAATTAGACCAGCCATCGCACTGAAGGTGTAAGTAACTACAAGCATTTAGTTCCTCATTTAACTCAAAACGCATTTCTCTATATATTTTATCTAAGTATTTTGTCGCTAAAGCTTTACGTGAAGGTATTTTAAATTTTGGTTGCAATTTTTCGAAAAATTGTATCCATAAAGGATGTTGCACCATCGATAATGGCGTCCCTGTTACAAATATAGCTCTCGCTAATTCTGTTTTTATATGATCATCGGTGTCTTGAAACTCAGCATTTATTGTAGTGTTAGCAGACGACGAGGGGCTTATAAAAGAATCATTTGTCTCTATCTCTGACAGTCCAGACATTTTGGTTTTGGACGAGCTATCTTTTATAAGTTTCATAGAGTCTTTTAATGTTTCTGGAGATTTTGGACAAGTGATAAGATGTTGAAGCATTTTGGCAGCATTACTGAATTTGTAGACCTTATTACAAAGCTTGCAAGAAACAGACTTGTTTGGTAAAGTACGGTAGTGCTCCCATATGCGTAAATCTTTAGGTCTCCCCATTGAACCTAAAAAAATGAACGATGATTAGTTGGTCTGACGAAAATTCAACAATAGAGTGCCTATTTTTTTACAATGATTATTTCTTGTTATTTACAATAAATTTATTAAAAAAATAATAAAATAAATACAAAAAGCCTTTGTAAAATTACATCTCCTCGGAGGATTAAACGCAGACGCTAGTTTATTATCGTATTGTTCTGTATTTTTCTCAGCAACTTCTTTAATTCGATTAGGTACTTACGCATATTATGTTAAAAATAAATATCTAGTACACATCTTAGGCTATCCACCATTATTATCCAATGACGACTCTCAGCTAACTATGCACTATCATCCAAAATAAACGTGTATGGAAAATTTTATCCCAGTCGGTTGAGGATTGAGGATAATTGCATCAACATACGAACATACCTACATACTTTTATTTACATAACGCAAGCTAAATAAAAGCTTGTAATAATACATCTAATTTTAAGTTAAAATTGTTAAGTGATCATGATATAATTGTATCATTCAAAAATCCACTTACCTTTAATTATTTCTTGTTAAGTATAAATATTATTTCAAATCTGCTCCCTTAATATGCACTTTTTTACTGCTTTTCCTACCTAACACGTTACCAGGAAGTCACGTTACCAGAGTCAGAGTAATAGTGAACACGTTTGACAGTGATTGTCGTCGCCTCATATTCAGCGTCGACGAATAGGGGAATCCCCAGTCATAATGTATTGCATGCGTGGCGGTCTTACTTCAAATCCATAAACAAAGAGATAATTACAGAACTCGATACTAGATGGCGCTGTTTTTGTTTGAAGAAAGTTTGCGGGCTAAAATACATAGAATTTCATCAATGACTTCCACAAAGAACAACATTTCTGTTTTTTCTAAGTCCGTATCTCTTCCGTATATTTCATAAGATATAAGCTTGGGCTACATTGTTATGCAACGTGATTTTGTCGCTGTCTTGCTAGCAGGGTTGACAGATATACGATTTAAATCGTACTCATACTATTATTTCTCTATTTTTTAATGTACGATCGTAAAGATTATGATCGTAATTCGCACAAAAACATACGACTTTTTGGTTACCTGGCAACATTTTTATTATGAAACGAACATGCTCACATCATCAGTCACATGCAACAATTTATTGGGGATTTCCCCTTCACATCTGGCAGTCCTGCTTGCTAGAATATAGGTAAGTCAGCCACAGTTACTGACGATCGATATTTAAAGGGTATTGTTTTTGTGCTAAATATTTCATAAAAACGTTATTTAATACTTTGTGGATTATTAATTTAGTTGATAATCACTGGAAGTAAAATGGATGCTAATTTGAGAGATCAAGATCTTCGTATAAAACAGTTAATAAAAGAAAATCTACGTAAGTACTCTTTTTATACCTAGGTAGGTAAGGTATAATAAACACAAAAGGTACTTAGATCGCGTGTGTTCGAAGCATTTATTCTAATAAATTTAATTTAAAATTGTAGAAAGAAAAAATGTCTGCCAAGCCGTAGCCGAAGCCGATCTCCAAATATATTTGGCGATAGTGAGACCCAGTGTCCAGATGATTTACCCAGCGTCGTCGCAACAAAGAAAAAAACGAGGATAAAGTAAAAGAAAATTTACTGAAAGAAGAAACAAACTGTTCTAAATGCTTAATTTATGGAGAAGAGGATAAAAGAAATGAGTATTTCGGACTGTTAGTGGCTCAAGAATTTAAATATATACGGCCATGTGTGCGAACGAGGTGTTATGAAGAAATTTTAAAGTATCTACGGGAAGCAAAAGGCCAACATGTTGATCAACTGCAACATGAAAACACTGAAAATTAATTACTTTCATTTTATTATATATAGATTTTTAAAATTTCCTGAAATATTATTAGTTAACGTTTTATTTAATATTGTAGAATTGATCAATACAATTTATAAAAATAATTTATTGGTATTACTTACATATTTTCAAAAAAATACGTAAAAACCTATTTTTTTGGGTGATTATGGGAGTTTATGGGTGTTTATTGGGTTTTTACCAAAGCACCGGGTTTAAACCCGGTGCTTTGCCCATCTGTACATATGTCTATAAAGTAAAAGTAGGCAATATTTTTTACTTTATTTTCAACTTGTTTAAGTAACTTTATTTGCAACAAAGATTTTTTAATAAATTGCCAACACAAGGTTTCATTTATTGTAAAAATAGTTGATCTGTGTTAATAATCAAGAACATGTTTTGTATTTAGTTCCGTAAGAATTGACTTCAATAGTTCAAGGGACCAAAAAGACGATAAATTATATTGGTTGTAAAGGGAATCATCTAAATCGGCGCGGAATAGAAAGAGTTTTATTAATATACATATATCAAATATTTTGTTCGTCTTCACTTTTACCCAATCCCAAACTTGTATAAATTTTCACTACATTTTGTCATATAATCACAGAGCGAATGATAAAAAAAGCCCTTTCTATTTTTTTACTTCTCTTACCCTCTGTTTTGCTACCTTTATTGGTACATTATTTATTACATATACATAGCGATACCGTTTACAAATGACAAAAGTATCAAACAAAATTATCCAAACCATTCCATTTTTTCTCATACATTTCTTCAAGCATTTCATTATTCGAAAATTCCGCAAACATAAAATTTTTTGCCCAGAATTCCAAAAAATACCCAATCTGACAACGCTGCCTGTTCTTCCGGCGAAGTTGTTAAATTTCATGAATAGGCACTATCACTGGGTTTCGACTTGGTACTATACTTATCGATTACTACAGTTTTGTATTATGTACAGCATCATCATCAATTAGCTATAAACTGTCTGCTGTTGAACATAGGCTTCCCCTATAGGACGGATTTGCCAATAGTTGCCACGTGTGCCAGACAGGTTGACAACCGTAATTAGACTATGGTGATGTTTTAAGTCGAACGCTGTTGCCCATCCCTAGACCGTTAAATTTTCTCAGCCGCTTCTTATGATACCCATGAGAAAGGAAGAGGTGGCCCATTCTATGTCGAGTGCAAACGGCAATAAATTATATGCATTAATGTTTGATTAAATTTACTATATAATTTTTCGTAGGGATCAATGAGGCCCCGTATCATATATTTTTCAAAACTATTAAGCCGCTTATTAGATATTTAGTGTATTTAGTAACAGTATTGGCTCAAATGGGTTGAAATGGCCACTCATGTCCATTTGGTGGAACTTTTTACATCGTTGTAAAAACGCAATAGTATAGAAGACCTATATTTAAAAATATGAGACTGCACAAAAGTTGTCTCAATGTGTCTTTTATCGCAATTGTGTTTCTGCTGCGAAGCAGCAGACCAGAGGGAGACTTTGTACAAAAGTCGTTTGATCGGGTACCTATGTCCCATTTGTGTTTCTACCGTGAAGTTGCTGTGTTTGCATAGCTGTGTTTCGGTTTGAAGGGTGGGATATGGCATTAAATTAATAGGGTACAAAGGAATAACGCTTGAGTCCTCAGGAATGGCAACGCATGAGGGGTATCATGGGCGAAACAGTATACTCTGTTATGTCCATGGTACTGCTCATGTCTATAGGCGACGGTTACCACTTTCCATCAGGTGAGCCGTCAGCTTGTTTGCCATTCTAAGGTGCATAAAAAAAACAGTCTCCTTTTTTTGACAGTGTTGTAGTTTAAAGGGAGGGATATGGCGATGAAAATACAGGGTACGAAACATAACATCGTAGTCCTCAGGAATGACAACGCATAATGGCTACATGGACATCACAGTGTAGGTATGTATGTATATGTGAAGTCCATGTTTTGCTGTTTATATCAATAGATGATGGTTATTTTCATTTCTTTTCATTAGGGATGTAAATATGCTTATTTAAAATTTAATTGAAAAAAAATTCTGGTATTGTAATAAAGTAAGTTATTCAAAATACCTATAAACAGGCCAATAAATACTTGGGGTTTTGTTTTTTTTTTTAACTTATAATAAGATATTTTTTATGTTTTTAAGGTTTTACTTTTTTATACTTGTGACATGGGTGCGTTAATAAGACGATTCATGTGACGGAAAATTTTAATATTTATATATTTTGTTTATATGATATATAATAATACGTAATAATACAATTATTACTTAATTTGAATGAAAGGTAACTTAATGCGTTGACGTTTTCAATTACGAGATACCTACTTAGTTAATAATGGCAGGTGATGAGAAAATTGAGGTTTAATGCTATAAACACAATAGAGTGACGATTAACTCATTTTTTGCCATCAATACATAGTGGTACCTATGTGTATGTGAGCCAGTGAGCCTTGACGGTCAAGGTCATCAAGCTGGTCTTACCCACCACCTCGTTTTCTTCAGCCGTCAGCCCCGGCGTTCCCGAGTCCGAGTGGTCGCTCGTTAGTTCGTTATTCACTGCCTTTATATGCAAGTAGGCAGTCGGCTACCGCGTTTCCCGCTAAAATCGCGTCTTTTTTAATTTTTATATATTTTTTTTAATAATGACCAATATATGGTCGAGTGCAACTTTATTATGTGTGCTAACATTAATATTAGAAGTTACAGATGTACTCACAGTGGTACGTGATTTTTCTAAGTATTTATCCTATTTTCCTCTTATTGTTTCGATATTTTGATGTAAACATCAAAACTTGTTTGTGTTATAGATAGATAACTATGTTCATACTTATAGGTGCATATTTACCTATCTATTAAAAAATTGTGTTATTGATTTATATTGTAAAAAAGAACACGTAAGTACTTAATACTAGCAAAATAGTTGATCCCAATACATTATTTTTCTTTCATAAAAATAATAGTGAACAATAAAAAAAAATCAAATTCGTCCTCTTTCTATGTGTTGGTATATTTAGGATTCTTTTTCAGGGAGGGTCTCACCCTTAAAAAAGGGATCGTTGATGAATGTATACAAGTAATTAAAATTAATCTATATCTATACTAATATTATAAAGAGGAAAGATTTGGTTGTTTGTTTGTAATGAATTAACACAAAAACTACACAACCGATTTTAAAAATTCTATCACCTATAGAATGCTACATTATCAGGGAGTGATACAGACTATATATTATTTTAGAAAATTCTTTTTATCTATGCAAAGTAGGGCCGCACCGCTAGTTGCGTATGAAACAGCAGATAAAATTTACTTATTTTGAAATATTATTAATTATATATAATTAATAAATATTATTCAAATAGGTAACTGACCTAGGCAGCCAGGTCGGTAGATATTATTAAAAAATGATTATGAATGAATGAATTAAAAAATGGTTGATAATCAGTTAGGTTAAAAACGCGCTTTAAATTAAGTAAAAAAATATCTTTTCAAATACAATCATTGCGTACATGGTTCATTGAGCACAATTAATAATAAAAAAAAAATCAATATTTTAATCGAAAAGGACGAAATAATATTCGTAATAGTAATTTTCGCGAAGAAACTGTGTGAAAGCTTAGAGCCGATCGTTCGCTTATTAAAGCCATATATAAATAGAAGTATTTGAGAATGACAGAAATGCGAAATTAGATAGAAACAGAATGATAGGATGTATAGCTAAGAACAAGGTGTAAACGTAATAAACTTGTTTAAGTTATGACGTAATCTACGAAAAAAGTATACACACGAGATGTATACTTAAATTAAAAAAAACATGTTAATTTATCTACATTTATATATATATATATATATATATATATATATATATATATATATATATTTTTATATACTACTTAGAATGGCAAACAAGCTGACGGCCCACCTGATGGAAAGTAGTAACCGTCGCCTATAGACATGAGCAGTACCATGGACATAATAGAGTATACTGTTTCGCCCATGATATATATATATTTATATATATATATTTATATATATATATTAATAGATTGATTGATATTTTTATTTAAGTCGTAATATATTACATATACTACATACATACATACATTACAATGAACAAGTAACTTATATTACAGTATTATCCATTTAATCCTGTATATTCTACAATAAAATTACCAATTGAATATAGGTTTAGTGTTGTGATTATTCACATGAACGATTCTTGGTTTCTATCAGTGTAAATATTATGCTAGAGAATTTCATGCATGAGAACATCAAGCAATCATGGTGCATATTTATTGCAAATAAAGGCAAAGCGGGAAGTGTTTCGCAACTGGTATAAGCCTGCATAGTGTCTCTTAGTTACTATGTAGACTCACGCGCCTTAAAAGGCACGTTTCCATAAATATCCGACATGAAACGTAGGACGAAATCTATTCGTCTATATATTTTTTTTTCCGTAATCACAAAGCTTTTATCTTGCATTAAAGAAAAACCACAAGAAAAGTTCGTATATGCAAGGTTTGATATTAGAATCCATTTGAAATTCTTCTATTGTTGTCCTTCGTGTCGCAGTGAGAGATATGTACATTTGTTTTGTGTACCTACTGAATTGTGCCCCTCCGACATTTATCATAAGGTTTTTTTTAATTGAGAACGATATTAGATATTACTGACTGTGTCTATATATTTATTAGAATATATACGAGTAAATACATTGTTACGTATAATAAATTTTTTAGCTAATTAAATGAAAGTATACTATTCAATAATAAAATATCATAGGTACATAATAAAATTGAAACTTAACGATGTTTTGTGTATGTTTGTGTATGTATATTTGTACGGTTTTGTCTGTTTAAAAATTGTCATAATATTTATACTCTGCTGTATCCGTTGACATTGATGCTCCTTTCCACTTTGGGTTTGCTGGAAGAAAACTCTATCAAAGTTAAGTTCGCCTTTGTACTTTTGATTATCTCTGTCATATTCTTATAGTGTGTACAATAAAGAATTAAATAAAAAAAATAAATAATGTTTTTGTACGTGGGAGATATTTTAGAAAAAATGTTATAAGGGGTTTTAATAATGGCAATAGAAGCCAAATCAATCATATTAGCAATTTTGATTGTCTGTCGGTGTGTCTATCTGTCTGTATATTTGTTCTGGCATTCATGGCATGGCATTTCATGGCAATTGTGAAAATAACTCCAAATTGGGCGTTATTTTCACAATTGCGTTCCTGAGGGTCAAATTTAAAATCTGGTATATGTTTCATCTAGATAAGCCATCTAGAAGTACTCTCTTTTATTGTGTTATCAACTGCTGAAATCCACTTGTACTAAATAGAAGACAAAAAGCTAGTTTATTATCTACACTAATATTATAAAGAGGAAAGATTTGTATTTTTGTGTGTGTATGTTTGTAATGAATAAACTTAAAAACTACTTTGCCGTTTTAAAAAATTCTTTCACCATTAGAAAGCTACATTCACGCTAAGTAACATAGGCTTATTATTGCTAGAAAAGATTAGGGATTCTTATTAAAATTTTAGTAACGTAGCTCAAGGTGTAAAATATGCTATAAAATATCTTTTGTCGCGTGCGCTGCGGAAATTATAATTGCTGATAGAACAAAAATTTGTACTACAATATTGAAGAAAATATCAATAACTACAAAAAAACCATGCGATACTATATGTCCAACTATTATCGTTATGTCACAATAACCTCTGTTTAAAATGTTGTAAAAATGTCCACCCGTGCGAAGCCGGGACGGGCCGCTAGTATTATATATATTTATAATTACTGGTATTGTACGGGAACACAAATAAGCAGATAAGTTTTTCATAAATAACAAGAAGATTCATAACTAATTAATTCGTAGATGCTTGGATAAAGGGATTTATTGAAACTACGTAGATATATTAGTTTTAAATTTACATATGGTGTAATAAGTATCTAGTTAAAGTTTAAAATTACGTAGCCATATATTAGAAAACAAAATGTTAAAACTAGGTTAAATAGTTTTTAATAGGTAAAGCAATAGGGATCACGTGCCAGAAATATCTGTGACACGTGTCATGGTAGAGTGAATCCTTTGATGTAGAGTAGTGATTTTTAACGTGTGGGTATTGATCCCCCAGGGGGTTAAGCCTCTATGGAGGGGGGGGGGGGTTCGAAAACTACCTCAGTAAAAGAAAATAAAGTTATAAAGATAGATTCATTAAGAATAATGATAATTATTTTTATGTAAATACAAATTAACGAAAAAAATATAAACTTATGACTCGTCCATGCGCAGGTAAAAAAATTTACTTGATCCAAGAAAGACATTTTCAAGAATTTGATTATTTAGCATAAAGAAAAATAATACTTAAATCAAATAAACTTTCTTAGTTTCAATAAACTTTATTCCTCAAAACTATTTTCTTGGGTCAAAATTTTTTTCTTGTATCAGTGTCGGATTTGGTCGTACGTACACGCGTAAATCACGTTATTAATTTAGCGACGGATTCGATCTAGAAATATGTACATAATTTTGTATTTATCCGAAACCTAATTATGCAATTTCATCTTTCTTCTCGTACGGTGTATGTGTATGGTGTTTTGTTACCTTGCCTATTACCTATGACAATCGCGGGATGAAGTGCTAACATACTGCATTACGGAAAATTAACATAGATAATTTTATTTTGAATTATTTTTTTAAATTTCTCATTTTCTTTTAAATATATAAAATGTATCCAACATTTACATGTCTGTGTATATCGAAACATGTACGTATGCTTGTTGTAACACCATGTATCTCATGTTTCAAGTGAATAATAAATAAATAAATAGCATTTTAACGAATTAACATAGATGACTTCTGTGGCGCAGTAGTGGTAGTGCTTGTCGTAAATGCGATCTCAGTTTTGATTCCCAGTCAAGCCAGTTTACAAGTAGGATCTAGGTGTTGTGGATTGTGTCACCAGATGTTCGCTAGCTAGTTTCTCATAACACAGGGTATCCTAGCTTGAAGATCAGGTGATTGATGTAATTGTATGTATAGCACTTATTAATATTTTATTGTATTATTCCATTTGGGAAAATAAAATTTATTTAGAAAAATAAAATACCAGTGAATGTCAGCCGACCTAAAATTTATGACTACACTTATATTAAAAAAAAGACGGTTTTATTTCGTGAAATAATGGATCCATGCTGTGAAGCATAACTGAGCAGCTGTGTCATGGACACGTATAATTATGGCTAAATACGAACATGAATTAATAGCTTGTTTATGGGAAACTTACTCACCGATACTCATACACAAGTAATCCTTGACATCTTTTGTAGTCCGCTATTTTCGTGAATTGTACATATAAGTAGGTACCTTCTCAGGTACCCATGTATCTTAGGTAAAAAAACCAAGCAGGTCAAGATTCAATTAAGGAAAATGAATGTACACCTTTTGAACAGAACTTTGTCTTATTCGTTGATTTTGTTAATGAATTATGACTAAATAAATTCAACACCGAGAATGGTTTAGCAAATAAACAATTGTGTATGTGAATAAATTTTTCAACTTGAAAATAGAGCCACCATATACTACTAGTTGCACTAAATTTATTATTTTATTAATATTAATTCGTATGAAAGAAATCTTAGAGATCGTTTCTGCTTATGATATGTTTTTGAATAGATTAGTAGTTTATATAATGACTTAGTCACAGATAATATAATACTACTTAGTGATCCGGCCCGGCTTCGCACAGCTTGATAGGGTTATCGAAAATAATACATAGCCTATGTTACTCGCTGATAACGTAGATTTCTATAGAAATCATTTCACCTATAGGTGAAATAATTTTTTTGCAAACAAATAATCAAATCTTTTCTCTTATATTCAATAATATGGTAAAAAGGTGTCGTTGTATTTTGAGTCAGTAGTGTCTAGCAACTATGAGTATTGACTATTGTGGGAATTAGGGATGAGTAATATAATACATCAGCAATATCTAATTACAATATTTATATATTGGCCTAATAAAATATATGTTATATAGCAGTTGTCCAGTATATAATATTAATAATAGAGATGTCCGACTGGTATAGGAGATATCGAAATGGGTGATTACCTTTTTTTCGGTATCAATTTACAGAGGAACCCAATATATAGATATTGGAGCAGTATACCTCTAAATTATAGTATGCCTCTAGTATTACAGGTGTTCGTAGGCTACGGTAACCACTAACCATCAGGTGAGCCGTATGCTTGTTTTCCACTTCAGTGGTATAAAAAAAGTACTGATTTTTACCCATGCCTAGTGGGAATATGTAATTATTGCTTATGACGATCAGTTTTTGTGATTAGCAGCGAGAGAATGAAATGTAATGATTGGGACTTAGAGTATAAGAAATATAAGCAAGGATTAAGCATTTATGGTAAAAAATTCAAGTTACAAAGATTTTAAATCATGCATCATCACCTTTTCAAGATCTGGACATCGTCGACATAAAATCTCAAATATTTTTAAGAACCCTAAAACCACTATAAAATTTTACAAAAAATAAAATAAATAAAACTTTTGATTGTCGAGAGCCAAACCATACGTATTCAGTGCCCATTGTTTGATTGTTCACACAGAAGTTACGTATATACCTACTTGGCACTTTTCAAAAGCATGGCATCATAATCTAAGCATGGCATTTACGGGTAAGCTTCTGGAGGAGGTAAATTTGTCATGTCATGGTATTATACAACTGTCAACGAGTTACGTACATGTAGAAAATACTACCTCTCTACTTACCATGAAAGTTTGTTTGAAATACGGGCTTGACGTTAGAATTATGAAAGAAATTCTAAAGACTAGTAAATTATTTGTACACTATATACTTAATCTCTTCTCCCCATTAAAAGTACATTAGCCTTATACACAGCATGACTATAGTAATGCTGACTAATAGAAATATTTGAATTTAGAACTCGGAATCGTTTATCTAAAAGTATTTATAGGTTTTACTTCGCAATAAGCAATTTAGTTCCGCAAAGGCCAACAGCAGCTTAAAGAACTCACATGGAAGTAGTAATTTGTATAATAAAAACGGTTCAGAATTTGCGAAGATATTATGTATATACACATAAAGAAGAACATAGATGAATTGAGAACAATTCTTTTTGGAGTCGACTAAAATGCAATAATATGTTTATCAAAGCACTTAAAAAGTAGTTTTGGTTCATAATTACTAGTTCTAACTGTTAAATATGTTTCTTGTTGGTGTAATATGCATATTACAGAGCGCAAGGCTAACCCGCTCTCTTATTAAGATATTTGATAGGAATAATAAATATTTGTATATCTACTGTAGCAAATATATATTACCTACTTGTATATGTATAGGACATAATGACCAATATTTATGTAGTACCGAGATAAAATTAGGTTTAAAATTCAAATCTATATTGCGACTTTTTACATTTGACTATATCTATTATATTATTTACATACCTAATTTTTGTATTAGATATACATATAAAACGTGTAACAAAGATTTTTAGACGTTCTTTCTGTAATAAAAAAAATCCTGTACAACATAATTGACTTAATGACGATAATCAATTTTGGAGTTGTTAGACAACATAACTATGTCATTTCTATTTTATCACTATCAATCATGACAACTGTATATCCTGTGCGGTTCAGCGGTAGATCCGGTAATTCGTTTGCATCAAATAAATTGTAGGTATTATTGAAAATTGTCAAATATCACTCCTATTATATTATATTATTGGTAATTATTATTCTTGACTATTTAACTATTTACTTGTCTTAGCTTTCTTGATAATTAGAATTAAATATCGTTACCACTCACATATCGTATCCACAAGAATTAACTACGACGGTTTTCAAGGAAAACCACGAGGCAGTTGCTAGATTCTATTTTATTAACAAACCCTTTCCCCTCTATATTTTTTAATTAGGTACCTAGTGCAAGTATAATATAAGTTGACGATATGTATTTAATTTGCATTCTGAAGATAAGATATCCTTATTAATATTATGAACACAGGATTTTGGTTTATCTACATCCAAAATCCACGCCTACGAAAACGCGTCAAAAGCTAGTTCATAATATTAAAAAAGTATATACATTTTTGCTTGAAACCAATGAAATAGTCTACTTGTATTTGGACTATGAAAATAAAAAAAACTAGTTTAACTTTCAGGAACTGTGAAAACATACATACGATAAAAATATAAAAAAAAAATTGTCTTGACTTCTATTGTACTTATAGTAGTTTTTTATGAATATCTCCTATAAATTGTATGGACTTCATCTGGTTAAAACTTTATTATATGTACGAGTATAAGTATATTTACCCAAAGTGACAATGAGTTTGTTATTACTTCTTAGAGCCAGATATGTAAAAAATTGTTCAGTAAAAGTATTTAAATACAAAATGCAAACGCAAAGTTGTTAGCACTATTTCAAATAGAAATACAATACAGTTTTAAATAAAAGTATTTAAATACAAAATGCAAAATACGTATTTTCAAGATACAATGACGATGACAACACTACGATCACGATCAGTTCGTTCACAAATGAGGTAATCTTGGATTTAAGAATGAAAAATTGGAAAATTGAATTAAAAATGTAACAAAACTATTTTGTATTTTATAAATAATAAATATTTATATAAAGTATTTCAAATAAAATACAAAATACGTTTAGAAAAAAAGTATTTCAAATATAAAATAATTCACATCTCTGCTTAGAGCTTTAATTTTTAAAACTAGTCGTTAATAAATGAGATACCAAAGCTATAATGACAGTGATATTATAATAACAATTTCTACTCAACGCAGAACTGTAGATATATTGATAGAACACTCGTAAACAAATATGTTAATTCATATGTCTATACATACGTTCGGTTGTAAGAGTCATGTTAATCAATATAGCTTACTGTCAACGCTGTTTTAAAGAGCAGTGATTGTAAAATTGGAAAACAAGTGCCGCCCACCTTATGTAAGGTGAAAATGAGGTTACATGGTCATGTCAGCGGTGCATACTAACGTGTAAGAATTATCATTGAGAGAAACAGACTGTAATTGAGTATCAAAGGTACCGAACAACCAACGAAATATTCGAAAGAAATAATCAAATTTAATAAAAAGTAGGGATATATGTATTTATATTATTATATGAATTTCATCTCTATATGTATATAAATATAATATAATTTTCAATGTGCCAATCAATCAAACTGTTTATAACTAGGTACTCCTCCCTATTCAATGTCTGGAAGAGATCGCTTTTGGCGATAAGGTCGCTCATTGTTTTCTCAGTGTGAAATATTTCTAGTAATTGTTTGTATCTATCCATAATAAGCTTACTACTGTAATCTTTTGGAGGAAATAATCTATCTATATATTGTTTTCATTTAATCGTGTAATTAATTTAATTTCTATGTGCATAATGGTAACAGAACATCGTTACACATTTTATTACACGTTGAACGCAATCAAAATCTCGATAATTGTAACAAAGAAATCATATAATTGTTACAATTATATGGAAAATAGATTGCTATTTTCTATAAAGTTACCTACTAGCGATTATACAAATAGACTATTTTTTATGTAAAGGATATATAAAAATTTTACTCAGTATATTCGGGAAACTCTAAAACGTTTTTATCTAAAATACTTAAAATTGTAAGGAAAAAGTTACTACTACTGACAACAAAAGTATAAAAGAAAACATGCTAGACAAGTGTAGTTTTTAACCCTTAAAAGCCTGATTTTTTAAATCAAATTAAAAAATATATAAATGTACCCTTTACTGTGTTTACTAATGGGAAAAAATAGTATAAAAATTAAAACGATATTTTTATATATTTAATTTGAAAAAAAAAAAAAACATTTGGTAACATGTAAACAGCTAAATATTAAAATAAAATCGATTGTAGACGCCCAATGCAATTTATAACCCCGGTATCAAATTTGAAACTTCAGGTATTTAAGGGTTAATGAGGATAACAGATGATTAAGGGTAAATGGAATGGTAATAATGTATAATAATAAGACCATCCAATGAGAGATGGATCTCCGTAGAGGTATATATATATATATATATATATGTATATTATTATAAGTATCTAATTAGGTATTCTTGTTAAGTGCAATAAAAGTTGTTAACCCACTAGCGTGACGACGATTATGTTAAGTTGTATGTCACTACGATACGCGGAAATAGCACGTAATACAAGTTAACTTTCATTCAAGTTTTATTTATTTAATATTACCTTTTATTACCCGCGACTTCTTCCGCGTGGTCGGGATATGTTTACTGACCGGGATAAAAAGTAGTTTATAATCTCCTCCATTTCATACAGTACGTGTATATAAAATTTCATAGTGATTGGTTAAGCCGTTAAGGCGCTTTAATGTAACAGATAAACTCACTTTCACATTTATAATATTAGAAAGGATAGTAGGGATTGAAAGGGAATCATCAATCATGACATAGCAAGAAATATATAGGTCGTCTGTTTTAATTTTAGATTATACTAAGCGTATGGTTTTACTAGGAATTAATGAAAAGGAAATTAAAATAGTGACGAATCGAAATATTCAATTTTGATATTAAACGACAATTTATTTGATTGGTCAACAGCTGATTGTCTTATGGTCGGATCAACTAATTGTTTGTTTATATTTTCATAAAATTTTATTAAAGCAAATTTTATTCTTTATTGTACACAAAAGGTTATTAAAATGTAAAAACAAACATAGTAGTGCACAACTTTAGCTATAATATAATATATATGGTATTTTTAATTGACTTCAAAAAGGAAGAAATATAAAATTTGATAACTTATTTTGCGTATATTATAACCCTTAACTCTTACATGTATTTAACAATCGATACAGTTTACATCCGTACTAATCTCATACAAATTTTGTCAAACTTGAGGTTAGTTTAAATAAAAAGAATATTTGTCATCAATTATAATTATCATTGTTTTAACATTTCGCCGATAATATTTTGATTACAACGAATAAATGAATGGATTCGTTTTGATTCCTACGTGGATTCATTTCTGGAATGAAGTCTTATATTTATTTGTGAAACATTTCTGACTTCCAGAGTAAACCGATAGAGCGAGCATGTGTGATCGGCGCCGGGTACTCAGGTCTGGCTGTCGCCAGATACCTTCAGGAGTACGGCGTCAACTACACGGTGTTCGAAGCATCTCGACATGTCGGCGGTACGTGGAGATTCGACCCTCATGTCGGTACCGATGAAGACGGTCTGCCGCTCTTCACCAGCATGTATAAGAATTTAAGGTACGTATCTGAAAAACTATATGATTTAACTAGTGAATCAGTGTGCGTAAAGTTGGAATATGACCTATTCGCGTATCAAATTTCATTCAAATTTGTTCGTCCAGTTAAATCTGATTGAGTAATATACAAACATCGCTTTTAAATTTCTGAATATTTACAACTGCTTTTTTGAAATAAGATGATCACCGAAATTAAAATATGAAGTGAGTAAAATATTTAGTGGTAGATTTATGTGCACAATATTTTATGGTTAACATTAGGGTTCGCTATAAGAGCACTTTACAAATAAGTCTTCAGGAATACTGAAGATTGTTTAAATATTTTTGAAAAACAATAGATAATACTGTCTGTATTACACATGTATTATAACAAAAGATAATACAGACATTGCCAGATTTCAATAACAAAACATAAATGTTATATAGCATGAGGATCAGTTTAATTCATTAGTATTTTTTGTGACTCATTTGGTTTCGAGTTAATGGAAAATCTGATTTCATTGGGAAAACCGAACTGTGTTGACAATAATTGTAGATTACGTACAAGAGTTTTATAATGAGGATATTTGGCCGTCCATCATATTGTTCAGGCAAAACTTTATACTCGTTTGTTATCTTCTTAATATCAAGAGTGATTATTAGGTTATTATTAGCCTACTCATAATATATAAAAATTATATATAAATTCTTACATGCAATATAATTTATTAATTATCTTTATCTAGATTAAATTAACTATGCAATGTATTAATTATTGAATGGAGTCATCATCGTAATATGTTCTTTTTTTGTAAATTGTAAAAAAATATTCTTTTTTTATTATTGTTCTCGATATAGTTTGAATTACATCGAGTGGAAACTTATAAATAAGTGTTATATGTTTTTTTTTAATAGGGATTATTAAAATTATATTTATTGCCCTTGTCCTATATATATTTATACCTGTGCATAAAATAATCGTAGTCATTTCTATAAAATTCGCATTTTAAAATTAATATTATAATACATAATATTTTTATTTGTGCAGTATATTAGTGAAATCGCGGATATTAGATAATTATACTTTCTGAGATTACAGCAAAATAACTGGTTTTTGGTTGGTTATGAAATATTCATCATAATGAGGACCAGTTTATATTTCTGGTTTGTCTCATTCATATCACTGTCGTGAATTACTGTTAAGGATATACTGTGTCAAATATATATTAATAGTATAATTATATATATGTTTCTAAAATAAGATGACAAGTTGAAAGATCAGTGAATGGCTCATTCAATTAGAAAAACCAATTGGTTGGTGAATTTATAAATTAAGAAAATGACCATAATGTGAATTGTGGTTAGGTAAATTATTGTTATAGTAAATCGACAAAAGCAGAGTTGAATGTAAATATAGGACATATTAGCAGTATCCGTTTCTACATCCGCGTAACTGTCCATAGGAAATATTAGCTGTACTTCATCTACGTAACTTGCATATATGAATTTATCGGGATGTTTTCTTCTAAATTAAATATTTCAAGTCATGTGGTCTCAGCACAGAATGAGCCATCTCTTCCTTCCCCGTGGTTGTCGTAAGAGTGGACTAAGGGATTTAAATGGGCAAGGGATGGGCAGCAAGCTTTTAAAATATCACCAAAACCTAATTGCGGTTGCCAACCAGACAAGCGTGGCAACTACTGGCAAAACCTCCCTTATAGGGGAGGTCTATGTTCAGTATGGACAGTTAACAGTTGGCATGGTATGGCAAATATCTTATGTAATCAATAATAACTATCTATCACGCAAAATTGTATGGAAAATTTGACTCGTTTTTCTCGAAGCATTCGTATGAAGACATTCTATCTATATAATCTAAGGGTGTGAACTAGTCGAAGTAGTAACAAACGAGGTCTATGTTCCGCAGTGGATAGTTGATAATGTAATAACACATACATACGTAGTATTTATTCAAAATCTTAGAAAACAGCTTCTACTAGTTTATATGTAATTAGATACTTAGTTAATATAATGAATATTCATGTACAATCTACGTTTATGAAGTAGGTACAGCTAATTACGATCAAATTAAAACGTTACCGGTAAATCTTTAATAATTGCTCGTATGTTGTTCTGCCGTGATTTGATTCATTAACAACTGATTCGAAACAGTGTCTTTAGTAGCGTAGCGTTTAACTGAAGCGTTCATTATTATGTACTTGTTTTACCCATGACCTCTTCGTATATAAATGGTAGCTTATTTAATACTTTATATCAAATAATACGTACATATTTTACATGTCATAATGATTAATTAGCTATATAAAATAATTTTAAAATTAATCGTCTGGTTTTGTTTTCATATTCAGGCTAATTTAGTTATTATATATAATGACTAAATTAGTCAATTTAAATTATCCAGACAATAGTGATAAATTATTCATTTTATCTCGATATGATTTATAATGGCAGGTCAAAGTAAGTCAATGTGACTTTTTCTTTTAACCAACTTCAAAAAGAAATAGGTTCTCAATTCGGTTCTATTTTTTATATTTTTCCCCTTATAATTCTGTCAGTTCTAAACCGATTTGGAAAATTCTATTTTTATCTGAAAGGATGTACTTAGAGATTAGTCCCATAGAAATTTTACCAAAATCTGTTCAATAATGTAGGTTTTAGATCAACATGACTGGTTGTGTCACAATTGAATACGGGTTTTTTGTGGGGTTTGTGGTGGGGTTTAATTATAATTTAATTAATTATATTTTGTGTTATGGCTAGTTATGAGTTAAATTATTATCTATGACAATGTTAATTAACGGGAAATTATTATCTACAGTGAATTTAATTATAATATTTTGAAAAACTATCATTATGTAATTTTATTTTAATTTTATAGTGTTTAAAAAATAAGCATAATGTACGTGTAGCAAACACGTATAGTTATGCTTAAGAATAATTGAAATAAAGGTAATAATCTTTATTTACACTTATTACTTTATCCCAGTCTTTTAAGATATTATATAAAATAGCTAGTTAATGTGATTAATTAATTACTTTCGCTGTAACACATATAAAATTTAATGACGATTGTTGTCAAGAGGTAACAAAAAACAAATAAACTAACAAACTTTCCCATTTATAATGTTTTTAAGATGTAGGTCTGTATAGATATTATATATAGTATAAATGTGTGCAGATATTGTAAATGAGTTCGAATACGTATTTTCTGAAAGTAACAGGCACGCTTGAATGGAATAGAGGAAATGTAAGACTTCCTATTAGATAATATACTTATTACATGAAGATGTCAACCCAGAACAAAACGCTATGTTTTTATAGTTTATTATTATTATGTCAATCGTTAACTGACCACTGCTGGGCATAGGCCTTTCCCATGTTTTGCCAATAGTTGCCACGCTTTTTTAAAAATTTTATTAAATTTTATGAGTGGAACTATGCTTGTACTCAAGATCTGAATTCCCAATTATGTATATAGGTATGTAAATATGTATGGATCCATAGCACATTTACATATATACATAATTGAATAACCGGAAATTTTAGCGAATGGGGTGTTTAATACTTTTTAATACGTTTTTAAGAAATTTACATCGTGCTTTACTTAAACGTATAAATATTTATTGCTTATTTATGTCATGTTTTATAAAGGTTTGCTCAGAAGAAGACTATTGTAGGTTAATAATAGAATGAATGAATGAGTACTTAGTTAGACTAGTACTTTATTTGTATTATACAATATAGGAAATAAGCAAGACAATTTACAAATACAACGATACAATTGTATAAGTACAGTAAGGCAGTCTTATTGCTGAGAGCAGTCTTTTCAAGACAACGTTAAGGTAATGGACTAATTGTTGTACAAGTAGATATGATAGTACTGTATAAATAAAAAGGTATCTTTTGCAAATTAAAAATATATAAAAATTAAAAATATATATATACATTAATCAAATAAAATTATATAATCCCATGCATATACATATGTTAAATACCTAATACTAGGATATATATTAATAGAAATAGAATAGAATCTGAGAGGATATATTTACAAATTGGTCTCGTCAATATCCGTTGAATGGATTAGTATTTTAATTAAAATAACTGGTTTTTATGTAGCAAGTTGAAGTCATTTGTGGAACACAATTTTTAATTATATTGCATACACTTGTTTTCATTTTAATAAGTCTGTAACGATTCCCAAACTATTTTTTTTAATATACAATATAAAATTTAATAATTTTAGATAAAAATTAAGAAAGCTAACCAATAATAAGCGGTTTACTTCTAAATCAATGTTCTATATTTTGTTTAGAAAAATTTAATGATAGTGATTCTCCACATAAACCACATTGATATAGTGATATATAGACATTAGACAAGAATTAAGTATCTATATATAGAAAACTCTATGACACACGTACAATCAATGACAAATGATGCTATAAAATACAAGTCACGTAATACGTAAATTTAAGAACAATTGTACTATGTTAAATGTAGTTATGATATTAGGTTGTGTCTGTAAATTTTATTATATATTGTCTCCAAAGTATTAACAGAGATGTTATAAGAACAATAAGAACGAAATCTAAGTCCAGACGCATGAGAATCATGGGCAGCACTGTATATTCAGCGATTCATTGTGTTGGAATCTGGATATTTTCTGTAATGTAAAATTATCATTATATCGGTCGGAGATGTTCTAATTCATTGGGACAAAATATTCAAGTATTTTTTTATATATTACGTGTTTTCAGGACAAATACTCCACGGCACACCATGGAATTCAGTGGGTTTCCGTTTCCGGAGGATACCCCGTCATATCCTACAGGAACGTGTTTTTATAAATATTTAAAGCTTTTTACCAAAAAATTCGACCTCATAAAATTTATACAGGTAATTAATATTTATTATACTTACTAATGTATAAATAAGATTTTTATTGTTCAATATATATTAATTTTAAATCTATACTACTATTATAAACATCTAACATTTTATTGTTTATGTTGGATAATTAAAAGATAACTCGATTTTAAAAATTCTTTTACCTATAGAAAGCTACATTATAAGCGAGTAACATAGGCTTAGATTATATAGATAGAGCATCGAGCCTAAAAAATGAGTCAACTTTTTGTCATCTAATTGCCAAATTAGCTGACGCGTTTTTTTTATTTGTGTTCTACATATACCATATACTTACTCATAAAATATATCTTGACGTATTATTTAATAAATAAAGTAAGTGTTTACGCATTAAAAGATGCAGAAATTATAAGATAAAAAATACATATAAAAGTTATAGAGGAATCACTCATAACTATTTATCATGTAAAATTGTATGAAAAATTGGACCCGTTTTTCTCGAATCATTTCTATGGAGACACTATTTATATAATCTAAGGCTATAGGATACAATATCAGCGAGTAACATAGCCTATATTATTTCTAAAAGTTCTGTCTGGGTAGATAAACGGGTAGATGGACGACTTAGCACGGATGTACGAATCCGGCCGGATCATTAGTATAGAATACGAGTATAATCCACACTGAAACAGTCAAGTGTATCACAGTTGCACTATCAAAGCAACGTAATCAAAGTTGTAGCGGAAGACACGTACCCAAGTGTATAAGAGATTTCCACACACATATGGTCATTAAATCTTGATATATTCCTTCATTGTTCACAGACGCAGTAGGAAAATGAATAAATTGTTATTCAGATAGTTATTCTAAGATTAAATGTTTACAATATACATATGTATGTTTAGTAGTTTACAGATAATGGCTAAATGTATAAAGAGCATAACGTACTTATCTACTATGTTATATATTATTAGCAATGAGACTTTGTAATAGGTGAAAATGTAACAGTAATCCCGCTTGCGCTAAGCAAGCAGATTAATTAGCCCATCGTGTGGTAATTAGACCTTTCCCCCTTTAATATTAGCTTAATTATTATTCAAATTTTTATTTTTTTTTTGTTTAAATTAAGTATATAATAAATGATTATTTTTTTTCACAGTTGCGAAGCTACGTGACATCAATAAAAAGGGCAAATGATAGATGGAACGTGACATACATGAGAACCGACACCAGGGATAACCACACAGAAGAGTGTGACTTCGTAGTTGTTTCTACCGGGGAATACAGTAACCCAGTTTGGCCGAAATTCGAAGGACAAAGCACATTTAAAGGTATTAAAAGTCGTCATTATTATATCTTACTACTTTCTCTGGCTTTGTTCGCATGATACTACAATTAGGAATAAATATCGTATTATATGTATGTTAATTTAGGGCGTGGTCTATTTGTGCATCAAATATTAAGATGTATTCAACTGTCCATAATTAAGTAACAAACATCCAAACATAATAACTTAATCTCAATACGTTCTCGTGAGATAATTACTATAAAAGTCTATGTAAGTAGGTATATGTTTCGTTACAACACTGATCGGTTATGTGATGCGTATTGCAATTATTTTAATTAATGCTTACATTATATTATTATATTAATATGGCGCATCTAGTTAGGTATTAAGTTAGTGTTGAGTCTTAAGAATAAGGATTCATTTTCATTTAATGGTTCCGTAAAAAAGCTTTAAAAGAATGCTTATCATTTAGACTCCATGTTGTATATTAAATAAAAATTACAGGCAACATCATACACAGTCACGACTACAAAGAGCCAGAAGCGTATACAAACCGTCGTGTGCTTCTCGTGGGAGCCGGTCCATCGGGGCTTGATTTGGCTATACACTTGTCAAACATAACTTCCAAACTGGTCCACAGCCATCATTTAACATACAACCAGCCAGATTTTTCAGACAGCTACATCAAGAAACCAGATATAAAGTCATTTACAACGAGTGGAGTTATTTTTCAAGACGATACTTACGAGGATGTCGATGACGTGATATTTTGTACAGGTATTTATTTAATATCATAGCCATATTTGTACCAGCCGTTAATTATCCATTGCTGAACATAGCTTCCCCCATAAGATGGATTTTTCCAGTAGTTACCACGCTTGGCTGGCGAATTGGCAACCGCAATTTGGCTTTTGGTGATGTTTTAAGAGGGACACTGTTGCCCATCCCTCCATATAAGCTCCCTTAGTAACCTCTTACGACATTCACGGGAAAGGAAGGGGTGGCCTATTCTATGCCGGGATCTAAGAGTACACGAATCATAACCATAGCTATAACAAACCATTAATACTATCATTTCCAAGGGGAAGTGCGTGGAGGTCCACCTGATATATTGCTAGCAATGGGGCTGTTAGATCTCATTACTAATAATGCCTTTCCCTCCATCTACTAATGTTGAACTACTTGACAAGGGTCTCTTTTCATAAAAGAACGACATACGCCTATTGTTACCTACAAAGTGAAGAAGGGACTGAGGGGTTATTAGCGATGTCTAGTAGTCAATTCTTGCTGAATTCACATCGATAGCTCCTCTACTTGACTTCATCCTCATTTATCGTGGGGTGAATATATTCACCAATTAAAAGAATTATTATCACGATGTAAGAAACTTTGGGACTGATTACTTTCTCGTGAAATGTCCGTTGGATAATTGGTAGGGAAGAGTTCTTTAGACTGTGCTGTATTTAATGTTATACTAGCAGCACAGACTTTCCTATATTTTGCATTATTCCCATCTCATTTCCATCACTCATTCCCATCCCCTAGAGCATAGACAAGCAACAAAAGAATTATTAACAGATATGTTTTCACTGAATGCTGATAAGACAACAATTGTCGGTCATATATGAGTCTAATACTTATATTTTCGGAGAAGTATTATTTATAAGTAATATTATTGATACGTTTCAGGGTACGAACTGGCTCTTCCGTTTTTGGACGAAAACACAGGAGTAACGAAGACTGGCAAGTTTGTTCTGCCACTGTACCAGGATATAGTTAACATACGGTATCCAACTATGGCGTTCGTAGGCATCTCGAAAAAAATTATTAATAGAGTACTCGATGCTCAGGTAAATATTTCTTTATGATACTTCGAATGGCAAATGTGCTGATGGCTCACCAGATAGAAAGTGGTGTAATGCCCATGGTTTTTTCTATTTAGGGTTCCCGTAATTGATAACGATCTCACCCGATAGAAAGCGATAATGGTACACTTAATGCGTTGCCATTCCTGAAGACGTTCGACATTAGGCCTTCGTATTCTGTAATTTCACCTCCATAGCCCACCTTTTAAACTGAAACAGCAATGCAAGCACAGTTGGTTCACTGCAGCAAACTTATCTATACTAATCTATTTATAAATAACTTGAACTTATAAAGACTTTTTAAATCTAAGAAAATTAAGTCAATTTATAAAAAAAGCTAACATCATACATAATAAGTTAGCGCAACGAAAAAGTGATTACTATTAGAAAAAAAAAAACCATTAGGCTCTACCTCTAATGGTTTTTTTTATAACTATAAATATTTAGTGTATTTCGTGATATATTTATTACTGCGATGTTACCACTTTTCATTAGGTAGACTATTCACTTATTTGCTATTGCAAAAATAAAATCTAAGCAATAGAAATGTATTACTTTAAGTTTTATATTATTCGAAATTGTTTTAGGCACAATATACAGCCTTATTAGCAGCGGGTAAATTTGAACTTCCTCATCAGAACGACATGTTGAAAACATGGCTCAGTCGTGCGCACGCGCTGCAGGCGAGGGGGAAGAGAATTGTTGACATCAACGCCATTGGCGAAGCTATGGTAAGAAATACAATGTATTAGACAACACTAATAAGAAACACACTTAGACAAGGTACAAACGAATCTATCGAAAGAATTAAGTCAGTGCTCACATGAGAAAGAAGACAGTTCATACTGCCATCTCAATCTATCTTATGGGCTCGCTAGTGACGTTTCTATCCATAGATTCGTTTGTACTATGTCTAAGAGGGTTAAGGAGATAAATAATAAAACCACATAAACTACAAAATGCATGTGATCATTTGTGAATAATATTACAAACGAAGATGGATTTTTTTTAAACGACTTCAAAAGTGTTCTCAATTCGATTATACTTTTTTTACACAATATTTTAAATTACCTCTGAACTGATTTGGATGCTTCTTAAATAATAAGTTTCAGTCTTCAATACTAACAGGTTAAAATATTTTTGTTATTTTTTAATCGAAAGGGGTTACTATCGCGTTGGTATAATATTTTGTTAAAATTGAAATCGTAGAGTTTTGTAAGACAGAAACATAAGTGAGTACCTAGGTATTTTTTTTTTCAATGAACGATAATAGAATGGCTACCCCGCCTGCGCTATCAGTATACGCTGGCAGGGCACCAGTGAGAGATGATAGGTGATCATGAAAGCAGGTCAGTTAGCCCATCGTGACGAATTTCACTATAATTGACCACGATGATTTCCAGGAGGAACCACGTGGAGGTCAAGCTGACGGGGTGTATTGCTACCAATGGGGCAGTTTGTTAGTAATGGCGTCTCCATTACTAACAATTCCTTTCTCTCCTACCTAGATATATTTGAATATAGTACGAATATAACGAACTAAATACTAAAATATTTACAGGATCAATATTTCGGGAATTTGACCAGAGAAGCAGGAGTGACGAGGGCGCCTCCGGTCTTGACTGAAATTAGGGACTTCAACGCCGTGAACCGATTGGAGGATTTAATGAATTACAGAGAATACGATTATTACATCACAGACGAATATCACTTCGCCCGGTCGTACAATCCTAGGATGGGCGTACCTTGTCCTATTGATATTGAATGATTATAATATTTATAATCTAAGCCATTATAAATTATGCATATCTATATATATTGTACACATTTTAAGCGCCAATTTTATTTATGACAAACTTTTTTTTTAAATAAGTATCTGTTATGTCACAATATAATATAATAAAATTGCCTAACACATTGTAGTATTTGTGAATAATATTTTATTTTTTGCGTTTTTTTGTTTATTCTTGTTATAGTGACAAATAAGCTGACGGCCCACCTGATAGATAGATTCCTTTGAACAGTTTATATAGTTTTTTATGGAAATAATCTATTATTTTAATAAAGTTATATTTTTAATGGGTGCAAATGGAATGGTAAACCTGTCTGCGCTGGCAAGGCGCACGTGAGAAATGACAGTTGAGTATGAAAACAGTAGTTAACATGATGAATTCCAGAAACTGCTCGGAGGTTTATTTGAAAGTGTATTATGTTAGCAATAGGGCTATTAGATGAATTAGGCATATTAGCAGTATTAAGACAATCCCAGCTAGATGGAATAACACCTCAAATTTGTTGTAGGTAGTCAATAGATATTATTGTAGTCTACAGGGAAGGCCTAAGTTCAACAGTAGACTACGATGGTAGAAATTTTGTGCTTAGTTTAGTTTTTAACTCGACCAACAGAATAAATTATTGAAATTGTAAGATTAAAACAAGCTAATGGATAATCAAAAGACCTTATCGGTACCGAACTTTTTTAAATTGTTATTACTTTCTGTATGTTGGTACAATACTTTGACTAGACAATAATTTATGACGCTTATATTAATTTATGACGAATATAATAGAAAATAATAAAAGTGACGCTACAAATATCTACAGTAATACAAATAGTATACTTACTATAATCGAAAATAGATTAGTAACTTTTTTAAATGTGTGCAGGACATGAATATTATTTGTTTTTTAAGGTGCTATGGCTGTATTTTTTTTATACAACTTATTTTAAGTTGCATAAAAGCAAACAAGCTGACGGCCCACTTGATGGAAAGCGATAACTGTCGCCTATAGACATGAGCAGTACCACGGACATAACAGAGTATACTGTTTCGCCCATGATACCCCCCATACGTTGCAATTCCTGAGGACTAAGGTATTATTCCTCGCTACCCTGTAAATTCACTGCCATATCTCACAACACAACTGCTTCACGGTAGAAACACGAATAGGACAGAGGTGCTCAAGCAAACGACTTTTGTACAAAATCTTCTTCTAGTAAATTATGGAATATGACGTATTACGTTATTAATAGAAATGTAATAATAATTATAAAGTACGTGTAATATCAAATGTTTAATAAATGTTTTTCTATTTCTATTTTTTTTATTAATAATAATTATTGGTTTTAATATAATAATAGGTGCCTAATTGATAATATTAACTTGTATCGTGTAAAAAGATCACATAACAAGAAATCCCTGTTATTAATGAATCATCATTTGTGAAAATAAAGAAATAAAAAAACAGAAAGACTTGTTGAATTTAATCTCTTAATAAAAAATATATAAATAGAATACTTTGTAAACAATCAGACATTGTGATATTAAATATGTCAGTAGAACAAAGTTAATATTTACAGAAAACTACATTACATACGTTTAAAGTTGTGTTTGCGTGTACCTATTTAGATAGGCATAGCAACAAAATAAAATGTATATAACTTAGTATTAAGGTGTTACGTATAACTGACCTAATTGTTACCAATAATGATATGGAGCAAAAATATATAAGTTGAAAATAATGTTGGTATGTTCATTTGATTTATATCATGGTTGGTAATCACCGCTTTTAAATATAGCGTCGTATAGGATTGCTAATTGTGAAAAATTAATAAGCTTATAAGTAAAACCTCCAGACTTTTTAAGACAGAATAAGTTTTGATGTAAACCCAATAGGGTAAATATGATACCGTATGTTCACTTTAGATGTAATAATTGCATGGCAACATTCTCGATAATTCATAAAAACATTTTATTCTTGTATGTGGCAATTAATAATTTTAATTGGAGGTAGAAAGATAAAAAAAAAGGTTGTTGTTGTCTGCTCTAAAATACAGAAACAGAATATGTCGTTGTCGCTCATAAAGTATTCAATAAGATTTAATTTCAAAATCGTGAGACTTTAATTTTAGAATTTAATATTTTTGTTTTATTAAATAAACTACGCAAAAGATAATTTCTCGTATCGTTAAAAAGACATTTTCAAGATTAAAACGTCTATCGGAGGATTCAAAATCGAAATCCTTAGTTCTTATAACATTTACGAGGTAATCTCAGGTAACTTTTGCATGCTTTAGGGAACTGAGTGATTTGAGTATGTTATAAAAGGAATTTACGCTAATCAAAGAGTAAATCACTTGAATTAAGTTTGAATCTAGGTAATTTACTAGTACTTTTAAAATAACTTGTCGGTTTTCGCATTCTTGGATCTATATAAAAAACTTGTCGTACATACAGTCCACTTGTATTCTCGCAAATCGTACATCTAATTTTTCAAACATGGTTGTGAAGAAATTTAATGTTTATATGTAATAAAAATCTTTGTTCTAATCAATTAATCTATTAACGCACAACCTAAGCTGTCGGGAATATAAAAAAAAAATATTCTAAATTTCTTGTTATTTTCTTGCATACAGAATTTCCCAAAACTTCCACAGAAACGGCAGTAAACAGACTTCGTGACAGTAGACAGACAGGCGTGAATTTACTGAGTCCTCAGGAATGGCAACGCATGGGGGTATCATGGGCGAAACAGTATACTCTGTTATGTTCATGGTGCTGCTCATGTTTATAGGCGACGGTTACCACTTTCCATCAGGTGGGCCGTCAGCTTGTTTGCCATTCTAAGTTGTATAAAAAAAAAAAAACTTCACAGGGGTGTTTGTTGAGAAATAATTAACTTAGTAATATTAATAAAACCTTTATTTCCAAACTAATTTATACATTTTATCTTAAAGTATAATGTTAAACTATTTACAATATGTACCGACGTTCGGTATGTCATACGATATAGGCCTTATCCAAAGCTTTCCACTGATTTCTATCAGCTACCACTCGTAGCCAAAGGGGGCCTAGGGTCACTTTACAGTCGTCTTCCCATCTTCGCACTTTACGACCTCGGCTCTTCAAACTATTTCTCAACCTTCATACCAGATTCATACTTGTTTACTCCAATTTTCATATTTACGGAGCATATACCTAGTCCATCTCCATTTGAGATAGTCTACACGTAAAAGGATATCTTTAATTTTTTGTTTTAAGTCTAATGTTTGACTTTGTTTTTTAACTTTAATCCTCTGCTCTTGTCCATGACTTTTTTGCGATTTGTAACTTTGTCCCTGTAACTTTTAGTCAGCGTCTAGATTTCGGGACCGCATGTATATGTTGTCACATTAATATAATAATATATGAGGCAGGGGAGAATATAGGTACCAACAGTTTTTTTTCTTAATCTTAAGAAAAAAAAAACTATTAATACCTAGTTCCTTGCTTTTCATAATTACTCTTTAAGCCCAAAATTTTTTCCATCCAGTAGCAATTCTTTTGTCTATTTCTTTGACTTGGCCTAGATATACATACTCCATTACACATTCCAGTTTTATTCCATCTATTTTTATGTCTACTGCTGTGAAATTAGTCATTAGTTAGAGTTTGTACCATGGATTCCAAAACTTTTGGATTTTCCTCCATTATAATTAGGTTATCAGCAAATCTTATATTAGTCACGCTTCGTTTATGTTTAGTCCCAAATGATTCCATTCCAATTTCCTAAACATTTGTTATAGCACTGATGAAAACAGTTACGACGAGAGTGGATCGCTGAGTCGATCGAGAGTAATAATAAAAATAGTAGTGTTTTTATTTATTATAAATAATAATTACAACATACAAATACTCAGTATTCACGTCTACTCCTCTACAGTTCTGACGAATGTTTCATTGTCTAGAACACGGTACGTGTAATTTCTGTATGTATAGAGATTTTCTAGCTTAGCTTCAGTGTCGCACGTGCGTATTTTGAACATAACTGGTGGTACTCTCTCTATGCCGGATTCTTTTGTTAACTCGGCATAATAATCATCCTGCAAATGAAAAGTATATTTTTATGAAGCTTAGAATATATAAGCAAGTTGACGGCTCACCTAATGGAAAGTGGTAATCATCACCTAGACATAAACAGTCCCTTGGACACCACATAATACAGTGGTACCTATTGCTCGTATGTTGCCGTTCCTGAAGAGTAATGTAATTTTTTTTAATGGATGATAATGGAATGGTAAATTCGCTTGTGCTAATGCTATACGCTGGGGGGGGGGACCAGTAAGGCAAGTTAGTTAGCCCATAGTGATAAATACAGCTGGATTTCAGCATGATGGTTTCCAGGGAGGACCACATGGAGATCGACATACCATTGTTATCAATCCTCTCCCCCCTTCCCCCAGGAGTAAAGTATTATGCCTTTATATCCTGTAATTTCACTGTTATAATTTATATTTTGAACCTAACTACAGTATTGAAAGTGCAGCTGCTTCACAGCCGATACAAATGGGAGGTCAGTACCCTTAAAGATAACTTTTGTATGTATAAAGTCTTTCTTTGGAAAAATATCCACAATTATAATTCTTAATGAAATATTGAGACGCATTTTAACTGATATTTTTTAATAAGTATTTTTTATAAAATCATAATATAAGTGGATTGGTTCTTTAAGTTTTAAAGTGTGCACACATACCTCTTTCTCACCCAAGAAATGTATGTGTGAGAGCGGTTTCCCTTGTGATAGTAGAGCATTTAAGCGCTGCTGCCAATCTAGCGTCATATCTTCATGTGAAGGAAGGGTAAAATTTCCTTTAATGAGCGCAGTAGCATACCTTGCCTGGGAATAACAATTTAAATTATTTTATGTGTACACTTATCTAACTATTCGTAAAGATGTTTAGAAGTTGGTTAGTTAATTATGCTTAAACTTTAAAGTTAAAATGGGTGAACAGATTCGTGTTATGGTTCTTATAAAAACGGCCACGACTGACTATTTCCATAACAGCCATAACAAGAAGTTGGCATGAATTTGTGGTTTTACAGTGACCACAACTTTTTGTGTTTTTGGTCATCGAACGTAACATATATAAAAAATAAACATATGTTTTAAAAATAAAGTTTATTTTAGTCAAAAACTTTCGGGTTTTCTATATCAAAAAATGGCAATAATAAAAATCGGGTACAATTTACCTGTAACCGCATCGCATTAAGACACGAAAATTAATAGATTTTTTTTAATCAAATCTTAAGCGTTTTTAACTTTTTTTTAACTTACTTGAGCATCCAATGCAACAACAAGACAAGCTCGTACGACCAGTCCCATAATCACCATTGTGGGTTGATTTATATTCACCATGTACTTATATAGCGGTGCCACACTCTGCTTTGCCATCTCTAATCCACATGACTTGTCTAAAAATGGGTAGTCGTATTCATATCCTGTAAACAAATACTGAGTACAGCATGGCGGATATTTCTATCTTCTCCTTTCATTATCATTATTATAATCATCATCC
Organism: Galleria mellonella; assembly: GCF_026898425.1. Classification (NCBI taxonomy): domain Eukaryota; kingdom Metazoa; phylum Arthropoda; class Insecta; order Lepidoptera; family Pyralidae; genus Galleria; species Galleria mellonella. Next base: position 7,201,070 of record NW_026442138.1, read on the forward strand.
CTTAATGGTCCACTGCTGAACATAAGCCTCCCCCTTTGGGGCAGTTGCTAGTAGTTGCTTTACTTTGTGCGCTTAGGCTTTAGAGATGTTTTAAGAGGGAAACTGCTGCCCATCCTCGCCCTCACTTAGTCGCCTCTTATGACGCCCACGAAAAAGAAAGGAGTGGCCTATTCTATGTGTGTCTAAGTGAACGGGACCACACGGACATCCTTGTATTTAGTGATGATAAAATGGTTTAAAGTTTCAAAAATTTTCAGAGGTTTTATAAATTGTTTTACAGATTACTGTTTTAGCTAAGGCTTCAAACCAACTCATCCTCACCGTAACATTGCAATATATACATATAATACAAAATTTCATCTTGAATGAATATCAACAAATGCTTAAAAATTGGTTAAAAATGAATTGGAAAGATGATCAGAAAATAATATGTATAATAGTTACACAAGCTTACCAGTACAATAAATAACATCATCGAACTCCTCAAAAGTGCCATCAACGAAGAAGGCTCCAGTTTCATTGAATTCTTTCACATCTGGTTTTCTTACATATTGAGTAGGAAATGGTGTCCTAAAGTTTACAACTGAATGGTGACTATGCAATAGCCGTTTGCTGACGTCGCATACTTCCAGGCCTATATCCATCCCAGAGGGCCCAGAGCCTATGACGAGGACTCGTCGATTTTTATATCCATCTGGTACCCTGTAGTCGTGACTGTGGATTATTGTGCCTAAAATGTAAATATGTGTATGTAAGTATATAAAAGAAAAACTAGTGTACTGAGTGTACCGTATGTTTATTTGCCACCTTTGTTGCATAAAAAAAATATCATAAATATAAAAGTGTAAAAGCAAAATTTTTTTTATACAATTGAGGTGGCAAACAAGCATACGGCCCACCTGATGGTAAGTGGTTACCGTAGCCTATGAACGCCTGCTATACCAGAGGTATTACGCACGCGTTGCCGATTCTGAAAAAAACCTCTTTACCCCCCTTTTAAAGAACTCCATGCTATAGTCTCTTGGGAAAACCACAGCAGGGACGTTTTCCTTGTAACCTGACTATATTGTATTGAATTTATATTTTCAGATGACTCTTTTTTTCACAATCCACTTTTAATTTCTGTGTATGTTAATATTTATTGAATGGATGAACAATATTTTTATTTTTGTAAAAAGAATTACCTTTGAAAAGTTTTTCGCCAGGTATATTTGGCATGTTAGGCTTGCTATGATGGCCAGTTCCAACAACTACAAAGTCATACTCTTCTTCAAACTCTTCTTCGCTGATCACATGCTTGTGTTTTACTTTCCATATATTATTTATCCTTTTTACAGATATCACATTGTGTAGAAACTAAAAAAGGTAATTATTAAAAAAAAAAATATTGTAGAGTATTTATATCAAGTGTTAATGGAAAGAAGTTATATCATATCTTTGAATAAATAGTATGAAACAATAGGCATCTACAATATACTTCGGATGCCTTTTAGTGATATATATACACAAAAAAAAAATTTGTCTGTTTAAATAGACTTGCAAGGATGAGATATAATCTCCAGTGTACTTCTTTTTTATTGTGTCATAATATATAACTTAAAAACACATGCTAAAATATACATGTGACAGTGCAAGAATGCATTTGTCAGATAGAAAATTACTTTTTCTAAATTTTAAACAATAAAATTATCATATTTGCATAAAAACTTAAACATAATTTTTGAACAAAATCATATATTTTATCAGAATGGCTATTATCAGCAACATGGCAAAGTGGTAAGTATCATATTGGATTAATAGAAATTACTTTCATTACTATGAGACTACCTTTATATGCTTCAATAAATCAAAATGTTCAGCATAATCTTTAATATAATCATAATACACTTGCCAACTGGGAAAAGACTGGACTTTTCGTGGTATAGGAAAACCTCGTAACTCCATTGTAGGTTTTGGTAAATTTGTCCTGAAAAATAATCAAACACATTTCATTTATTACATGACAAATATTTTATACATAATAACTTTATTAATTTATAATTTCTATATGTTATATTGTGACTAGCTCATTTAAATGCACTGAAATGATACAGGGTAATTTTTCAAGTATATAATATAAATGGATAACCAAATCTGACATGATATAAATAATGAAAAATAGTCAATGTGTTAAATTTTCAGTAAGGAAAATTAATTTATCAATAACTTATTGATACACATTTACTTTATTAAAAATAGCTTAGTGACTTCTGTGAGTTTTTTTATACAACTTAGAATGGCAAACAAGCAAGTATTCAACCTAGTGACTCTGTCATTTGCTTACTTATATATTTAGTTGCAATGACTGTATGCAACACAGTTTCAAAACTTATTATTCCTATTTATGAAAATACACCAGAGCTTTAATATTTTAAATATTGTTATGTCATCATCACAACAACACATCATTATCACTACATATTATCATTTTAACATAGAGTATGCCTGTCTCCCATTAAAGGGAGGATATTAGTCTAATACACCACCCAATTACAGGTTAATAAGGTGGATTAAAATAATTTTATTTTGAAGTTTCCTCTTCCATATAGGAAAATATGTGCTACATTTCTCTAGTTGTCACCTATGAGATTCTAAAGATAAAAAAGTGTGATGACAAGACATTTGTTGCTATGTTATATAAATATTAGATTAGCTATATAAATATATATTTATAGAGTATAATTACCGTAAATGTTTGTACATGCTGGTGTGAATTGGTAGGCCATTTTCATCTGTGCCAACTCTGGAATCATACCTCCAAGTTCCACCAACATATTTGGTAGCTTCCAGAATAGTGAATGGAATGCCTTCTTCTTTAAGGTATCTCCCTGTAGACAGTCCTGCTACACCAGCACCAATGACACATACACGTTGATTCTGATTGTTTATCTATAACAAAAAAGTTATTGTGTTGTTCATACCTTTATATTTAGTTCTTATATTTTAAATAGTTCTCAATGTATAAAATATAAGTGTAGAAATAAGCAATTATACATTATAAAATAAAAAAAAAATTAACGATTAATTATATGAAATTATAGAATTATTAGTAGTTACTAAATATACCAGCCAAAATGCAACTTTTTACAAAGTTACTGACCAGCATAATAATAGTTCTGTATAATACATTCTGCAGTATAATAGGCTTAGTAGTAGGATAATTTAATTATTTATTTATTCTTTAGTACAGGATATGTGTACAAGGCAGACTTAAGGCTTTAAGCATTCTCTCCCAGTGAACCTTAGGGCTGTGTTACAATGCTTGAATGTGGTACTACTATTAATTGATTTACATACATGCTAAACTTAACTATAGTGGCTCGTTATGAATTTATTATTGATAATTATTTATCATAATATTGGTTTTTGTAACTTCGTTCTTTATGTTTACTCCGTAAGAGATGTAGTGTGAGAATATAACCATTGCAAGCTGTAAAATTACAAGTATAGAAAGTAGCTAATTTGAATCGTAGATTTCTTTGTTAGGTATGTTCTTAGGTTAGGTATAACAATTATCTGAAAGTGCAGATAATTTATTTTAAGGAACGAAAATTATTTTGTTTCATTGCAATTTTCAAACTTGGATATTTTTGGAAAACAATATGCTCTCAGATTATTACATTCAACAGCACTGCACAACCCCATTTACTTCGTAATTTGCTAACTAACAATAATAATAAAATGTTTCAAAATAATTAAAATAAATAAAAATTAAAAATAACAAATTAAATATCAGTCAGTAAAAAAGGAATGTCATAAAAATGTCATTGTTAATGATATGTCAATGTCAAGAGGACTTTTCATATTAAGTAGTTTATTGTTAACAGCACAGGCAAAAGTACAATACATAAACTTGACATTATTGTAATTTCGTGAATCTTTATCTATAAAATAAAAAACTAGATCTATGGATACGAATGATCGTATACTTACCATTGTTATGAGAACTTGATATTAATATATGTACACTGTATAATTTTATCATTTCCGCAATATTTAAGTTATATTAATGTTTACTTATGCAGGTGAAATTAATAAAGCGAACATCACACAACACTACTACTTTGCTGTGCATATCGTCAGGCTTTGTTCTTTGTACTGGAACGTACTTCTAAACTATCTTTTATTTATATTACTGTATATGCCACTTATAACAATACCTATTATGTAATTGCAAACTGATAAGAAATATGGAAATGAACACAATAAATTTATCAAAATGTAAAATATAATGCGATAAATGCGTTTGTTTTTAATATTTTTTTTCTTTTGTAATAAAAATTTTTAAATTTAATGATATAAAAATAAAAATCGTGTTACTTATTTAGTTGCTTATATATATATATATATATATATATATATATATATATATATATATATATATATATATATATATATATATATATATATATATATATATATATATATATATATATATATATATATATATATATTCACGTATCACTACATATGAAAGAAGTAGGTAATTATTTTACGTATAGTTCAACTATAAATACGAGTTACGATGAAAATCTTTTACATCAATAAGGTTAGGGATAAAAAAACGTCTAATTAACAACCATGTAAATATATGAGTTAGTAACTAGATATTAATTCTATTTTAGGTTTTAATATGCACTTACCGCTAAAATAACACTAAATTGGTAAAACGCACAGATTAAGAAGAAACTTCGATTCATTTTCACAGTTTTTTTAATGTAATCATTTGTAATTCACATGTATAAAGTTCTTAATATATTATAACACCATGTTAAATAAAAAAAAGTCGCGATAATATTACTTATAACTGTCAAATACCTAACATATCAATCATATTTAACCATTTGTAAATTGTGTTTAAGTATTGGTAGTAATTATACTGTTACTACATTTATTAATATTAGTTTTGATATCGAATTATGAATAATTTGTAATTAATATTCAGTTCCAAGATCAATATTCACAACAATGATGACAACCCTGCGATAAAGTCTCTTTTATATACCTACGTTTTGATTTTACACAAATATAAAATTAATCTAGAAGTACCTAATGCGAGGCAAAAATATTTTTATATTTTTGCTTAACACTAGATACTTTCAAAATAAATATATAGATATTTAATTGAAATATGTAGTGTTTTTAACAATAGTATTTTATTTTGGTGAATTTCGATATGTAATTAAGTCTTAATGGTAATCAAAAAGTTAATGAAATGATAATAATTATATTATATGGCCGTGTAATCCCGGCATAGAATAGACCACCCCTTCCATTCCCGTGGGTGTCGTACAAACCGACTAAGTGAGGGCGAGGAATGGGCAGCAGCGTCCCTCTTAAAACATGTCTAAAGCCTGACTGCGATTGTCAATTCGCTTGTCAAGTGTGGCAACTACTGGCAAAACCCCCCAAGGGAGAGGTTTATGTTCCGCACTGGACAGTTAAAGGCTGATATGATGATGACTTATATTATTTAAGAAAAAGATAAGAATTTTTGCCATAGAAGAACAGTTACTTTAGTCATGAGAAATTTCATGATACCAATATGGGTGTAAACATTGTCGAATGCAAAAGACATCGTAGAATATACTGCGCTGGCCATTACTCGATATCCGCTCCTATTTGTGCTATTCTCGGGAATAGCAGGTAGAGGAGCGAATATTGAATTAATTTTGTTCAATACCTTGTTCTTCATGATAGTAAAGACTTTGAAAAAATACTATAATGCAATAAATTTTTCCATTGATTATGGATAAAATATAGTACCTATAAATTACCAATAAATATTGAATCAAGTAGTACCTCTGGAAACCTCCAATTTCATGGATCTTTTCATGACTATCATTTGTCACTACCGCGGCTAGTCTCAAATATCTAGCTTCAATCTTATATCAAAGAAACTTACGGTTAAAACTTATGATGTTATACTGATACAGGAGATTTGTTCCATATACTTCTGCTTTGCTTATTTGTGGTAGCGATAACCATAAAATTGGATTCTTTGTCTTGGTTTTATCTTTATAATGCGTTAAAAGACCACGCCTGTCCTATATTTCAATAACACTTCTAGTGCTACATATGTATACTGTTTATCGATTAAATAAATTGACTCTTCCAACAAATGAACATTAATTTTCAATATAAGCGGAACAACATTTTTTTCTTTTTAAACTTAGCTGTTCTTAATAAGTTTTTTTTTTAATGTGTGCGTATATAAACAAATGGCTTTTATTGAACTAAATATGATATAAGAGTGTATGGGTCATGGTCATTAGTAGATATAGTACATAAATACAGTATAAAGAACTATTTAATACTCATTTTTTATTTTGGCATCGATATGTCATAGATAATTTATTAGATATCTGCCTTGCTACTACTACAATTTAAAATACAAGTTTAATTAAATAATATACTAAATATTAAGATATTTTATTTCAATTTATAATAAAAATACGAGATTTTTAATAAGTACGAGTACTTAACTGCTTACATAAATATTAGGTAGGTAACTATATAATTGGGTCAATTGAACTATGATAATTGACCAAGTGAATAAATACATAGGTATATTGTAACAGAAGTAAACATTAAATGTGTTGTAGGTTTTCGATAAGACTTAATTTAAGAAATTTGAAATTCGAATAAGAAACCAAACAATTTAAGAAATTTGTAGAGCGATATTTATTTTTGTATTTATGTAAAAATTGTAATATACCTAGTACCTAAATAATTATTTAGTAAGTGGTTTTAGGTATAACGTATAAAATTTTATAAATATAGGTAGATACGAGTAAGGGTACACAGGCGCAAATTAGATTCAGAAGGGCCACTCGTCCCTGTCAACTGTATTATATTTTAAATTGACCATGAAAAAGTATTTTTGTGGAGACCTAATTTCATTGATATTCTTTTAGATAAGTATATTTTATTACATCATTACTACTATCATAATTTTACTATATTTTTTCTGTTTACAATTGGGTTTGAAAACTTATAAAGAAAATACCACTGGGTTCTTTGTTTTAACAGTAAAAAATGATTTTTTAAAACCTGTAACTCATTTTTCGCATAATTATCAATAAAAAGAAATAAATTTATGTATAAAATATCTCAAACATAAAAGTTACGATAATCGACATTATAAATAAGAATTTAAGAATGATTTTTGATTTAAGAAACTTTTATGCCCTATTTTATTACTTACCTGTTCTGTAAAGGGGTGAAAATGTAATGATAACTCTTATTAGATGATAGGCAAAGCTGAAATTAGGTAGGTTGGTCCATCATGAATTTACTAGGGATTAATTACGATGTCGTAAAAATAATACTTACATATATACCTATTAAAATTTTGTTTATTTGCTTCAACTGTAGATATACTAGCTAATTATAGTAGATTCTGTCAATTTCAATTTTTTGGCTTTTCGTCGAAAATTCTTTTTATCTATTATTATTCAAATCTAGAAATGTGAAATTTATAACGAAAATATAATTTTTTTTACATATAGTTCATATTTAATCTAAAATATTCATACTGTACATAAGTCCAACCCTCCCTAGATTAGCCAGACGATGTAGGGGTCACGTGAATCTACGCCCATTCGCTCAATGAACTTGAAATTTCAATCTAGTCGAAGTTTTTTTATTCAGTATACTTATTTTTAATAACTTATTTGAAATTAAGTCATTAATTCGATATGGTTAAATTATTATGTATTGTTTAGTGTATATAATCGTTGCTAGGTATGCATATGCATATATTTACTCTATATTTGATAAGAGAAGATAATTTTATGTTTCAATGAACAACATATTATAAATAACTTCGTTAAAATTAAGAATGACTAAACACTAACGTGACTGATAACATTTTGCTTGTACTTGTACCCCACCAGGCTGGTGGGGCACCAGTGAAAGAAAATATCGTGACGGATTCGATGATAATTAACCAAGATGGCTTCTGATGATGATTTTCCAAGATCGAGGAACTACGTGGCGGTCGAATTGATAGGGTATATTGCTAGCAATGGAGCTGTTAGAGCTCATTACTAACAATCTTATAGCATATTCCTTTTTAATAGGCTGATGGCACATCTGCAATACTTCTGGTGTTGTGGGTGCTCATGGGCGGCGGTAGTCACTTACCATCAGGTAAGCTGCATGTTTATTTGCCCCCGTGTTATAAAAAACATCTCTCCCATCTCATTCTGGTGATGTAGTTAAGTTCTGGCGAATTCGTTATGATATAAAACTTGTTTGATGTCAATAAGAAACTCTAGACTATTTAAAATAGAATAAAGTAAAGAATATTGTAATTCTACTTACCAATAATATATAATATCTATTTTTGTTATGTATATTATCTTGTATTTGTATTATATGTGTCTATTATATTATTGAAATGAAATATCAGAAATATCACTGACGTCATTTGCACGTGCGTTCAACACACCAGAGAGCTGTGCAAATTGTCACTGATTATATGGAATGCGAGCAGATTCCACACTAACACGACAAAGGGATGCTTGCTGTATTAAATTTCATATTAATTGATAAATACTTGACCATTGGTGTGTGTAATTGAATGTTCATACACCTTTAACAAGGAAACTGAAAACTGATATCTATTATAGTTTCTACGTAGAGGTAGGGACGTATAGACATTGTTCATTAGATATTGATTTTAAATTCAAATAATGATCATGTACTATCTATAGTATTTATGGTTTTGTTTTAAATTGAAAATGGAATGTTACTGGCAATGAAATTATAAGTCTGTATAGGGTATGGATTGATACTCTTGTTTAACTTGTAAAATATTTAAAAAAAAAAAAGAATAAAATCGGAAAAGGGAATAGTTGATTGTATGGATATACTGTTTTTTTTTTTATTCAGTTTTTGTGTCATGTAACTCAAAAGTAGAATTTTGAAATAGGCAAAATGACCAGTTTGTTTTAAAATCATATACTTATTATCATATATTTACTTACTAAGGATATTAAAAAAAAATTGATTATACATTTCAATATAATCAGTATAAAATTGTTAGAGTTATTAAATTGGCATGAAAGGGTATTTAAATATTAAAGGGACTTAGATATTGTGCGTTATTGTTATAGACTAACAAACATTTTTGTATGTTAGTCTTAAAAAAATATTCATACTATGATAAGTTTATGTGCCTTCAATTCATCAAGAACTCGTTCAACTTTTCATTGTTGGATTAAAAAAGATATAATGAAGCAGTAGGTAAGCTTATTCTACCTGCGCGTATTTGTAAGAAAAGTACGTATTTAAATGTAATTGTAATAGATTCATTTATTTATATACTGTAGAAATTATTTTTGTATAATGTTTAAAATATGCGATCATTCTACTATAATTAATCAACATATCAAATTAGTTTTAAACATTTAGTCTTCAGAAATGGCAGCACATCAAAACACATTTCTATGACGTCCATGGTGTTCTTTTATGGGTGTTAATGAAATTGTAACCCCGTCTGCGTTATCGGTATATGCTGGCGGGGCACCAGTGAGGGATGATAGGTGACGATGAAAGCAGGTCAGTTAGTCCATCTTGACGAATTCGATAGAATTAACCACGATGGTTTCCAGGGAGAATCGCGTGAAGGTCGACCTGATAGGATATATTGCTATGTATTGCGTATATTACTAACAATCTCCTTTCCCTCTATATCTATGGTGTTGTTAATGCACCTATTCGAGGCGATTCCCTTGGGTGAGCTCTTGGATAGTATGCCATTTCCAGTTACGTAAGGGATGGAAGGAAGAAAATTTCTTGAGTGCATTTCGACTGAAAATGGAACCATTAAAATAATAACATTGAAGCGTGCAAACATAAACTTTGTGGAAACCACATCGTTACGTGTTCCTTTGTGTTATATTATTACGGTGACCGCATCCAGCGGTCTAAACAAAGGGAAAACTGACCAGCTTCATTGCAATCGTGTGGTAATGTGGTCATACACCTGGAAATTGACAATGGCAGTTGTATTTGAACTTTTTTGTATTTAATTTTTTCTCATATTATCATGAAGGGTATATTAGAATAGGTATCATTAGAATATCTTGAGAACAATGCATATTTTTCAGTGTATTTTACGCCTTTTAAATGTGCATATTATTTTGCAAGAACTTATATATATAATAATTAATTATTATGTATTTTTCTTCCTCTTTACAGTTACATACTCATATCTTTTTGTATATATACCTAAGGAAAAAGGTTATTTAACATTAAAAGAAATAGTTTTGATCAATTACTTCAAGTATAAGTCTTAAAAAATATTAAATTACAATATCATTATTCATCACCATCATCAACATCATTTCAGCCATTATCTGTCCACTGCTGGACATAAGCCTCCCCAAAGACTGCCATAAAGAACGGTCCTGAGCCACCTGCATCCACTGACTTCCTCTCTCCTTTATTATTGTATATTATTAATTACAAGTGGGTGTTTTGAAAGTAAAAAAATTGTCTTGCAGGATGATTGTTATTTCATAATATTGATATTTCAAAACCTTTTTTTCTAATTTTATAGAAGAATCTTAAAATCTTCACATTGCAAAGTTGACTATTGTTGCAAATTTAACTAAGAACTAATATGTATTATCTTTAGATTTTAACGAAAACGATATAAAAATATGTTTCTAAAGATTGAACGCAATTAAACACTTTCCCATAAATAGTGAAGGGAAATAATATGAAATAAAATAATAAAGTGTTCGAGGCGGCAGGAAGGTACATTAAGAAGGCGAGCGTGCAATTTGTCGGGGTAATGGAAAAATTCCATGGAAATCGGTCGTCTCGCCTCGTCTCATCTCCACCTGGCCGGGTGCATCTTCTATTGTATACCTACAGATAAGCATGAAGTATGGAAGGCAATAAACAAGCTGGTATGAGAAATAATATACCTATATAAATTTATTTGGGTCCCTGTAGTAATAATAATATAAATTCTTCGTATTTTTTTATAAAATTTTGAAGTAATATGCTACATGGTTAATACATTTCCTTATTGAAGTAAAAATGCATAACCTCTTATTGTACGCAAGTAGCGCTATAATTAATTTTTGTTTAAATGAATCATTGCTTTTTTCTGATTTATAAAATGTAATATAAACAGGATTACACTACATATATTGAAAGTAAATATATATTTGACACTTTAGTATATTAATATTATATTTTGTTTGTATAAGAAAAAATAAAAATAAAATAACAAATATAATATATTTCCGTTTATCTTATATGCGAGTACATTTCATTTATATTATATTCTTATGGACAATTTGGAATGGTTTAGTATTAAACACACCGTCGCAACGACAATGCCAATATTAGAGATGCCCATACAAAGCCCCCTAAATCCCGGAGCTCTTGGTCAGCGACAGAATGAGTTCAGTACTTTCTCAGATTAGCTCGAACAAAGGAAGGCTTACCGCTGTAGAACCACGACATTTAGAGCTTAACTTCTGTACGGATAACAGATTGTCTATGTGTAGTGTGGATATGTGGAGCAGTATGTTGCTTTTAGATTTTTCATTTAGCTCCATCACGTTTGAAATTCTTTAAAGCAGCGTTTTTCAAACTTTTTTACGACACGACCCCCTAAGTATGTAAAATTATTTTGCGACCCATACCCTTCACGGTTTCTAACCTGTATGTGATGAGGCAAGGGATTGTTACTAATGGGGTTTAACTGTCTCATTGCTAACAATATAACCCTATCAGCTCGACCTCCCTGTGGTTCTGCTAGAAACATTGAACAATCATTGAATTCCAAATGTATTCATCACGATGGGCTAACTGACCTGCCCTTTCATTCTCACCTATTCTGCACTGGTACTCTGCCAGCGTATATTGATAGTGCAGGCGGGGTAACCATTTCATTTTTATCCATTAAAAAAAACCTATAGAGTATTATCAAATCTATATTTTTTTATTTTTATAATTAAGTATCCGTTAAATACAATAAAATTAATAATGAATACTTATATATTCATATATATGAAGTACTTAAAACAGATATCGATTACGTTCGAAACTGTTTTTTAAAACTTTTCGACTTCCCGCGACCTCCATGTCGAGGCTTGGAAGTCGCGGCGTACCCTCTATAAAATACTGCTATAAAACATTCAGAAAGTAATTTCTTATCATATATTATACAAGTTTTTTTTTTTATAGAAAAAGCTCTAAGTTCCTTTTGAAAATTTTTTATTCAAGTAATATTTACTTACAACATGTACTATGTGGAATATAATATACATTATAATTCGTTATATTTAGAATATATCAATTAAGTTACATTTATTAATCAGTACAATGGTTAAGACGGTCAGTATGTTTAAATGAGAGTGGCTCGTGGATATTTTCTCAAATTCATTCAAACAAGTCAAAAGTTATGTCCAATTTGGTACCAGCAGATGTCAGAAGATATTGAGGCAGGGTTAGAAGAAGCGACAAGATCTTTTTTTTATACGACTTAGAATGGCAAACAAGCTGACGGCCCACCTGTTTCGCCCATGATACCCCCATGCGTGGCCATTCCTGAGGACTCAGGTGTTATTCCTCTGTACCCTGTAAATTTACGCCATATCCCACCCTTCAAATCGAAACACAACCATGCAAACACAACTGCTTAATGGTAGAAATATGAATGGGACAGTGGTACCCAAGCAATCGACTTTTGTACAAAGTCTTAAAGTTATGCTCCAACGAAGCTATATGAAAAAAACAGAGAGATTTACATAGACATTTACTAATCAGTGGAAGAGTACATTAAAAAATATTGTAGAATGTTTATTTTAAACATTTATAAAATTATTTCAGACTCTCGCAAAGGCAATGATTTTTAAGTTACTTCTAGCTATTTTATTTACGATTCATAGTACTTTTATACGTTTTAATTCTTAAGGAAAGGTAACCTGGTCATGCCTTTTGTGTCAGCAATTATAATAATGCAGACCTTGTCTTACCAGAAAATAATTAAAATTAATCCACCCATATTAATGTGTATATTAAAGTTCACGTAAGATTATTTTCGTCAAGATACCTAAAATAACATATTCGTGGTATTGTATGAAGTCTGCTGTACCCCACCCTAATCCTCTGTAATTCTTAATGGAATCACACAGGTGATCGCACAAACATTTTTTTTTTACATTTCGGATGAGGACAGTTATTGCCAAAGTTAGTATGTATATTTGGGGGACTTAACACTAGACGATGTTCTCTACCAGTCAACTATTGGGCAAACAGAGAAATAGACAAATTATATACCATTGATTCACTGCGTCTTGCGGTGTATTTAATAGATAAAATCAGAGCAAATTGGCGTGATTTAGCCAAGTCCTTAAAAGGGGAAAAATATTTGGTTTACAATTCACAACTTTTGATTGTGTTCTATTTTTTAATTCAAATAAAACACGCCATAAATACGAAGATGTTATATTAACTATTTTACTAAATCAAACATTTACTGTACTGGCCATAATCATTTAATTTGCCTTTTCGTTTAGTATCGTTTGTTATCTCCTATTTAATTCACTAAAATAATAAATAAAAAATAGAATTCATTAAAATGTACTTTTGCATTTCCAGTGTCGATATGCAATTAGACGGAGTGTCGTATGCCCCAAAAACGTCTAACTATTGCTGCGTATTTTTTTTCAAATGAATTTCAAGGTTCTGAAGAACGCACACACGAATCATATAAATCTGGTCTATGATAGAAATCCAAAGAGCTGACACAAAAATCAAAGAGCTGGCAACTCGATTCTATAAGATGTAAGAGTTCATCTCATTATGATAAGAATGTAATGACCCAGTAATATAAAAAATATTGTTTGTATATACAGGTGACAAACGGAACTAAAAAGTGGACTTTGTAATAATCGTGTATTTATCAAGTATAAACGTCACGTCAAATGTAATGTTTATTTAAGATTAATAACAATTTTATTAATTTCTAAAAAAAATTATTATTTTGTTACTCTTTTTCTGCGCACATACTATCGAGTTAGTTCTTACACTATTTTAATTTCAGGTCGGACGATGATACGATATGAGTTTTACTATTCTTACTAATGTACTAGTGACCTGCCTTGGCTTCGCACATTTTTTTTGTAATAAAATCCAACTCGAATATTCTAATAATGTATCTTTCTATAGGTAAAAGAGTATTTAATGTTATTTAAGTACTTTTTGAGTTTATCAATTACAAACAAATAAATATACAAAAAATAAAATCTTTTTACAATGGAGTGAAGTATTAATAATTTTACGAATTGCTATAAAATTTGGCATTCACGTAGTATTTGAAATGAAAAAGGCCTAGAGATATTATGATAAAATGTATGTTATCACAATTAATTAACATCCCTCAATCATGCGAAGTCACAGGTAAAAATTAATATGAAATAATTCATAATGAACATTAAGTTCGATTTTTAATTAATCTCGACCATTGACACAATTGACTCTATGATTCTGTAATATTAGTGACAGAGTAGTGATAACACTTTGAGTACCCCACGCCGATATAATCGCCTAATACCGTCAGCCTATTATTATTGGGCACATTACAGGCTCCAACCGCGTCTAATGCGAGATCGAATGATTCTATCGCATTATTCACTAATACGTACTGATGCCGTTCTTCAAAGGTTCCCTCTCGAGGGCGAAAAAACGATGAATAGGGCTTACGGAATCTAATAAAGTGGAACATTCTTGGAAGAGCGCGCCGTCTCGGCTAATTTCGTATCACTAGTCGTACTAATATTGATCTATGTTTGCTAATAAAGCCGATATGTTGGTTTATTTTGCCAAACAAATACTATGATCATTTTATAATATTATATTGTCATTAATTTTAAATAAATTTTGGACGTAGTGTAACGTTATCATGTAAATATATAAATAGATAATGCATTTAATTTTCTTTAAGATACTGCAAACAAGCTGACAGTCCATTTGATAGAAAGTGGAATTGTACCTATGGAAAAAAATAATTTTCTTTATTTATTTAACTCTTTATTGCACCATAAATAAAAATATACAATGACAAGTGAATAATTCAAGTGAAATACAGTCACATAAATACAGATTGAAATATACACATAAAGGTACAAAAGGCGGCCTTATCGCCTATTATTATTAATTTTAACGTAATCAACCGACTTCCAAAAAAAGGAGTTTTCAATTCGGTTATTTTTTATGTTTGTTACCTTATAACTCCGTCAGTTCTAAACCGATTGAGATTTTTTTTTTATCTAAAAGGTTTTATTTACAGATTGGTCCCGTAGAATGATTGTGCAAATTGGTTCATTAGTTTTTAGATCAAAGTTTTGTCGGTATTATTCGTGGGACACATTTTCTTTTAATCTTTAATTATTAGATGGTCACATTAAGAAAAATGATACGGCGATGTAATTGAGGTGATAATAAATAGTAGCAATGATAAATTCTGTTGCAATGATGTGGGCGTCTCAGAATCATTGTCTGCGAAGGTCCATTGGAGAAGCCTATGTTCAGCATTACACAATGAATGGTGAAAATAATGAATTTCTCGATGTCTTCTTTGTTGTTGTACAACATTTTTACTATTATTCAACTTGCTTTTGTATATCATTTTGTTCAAAATTTGTAATCTATTTTTCAACCATTTGTTGGCATAAGTTATGCTAAAATTTAGCACACTTATATCAGCTCATTGATAATACAATATTATGTTACAATTGAAATTGGTCTGATGATTAAGACAGAACTTGTAAGCTACGCAATTCAATTGTGTTTGAGCTTGTTTGATGTTTGGATAAAAATTATAATTTTGTGTATTTATGTGCGTAGTTTTAAAAATGTTTTTAATCAGATTTGTTTAAAATACCATAGTTTAATAATCATACCATAACAACACACTGCTAGATATGGATATATTTGCATCAAACATCACGTCAACCAGACATTTTGGCCTTTGGAAAGTTTTATTTCGAATTTCCTTTTTCTGGCACTAGCGATGATACTGTTTCCTTAGATACCATTTGCAAAAAAAAAAAAAAAACAGTAATAGCATTCTGTTACTATAATAAATGGTTAGATGTTTGTTACTCTTTCACCCAAAAAATATTGGACGGATTTGAAAGAAATTTGGTATACGGGTAGGTTAAATTCTAACTATAATCTAAGATTCTTGCTTAGTACATAGGTTATGTTTTATTTATTTACTGATTCACAGGGGAGACAGGGAAGAAACCGCGAGACGTAGCTAATATTATATTGAATATACTTCGTTGCTACAGAGATTATTAAAAATATAATTTCAACAATATATCCTATTTGTTGAAATTATATTTTTAACTGTAATAATTTATGTATAAATAAAAAGTAAATAGCGCACAGATACATAACGCCACTGGCTGTAGGTATTTGTTCGAGTACACCACAGTAGTATTAGTGAAAAGCAACAAAGGGAGTGGCACCATTTAGCGGTGATGGCAATCCGCTTAACCGACCAAGCATTAAAGCTCGCATGAAATATGCATGCAGCACTCAGGCACACACGCCCCCCTCGGTGTACAGACAGCGGATTTCAGGAGACGAGACGAGTACCTTGCACGATTTACGTTGCTGGAATTATTTTGTACGTAATAAAATGTTTTAGTTTGCTTTTGATGTAAATGGTTAAAACATTTTTCTTGTAGGTTTTACGTGTTGATACAGAGAAAGAATATTTACGGTATTATTAAAATTTATAAATCTTTTAAGTTACTCTAGATAGAATGAGGCTAAATAAATGTTGAGTTTTTGTAGATATTATATGTAAGTTTCGATTTATTTTATATACGCGGTTACTTTATATTTAACTATGTATCCATCAAGCGAATAATTAAGTTACAGGTTGATTTAGTAATTCAAGTAAATAAAAAAAAAATGTCATAAATTGTAATGGGATAGTCGATGTCGTTTGATGACTGTTGCGTTACTAGATATGCCCACACTGCGGCAAGCACATTAGTTTGGATACTAACATGGCAGGAGTTAAGCCCATCTAGGTTTATTTGGTTCATTAACGGTGTTTTTCATTACTAAAGAGTTAATCAGATTTTTTGTGCAACTTAGAACGGCATACAAGCTGACGGCCCGTCTGATGGAAATCGTCGCCTATAGACATGAACAGTAGCATAGAAATAACAGAGTATACTGTTTCGTTATGATACTTCTCATGCATAGCCATTAGCACAAACACAATAAGTTTTAACAATAAATTTTGATCGAAATACTCGTATACTCGTTACTGATAAAGGGTTGAACTTTTACGAACAGAAAAGCGTTAACGAAAATATAATAAAGGCTTGTAAAAAATACTTCTGATATTTCAGGGAATGTTTGTAGTTTTGTGGTACTATATGATGGAAATACATTTAGTATTATTTCGGTTAATGATAGATCCAGTTGCTTTTCATAAAAGTTACAGTGTGGGGGCAGCGAGCCGGTGGCGGTGGGCGGGGCTTTACAATCCTCCACTCAGATTACGGGGCGTACTGTGCATACTTTATCAGCCTCCGAGAGATGTCCTTTGTCCTTTTAATGTTACCCAAATTGGTATCATAAATAAGCCTATATAATGTACTATTTATTTATGTACAAGTTTACGGTTTTGCGAAAACTTGTACATTTAGGTTTGTTTGACGGGTTGTTCCTGACGAGACAATCTGAGGTATTATTTTGATATACATATATCAATAAAAGAAAAAAAAATCTGTTTTATTCAAAGGGACGTAAAAGTAAAGGACAAAAATTCCCCAAATAGGACCAGAGCTTTATTGTGGTATCTCAAATTAGAAAGCTCAAAAGTAGTAAAAAATTGCTGACTTTTATTGATAAAGTTATTGGAAAGCCCTGATTGAGGAATACTCTAAAAACTATTCAAAGAAATTAACCCTCTTGATTAAAAATAATATTTGTGTATTAAAAAAGGATCTCTCTCTCATTGGACACTACAGACTAAATATGCACAAGACTCAACTATTTGCAGATTTTGTCACAGTGAGGAAGAAACACCACAGCATATACTCGTAATTTGTCCACAGTCTACTCATTTGTTCGCAGTCTACTCATATATAAAAGATATATCTCCTTTAAAAAATGCACATTGTACTTTGAGGAGATAAAAACCGTTATTGGTAATCTTAAAATTCCTATCACTGATAGGAATTATTTATTTAACTCTTTATTGCATCAAAAACATAAAAATAAACAATGACAATTAAACAATTCGACTGAGATACAGTAGCATGAAGTACTGATTAAAATATACATATCTCAGGAGGAATCAGCAGCGAACTTTAAAAATAAAAAGCGAGCACAAAAGATCACAGAAGTCGCAATGTTACAAGTTTGTCTTCCTGAAAAAGTCCTTCTCTCAATAATAAATACTTGTAAATACAGGAACGTATTTAAAAATACAGTTAAAGTAATTAATTAATTTAATTCAATAATTGTATAAGAAAGTCTGAACGTACGTGGTATATAATATTAAATAATTAAGTGACGCTTGTATCATTCTTTATTTTTATATTTTGCTTTAAGCCCTAATATATTTTTTGCACTAGTTTTGGATAGCAATTTATATTTTTCTGATTTGTTTAAACTAATATTATAAAGCGGAAAGATTTTATTTTTTGTATATTTATTTGTAATGGATAAATTTAATTTTTTTTTATACCACCGAGATGGCGAACAAGCATACGGCCCACCAAATGCCCACCAATTACCGTAGTCTATGAATGCCTGCAATACTAGGGGCATTCCGCGCGCATTGCCGACTCTGAAGAAACTTCTTTACTCCATTTTTGTTCCATTTTAGAACCTCATACTGTACTTTCTGTGAAAACTTTATTATTTAACAAATTTCAAAATTCTTTATCCTATAAAAAATTATATTATCATCAATTATCAGCTAATAACGAAAGCTGTATTTTATTAAAAAAAAAGTGGGAAGCCGAGGCGGGTCATTAGTGCTCGTAATTTATAAAAGCACCTACGGACAAACAAAACTTCATAGATAGAATACTAGCAAAAACATCTCGGTGCAGGCCGCAACGATTTGCATAACAAGTGAACGTCACTAACAGCTTTGAAATTTAAAAACTGCATAATGGCTTTATAAATAGATTTTTGAAAGTATTTTCTATTAAATAAACTTCCATTTGACGTGGTGTAGCGTCGTTCGTATGAATAAATCATATCAAATAACTATCAGGGGAGATTGCGAGGCATTCTTTCTCCGTTTACATCAAAACATTTAGGGTTGAGACGCCGTGTTTGCGTGATGGGAACAGATTTTTATATTTATGATTTTTTAATAATCATTCGGTAGAAAAAATGTACGTCATTTTCTTTTGTGTTTGTTTTTCGAGGAGATAATTCAAGTATTTTTAAGCAATTTCCTAAACGAGCAGGTTCTCAATTCAATTGTATTGTTTTCCACACGTATTGTTTTTTTTTACAACTATGATGGCAAACAAGCATATGGCCCGTCTGATGGTAAACGGGGTTACTGTAGCTTATGGATCTTTAACACCGAGGATCTCACGCGCTCGTTGCGACCATTAAGAAATCTTAAAACGCTTTTTTTGTAAAACTGCATACTGTAGTCTCTAGGGACAGCCTCGGCAGGAAGATCATTCCACAATTTGAGTATTTACGGAAAAACAATCTCTGAGACAGCACTGTGTATGATCATTCTGATTCTAAGGTGTGTGCAGTACCATGCTTTGCAGTATCTACAGTATGTACAATGACACTAATCGCCTAGTTCTCAAATAAGGATAACCTATGTGATGGGACAATAGGCAACGAACATCTGGGAACAAAACACAGAACATCCAGACTCCAACCAATTCAGATTTTTTTTTTTAAATCAGTCCAAAGTTTTACAGCAGTGAGCCCATTTGAACCAATTCAAATATGCTGCTGTAATACGAAGGCTTAAACAAAACAAAACGAAACAGTATACTCTATTACGTCCATGGTACTGCTCATGTGTATAGGTGACGATTACCACTTTCTATCAGGTGGGCCGTCAGCTCGTTTGACATTCTAAGTTGCATATAAATACTCTCCATATAAATACTTCTAGAAAAGCGAGTCAACTTTTTTATACAATTTTGCGTAATAAGTAATTATGAGTGATTCCTTTATAACTACTATATTTATTTTGTTTTATAATTTTTGTATCTTTTTAATACGTAAAAACTAATTTTATTTATTAAATATAGATACGTCAAGATACATTGTCTGCGTAAGTACATAGAACACTAATAAAAAACACAAAAAGTTGACCCGTTTTTCAGGCTCTATGCTCTATCTATAATATATATAATCTAAGTACGGTCATTATAATTATTATATGGTTTGTTAATTCTGAACAGATTTTCAATACTCAATAGGGTTTACTCCTGTGTTGCTCCCATATTTAATTTGTCACGATCATAGTTGATATTATATGAACAGAGGAAAATAATGCTGTAGTCATATAAAACGCCTGGTCTTTAAATTACAAATTGTAATCTAAAGAATTTAATTTAGCATTTAAAGACAAAATTTAGCATAAAGTAACATATTGTAACTTACAATATGTTACTTGCTAAATGAGACATCATACAACAAAGTTCTTTAGGCCTAATCCAGAATAATCAGACCCAAGTCAATTTAATAATATTTAATTTCTAAATGAATGTAACAAAGAGTCGAAATTTATTTAGGAAAACCGGTGTAGACTGTAAATACTCTAGTCCATAAAATTATATCTAGTCCATACAAGTAAATCGGTCCCACTTTAATTAATTAATGGAAGTTTACCTACACTGCGTTAACGTACGCGATTACTTTAACAAATTACCGGATCAAATACTTGTACTTACATTATGAGATTTTATACAAAGACAAACAATGTTTTTAACTGCTCCCTACCTACAATCCTTTCAACAATCTCGGGTCTGTAACGAGCTATGTTGCGACACATTTCCGTAGCTTTATATCAACTACGTTTTGCAGTAACGTGTTCTAGGCACATTGAATTTTTCAGGGGACGCGAGAACGTTCGGAATCCCATAGGATGCTTCGGAGCGTAACACCTACATAAGCCTCTCAGCGACGGTCACACTGATTGAATCGTGCAACCTACGCAGACATGTTACTTATAGACACGTTATTTATATCATGTAAAGTACAGAGCAGGTACCACCTACTTATGATGGAAAATGTAAACTTTATAACCACATTAGTATACTAGCCAGTGTTTTTCCATTGAAATTGAACATTTTTCTTAAAAGTAATTGAATCAAAAAACAAAAAATGTAAAGTCTTCCATAGTAACTGAAAGCTAAACGGGGGGTTGGGACTGTTAGTAACGTGATCTACAAGTCCTATTGTTAGCAATATACCCTGTAAGGTTGAACTCTACATGATCCTCCCTGGAAACCATCGTGCTGAATTCCAGGTGTATTAATCACGATGGTCTAACTGATCTGCATTTTCAATGTCACCGATCATTCCTTACTGGTGCTCCGTCAACGTATACCATTAACGCAGGCTGGGTTACCATTTTATTATTATACATTAAAAAAGAAACTGAAAGCTAGATGCGCTGGGAGGGAAATATATTGGTTAACAATGGGAGATTGGAGGAGGGGGGGTTTAAGAGTTTCATTCTTAGCAATATGGGGTATATCAGGTCAATCTCCGCGTGGAAACCATCGTGGTTAATTCCTTGTGAATTCGTTACGACGACAACTTAATTGAAATCAGTTTCATCTTTATTATATTATTCACTGGTACAAAGGGCATATCAATATCCCAGATGGTTTTATGATTTCATGTTTGTCCCATTAATGTGAAAAAGTAGTTGCCGTCTTATTTGTACACTGTTTGACTTTTTTTTATTTTGTCTCATATTTATTCGGAAAAATTTCTATTTTACTTGTAGAATACTTTCCTAAAACATGTTAATAATTATATAGAAATTTGTATATTATACACAATAATAATCTAGTAATACAGTTATACTACTTATAGACTCCAAAAGTCATGAGTTCTGATTGTCCCTAAAACCCGTGCCAACTTTAATTTTCGACCTTTTATTTTTGCGATGGAAATTCGAGTCATTGCGGTATGTGAGGTACCATGTTAGATTCTAATATGCTCGGTGAAATGTTAGCATGTCGAGAATCCCATCCGTGTACTATTTTGGGATATATTAGTTTTTTTATTGTTATATTAATGAAAAAAAAAATTAAATTAGTCATTCAATTTTCAATGTATCTTACTATCTAGTAGCCTTATGTGTTTAATTAAGTAAATCAGAGACAAATAATTATGTCTAGATATGTATATACTTACTACATAGTGAATAAAATTCACACGTGATAAATATAACATAGTAATCAATGTGAATAGAGAAAATTAAACAAACATATGTATATGTACAAGGTTTTAGCTAAGTTTGTAACACATAACAAGAATTAATAAACATTATAATAAATAGTGATGTGCATTCTGTATTAATAATTCGAAGATTTCAAACCTACATCAAGCAAATCTAAGTATATATCTTCTATTCAGATGTCTTTGAGTGGATGAGTCTGATTCATCTGCTCGCAATATAGCGTGTTAAAAACAAGTTGATTTCTTAAATTTAAAAATATTTTCGGGTCTAAGATAAAATAAGTACAAAATAAACAATAACAACTGTGATCATTAGGAGTTGGCGTGATGGCGGTACGTGTGAGTGACACGGCGCAGGCTACGCTATTGTCGCAGCTCGTCGGCTCTCTAATTATATTGGCCTGCACTTGACACTATGATAGAATTTAAAACATTTATTTTCAACAAGTTCAAAAAGGAGTTGCTGCATTCAAACGGTGTGTTTGACTATACGCGTTCTGCTCCGAAGTATGAGATATAGGGGTGGGTAAAATATATAACAATATGCATATATTGTATTTACGATATACATATAATATATTTTTTTAATTGGTAATAATGGAATGGTAACCTCGTCTGTGCTAACGGTAAACGCTGGCAAAGAACCAGTGAGGAAAGGTCATCGTATTATAATAAATTCACTTGGAATTAAGCACATTAGTTTTCAGAGAGAACCGTATGGAGGTCTATCTGGTATATTGCTAGCAATGGGACTTGTAGTCCCCATTACTAATAATAACGAATATTTATAATATATATTAAATAATATTGATTATTGAAATTAATAATAGATAGCAGATCGGTACGCGCGATATCGATGGCTATGATCTTTTTTTTTATTATTTTATATTAATTAATATTCAATATCTATATAGCTCTGATATCTATATAGTCCATATATAGATATCAGAATGGTATTAATAATACCTCTGCTGTGCCTCTGCCTACTGAGATATTATACAGCAAAATTATTGAGTACATTGGTAAGAGCAGATATTTAATACTGACACTTAGCTGATGCCCTCACACTATGATTAGTATTTTAATAATATTTATGGTATTGTACATGTTTATAGCAAGCGGTCACTATTTTTTAATACTTTTTGAGACTCTAAGCTATTAGTATACCTACTTTTTTTTAAAATGAAACAATATACATAAGTTAGAGTAACTAAATCCCAATTTATATTGTATAATATAATCATATTGGGGGAAGGGGTTGTTAGTAAAGGAGAGGTTAGTCCCCATTGCTATCAATATACTCCATCAGGTCGACCTCCACGCGGTTACCCCTGGAAATCATCGTGACTAATTTATCGTTGAATTCGTCACAATGGGCTAACTGACTTGCCTTTTCATCCTCACCTATCATCTCTCACTGGTGCCCCACCAGTGTATACCAATAGCGCAGGCGGGGTTGCCATTCCATTATTATCTATTAAAAAAAACATAAACATATTTTCAATAAAATTAATATTTAATTCTTAATATTGATCGTTATTCAATAGCAATTTTAAAACGTTGAAATTGAATATCGAAAGTTAAAACATATTGGCTTTCCATTTGAAATATACTTAAAGCGGTGTTGATGAAAATGTGGACAGGGGGAGATTTTCATGAATATTTTAATGTTATATGTACTACGGAACTCAAGAAACTAAAGACTAATAGACGTGTTATAAAATAGGGGTGGGTAATATACCTACAGCAGGGGGAAAGGGATTGTTAGTAATAGAGACTGAGAATCCCATTACCAGCAATATACCCAACCAGGTCGACCTCCTCGCGGTTCCCCCTGGAAACTATCATGGTTAATTCCTGATGAATTCATCATGATGGGCTAACTGACCTGTTTTCATTCTCATCTATCACCCTTCACTGGTGCTCCGCCAGCGTATCCCGTTAGCGCAGGCGGGGTTACCATACCATTTTCACCCATTAAAAATATACCTATAGCAATGTCTGTATATTTTAGTTACAATATCTATATATTGGCCAAATACGAATATGTTTGTTACCTAATATTTAATGTAGAAATGAAGAATCCGATCGAAATTAATATAGACATACGACAGGTTGATGAACTTTTTTCGCCATCAAACTTCAAAAGAAACCAATATATAGATTATTGGAGCAGAACCAATATTGTCCATGCCTATTTATAAATAGTCTTTAGAACACATTGACGACTTAAAAAATTAATTACAATAGGGAGAAAAAGTACAATCTAATCAAAATGTAATCAACATTTGTTATATAATCATTGTATTGTTCTATAAATATTATTAATACGAAAGTTTGAAAAGATGGATTTATGGATAGATGAATGTTTATTACTCTTTCACGCGAAAACTAATGAACGGATTTGGATGAAATTTAGTACACGGATAGATTATATCTTAATTTAACACATCGCAACGGTGTACTTTTTCTAAACGATTTTTCAAACTTTTTTT
Organism: Galleria mellonella; assembly: GCF_026898425.1. Lineage (NCBI taxonomy): Eukaryota > Metazoa > Arthropoda > Insecta > Lepidoptera > Pyralidae > Galleria > Galleria mellonella. The sequence continues at coordinate 7,226,080 of NW_026442138.1, forward strand.
ATACAAACCTTGTTCTTTCAAACAGAAAAAACAGAATTAGCTGAAATTCGTTGTGCAGTGATACGTTTACATATATTCGGAATTGATTTTATTTATATACCTACATTAGAATCAATTACAATATACCAATGCAAAAGAAACAAAATTCATAATAAAACACTATGCCAAGTCGCTTGGCCGGCATGGTAAGTTATATCTTTCTTTTACGGGGAAAGATCCAATCCCAACAGTAGGATGTCAATGGCTGTTAAGGTAAGGTACATCAGCAATCATCGATATTTTCTTTCGTATGAATCACATCAAACCATTCCTTGGGGACACAATGTAATGTACCTTTTAAGTTCCATCGAATTTCAGTATTCAAGCATGAGATGGATATAATGCTCGTATTACCTACATATATAACATTATGTCTATATTTCAAAAGGGTCTCTACATATTCGGTTCCGTATCACAAAGAATCAAGATATAATATATTTTACTAAGATAATAAAGTATTAACTAGACGATGTTTGTGTATATAAGATATAAAAATTATGAAGCAGTAATATAAATAGTATTACTAAGACCAATAGATGTCTAAACGATAATTTTTAAAAATGTTATCTGTCTGTTTCTATGTTCAAGCATCACACAAAAACTACTGCACCAAATTTGATACGATTCTGACAATCATATTTATGAAGGTCTAATTTAAAATCTGGTGTATGTTTTATCTTGATCCGTTATCTAAAAGTTGTTTTGTGTTTTAGTTAGTAAATTAATGAACTTACTAGTTAGCTAGATTTAAATACTTTAAATAGATTTAAAAACAACTCAACATTTAAAAGACGTATTGATTATTGTGTAACTAATTATTAGTGTAAACCTTTTGACCTAGTTCCTCCTTGGAATTCTATTAATATAATAAATGTAAAGATTTGTAAAGATATTTGTTACTTAACTACCCTTAAGTAGGGCGCTTAAATTTGGTTTTCTGATACTTATAGGTCATATCTAAGATGTGTGGTGTGTGTGTGTGGGATATTTTTTACTCTAATTCACGCGGGTGAAACCGTAAGAAATAGCTTTAGATAAAGTTTCATGACAGAAAATGAGAACTCTTTCATATGGGTGATGCTGTTTGATTACTTCTAGTCTCCTTATAATAAATCATAAATAAAATAATGAATTTGAATATATTGCTATTTTAACCGCTTTTTTTTAAGAAATTTATTCCACTTAAGTAAATACATGAGTATAAAAGGTAGTTGTAAATCTCTCTTAGCGAGTGTCGATTTGTCGCCGCGCCATGGGCTCTAATCTCGTTGGGGCCCCCGCGATTCAGTTAAAGTCGCAAGGCTAATAAAATATTTTGACCCTTTTATAAGATGAATACGCCCACAATGTAGTACAGTTCGATACGTATATTTTTTACAATTTGAGATTAAAGAATCATCTGCGATAAATATAAAAGGACATAACAAAAAGAATGTCGCCATTTTTTTGTTATCTGAATAATGATAGAAAATTGAAAGTAGTATATTGTGCCCTGTCGTATGAGTTCATGAACTTTAGATACCGCACTGTCATTTATGGCATATTTTTGCGTATTTACTTAAAAACTGATCGTGATAAAAACCAATATTTAGGTAGTAATAATATAGATTTTGCAAAATAATATAAAATATAATATACTTTGATATAATTAAAATGATTTCCTTTTTACAAACAAAACATTCTATAAATTACTGTTGGTCATTCTCTCGATGATTTAGTTCATCAGTGACATGCGTAAACGAGTAACCAATAATGTTCTGTACAGACAACTGTACAGAGACCCTACAAAACTATTCGGATGTGTCAATAATTGAAATTTGTGCCCGGAGGCATTCATGGCAAATAACTTTATTCAGCATTTAGCACCCAATTTCACTGGAGAGTGTTTTGCCGGCGGAAGGAGCCACCGGTCGTCGATGGGGCGCACCCTTCGCGCTACTTACGTCTCTTGTCAACATTCGTTTTTATGCAATTTCATACTCTATAACAAGTGACTTTATTATTCAATTTTTGTGTGTGTAATTTATTGTATAAATAAACACAGTAAAATATTTTACTTTCTTGATTTTGGCATCTAAATATTATCTACTACGGAATAGGTCTCTCTCAATGCCTTTCAATTAATGACGTCCTCTGTTTTATTTATTATTTAATAATTATTCTTTATTGCATATAAAATTACAGCAAGCGAGCTTTACTTTGTAAGAGTTCTCTTCCAGCAACTCTAGAGTGATTTTTGTATTTATTTTCTTTTTTCTGTCTTTTGGAGATCGTCAATCGGTCCACGGAGCATTTTTTTATTTATATGGGGGATAACACTCTATTTCTACAATTTTATCCCCCATTTGCAAGTTATCATAGCGTTATTAGTGCATCTAAATGTGGATAAAAGTGTGTCAATCTAATCTATCTGCACTAGATCTTCAAGCGCAGACATAGAGAATCGAATGTATACATACATTTCTTGATTTATTCGCCTACATCACACAAATCATACAAGCATTTCTGATGGAAAGTGGCAACCGTTGCCTATAGACATGAGCAGTACCATGGACATAACAGAGTATACTGTTTAGCCCATGATATCCCCATGCGTTGCCATTCCTGAGGACTCAGGTGTTATTCCTCTGTACCCAGTAAATTCACGCCTATTAAGTTACACGAAACATTCTTCCATGTACATTTGGGATCAACTTCTTTCGAGAAACAAACATATTCCTTTTTAAAAGGCCGGCAGCACACCTACAATTCCTCCTGTGTTACGGGTGATTATGGGAGGTGGTAGTTTCACCATTAGGTGAACTGAAAGCGCGTTTGCCCCGTGTTATAAAAAAATATCACTTACTACTCATTTACTTAATATATTTCTATAGGATAAATAGTTTACATTTCATTAACTTTTAAAAATATATTTAAACGAGTTTATTAACGGTCGCTTGTTTATCAGATAATTGTGTTAAATTATGCAACTCGTAATGGCAACAAAAGTTAACGCTAGATGGCATCACGTGACGTGAGTGATGCCGCTTGGAAAATTTCGAGTTCGCAGTTCGCTCGCTTTTATGCATGTTTCCTTATTCTTTAACAAATTATAAATATTTAAATGGGTTATACCTTATGGCATATTTACATGCTAACAATGTTTTACCACAATGACAAATCACGCTACATTTTATAGTCTGGTTAGCTCGTTAAAAATGAGTATTTATTTATCAGTATTTACTAAGTAATATTGGCTATGAATGGAATCCTTAAAGGCCATGTAATTCTAATATATAATAATGCCGATTCCTTTTTTTTTATTATACGAAGTACTCGTAGGTAATAATGATGTTGATCTATTCGTAAGCTTAAAGCCCGTTAAGTGTAAGTAATTAACTTGTAATTTATATATAGGTTTTTACGCAAGATATCCTCGTATCATCATATCAGCCATTAATCATCCACTGCTGTACATAAAACTCTCGCTTGGGGGGATTTTGACAGTAGATGCCACGGTTGGCAGGCGGTTTGGCACAGTTAGGTTTTGGTGCCATTTAAGAGGGACGCTGCTGCTCATTATTCCATCCTAAGCTCCCTTAGTCGCCTCTTACGACACCCACGGGAAAGAATGTGGTGGCGTATTCTATGCCGGAACCACACGGCAAGGTATAGTCCTTATTAATATCATAACCGTAAAGATGAGTTTGTTTGTTTGTTACCTTTTAGTCTCCATATCACTGTGAAATTTCTAATATATGCAAGTACTCTATAGCATGAAGAAGAAGATGACACTTAGGTTATTTTTATACCGGATAGTAAACATATCATGATCATGCGAATGAAGTTGCAGATAAAAGCTACTGTGTCTGCTTTGTAGGATATTGAGTATATTACGGAGCGGTGGACTGTGATGAGGTAATGAAATGATGTAGACACGGAATTTAGTAGCGAAATAAATGTATTAAACAGCAAGCAAGGAACAGAACAATATGATATATGTCAAAAAATATAAAATTGAAATTACAAATAATAAGAACATTCTAAAAGTAAATGTATATAAAAAAGTATAATAATGTCTAAAGAGTTTGCATCGGTCGGTCGTCAATAGAGTATTTTCTTGAAAATCAAAATCTCCTGAAGACTTCTAGTATTTTCGTAACATCCTAGCATAAATGGTCCTTATTCTTATGACATTAGGGGGAATAATTAATTAAGGTTTTGTTTTAAAAAAACACTTTGGTCGTAATAAAATTGATTTGGGACTAATTAGAAGAAGACTCAATCGACTACAAGAAAAAATCGCACAAAAAAAATTTTATGAAGTCGCTTAAAACCTGTAGAAAATGTAATAGGTATATTAAATTTTCTGGAAACCCTTATAAAGGCATATTTTGTGAGGATATTAAAGTTAAATAAGTACTTATCGAGTTAATTGTACGTTGTTTATTGCTTCCACATAATTGGCTTGATTATGAAGCGGCGCGGATCGGAGGACTCGGCGCTCGGCTGTAATTACTGGCGACTTCAAACTTCGACATTATCACCTTGAGCTCGTCTGAAAAATAGTGAAAGTAACTTCAAAATAACGATATCGATAGATTTTTTTATATTTTTGTAATTATATTTCATATTCATCGCTATTACCTTTACTGCTAATATTAATGTGGGGTTTGTTAAAATCGTCATGCAATTTGGTGATAATGAAGAAATATTTTTTATCTCTGTCAATAAATATATACTAGTCAAACGGTTAAAGTCGCAGTTAACAGCTAGTAATGCCCTTACTCATTTATTACAATGATGAGATTGCAAATGTTACCTAATACTTCTTTAACATTTTTTAGTATATGTATGAGTCTGAACTGGAACAGAATAACTATTTTACTTATATACAACTACTAGCTTTTATATTTTTAACATATAAATTTTATAGCGATTGATTGAGCCTTTAAGATGCTATAAGGTAATAAATAAATCAACAAACTCATTTCTCATTTATAATGTCATTAGTAAGTATAGTATTACTATTATAAGATAATCAACTTCCTATGAATTTCTCTATTGTATAATGAAATGTCAATTTCTTCATCTCTAGAATAGATCTCGTGATGGGCTCTCTTGAAGAACTCTTTCTCTCTGTGTGTGTGTGTGTGTGTGTGAGTATGTGTGCGCGTGCGTGTGTGTTTGTGTAATTACAATTGCACGAGACAAAATCATTATCTACGACATACGATTTACCATACAGTGTTATCACTCGACAGTCTTTCTATCCAATAAGTCCAATCAATTAATCAATCAATTATCTGAGATCATAACTATTAGCCATCTTATTGTCACAAATTTATAAACTTCTGCAGATATTCTCCTTCTAAATTCTTAAATTAATTTATGTTTAAATATCTATAATGAAATAATACGATATTTTAAATTTACAGGGAAAAAGTCTGTTTTTATTTCTTATTCACCGCAGATATTTATTTATTATTTATTTATTTATTTATTTAAGGAACACCAACAGCATATTGCATTATAAAATATAGGTATAACAAACATTAAATACAATACAATATTAATGCACATGCCTATTATAGGTATTCACAGCATTCACTTTAACATAATTCTACAGTGTAAGAAATTTAAGTAAATAACAAAAATAAACATGTAATCTAAGTTGTGAGCAATATCAGAAAATAAGATTATGAGTGAATTAAAATAAAAAAAATATTAAAAAAATATATATTATGACAATTAGAGTTAATGTTCATAAGATTGTTGTACAAAGTGCTTCAGCAATTTATTCCTGTAGGAATTCGAATTATCATGCACTATATCAATTAGTCAGATATAGACAATAAACATTGTTATTTTTTTTATCGACAACATACGAGCATGTCACCTCACTAAAATTCTCTTTCAATACAGTCCTCGTTTAATAAAAATATTAGCTGGGCAGAGCGTCAAAGAAGCAGAGTTAATTTAATTATCCTCGCCTTTTAATAATAAACTGGGTTAGGCGCTCCACCTAAATAACAATTAATTTCTTTGAAATCAAAGCCGAGTTGTTTTATTGCTGTAGAACATTTTGAGCATACAAAGTACGAGTATAACAGCAGTCAAACTGCTAAATTATTTTTAAAATAAGACGTGAATACAGGTAATATAAAAAACACTTACAATATCTTTCATTATCAGAGAAAGAGTTGGTCCAAAAGTCGTTTGTATGAGTACTTCTGTTCTAATCGTGTTTCTTCCATCAATTAACTGTGTTTGCATGAGTGTGTTCCGATTTGAAAGGTAGGATATGGCAATGAACTTATAATCTACGAAGGCATATTATGTCAGTCCTTAGGAATGGCAACACATGTAGAGTACCATGATCATAATAGTGCTGTAGGGTCCATGGTGCTGTTCATGTCCTATAGGCATCGACTACCACTTTTTTTTAAGTGAATTTCACTTCAATATTATCCATCTCATATATACCTACATGCCGGCAAGGTTTATCTGTTTATGTAATATCTAGATTTCCTTATGCATTTTGAATTCTTTAACTTCTGAATTATAATAATTATATTCTCATTTAATATTTTTGATTTTTTTTATGCTATTTAGAATGGCAAACAAGCTGACGGCCCACCTGATGAAAAGTGGTAACCGTCGCTTATAGACATGAGCAGTACCATGGACATAACAGAGTATACTGTTTCATCCATTATACCCCCCATGCGTTGCCATTCTTGAGGACTCAGGTGTTATTCCTCTGTACCTAGTAAATTCACGCCATATCCCACCTTTCAAACCGAAATACAGCCATGCAAACACAACTGCTTCACGCTAGCCAAGCAATCGACTTTTGTACAAAGTCTCCCTCTGGAAAGATAATATTCTTTCCACATAAAAAATAAAATAAAAAAGAAAACACACTCTTTTTTAAAAACACTTGTAATTCTTCTGGTATTACCGGTCCTCCTGGGCGGCGCTAGTCACTTGTTATTATTAGGTAAGCTGTATGCTTGTTTGCCGTTCGTGTTATAAAAAAAAAAACATACCCCAACTACCAATAGCATAAACTACTTGTACTATGATTTCTTAATGTATATCAACTGTTTTTCAACTCAACTACCTCTCGTAATATTACGTATAAATAGCACATATTAATATGCAAATTACATATTTAACATAATGTATGCGATATTCAAGAAATAATAAATATAGTAACAGAGAATTTCTGTGAAAACAACATTGGTGCAAGCATGCTGCAGGCAAATAGGTGCATCAGCCTACCTTAATAATGTAACTTAACACTATAATGCTCGCCCGGAGCACGGACGCATAGACAAACCCTCTCCCTCACAATGCCAATAGATACCTATATATCATATGAATCTGCTACAGCATTTTAATAAATTTTATATTAATCCTGCAGCTTATACTATTGTTTACCCAATCAATATAAATATGATAACTACAAAAGTATTCAAATTTGTAAAAAGAGGTAATTTTATATACTAATTTTAGCCCGCAACTTTGTGAGCAGGGGGAAAGGGATTGTTAGTAATGCGGACTTCAGTTCCATTGCTAGCAATATACCCTATAAGGTCGACCTCCACGTGGTCCCCCTCCCCCTGGAAAACCATCGTGCTAAATTTCAAGTATATTTATCACGATGGATGATAACTAACTTTCTTTTTAATTCTTACCTATTATCCCTTACTGGTGCCCCGCCAGTGTATACCATAAGCGCAGGCAGAGTTACCATTCCATTATCATCAATAAAAAAAAAAAAAAACTTTGTGAGCATGGATTATGGACGTACGTAATTATTTCTAGATAGTGTATCCAGATAAAATATATATTAAGTTTAAATTAAAATGGCTAAAACGATCCTTATCAAAATGGATAATACTGTATATTTTATATATTTTCTAATTATATATATATAATATATCAAAATAAAAATAAAAAGTATTGCTTTATTTTTCCTCTATGCAATAATGCTTTGCCTACTTATTTTCGGTTTGTCCAATGGTTGATTTGTAGAGAACACCCCCCGCAAACTACACAGAATTTTACTGCGTATTAAAGTTTAAATAAATTTATAAATATAACAAGATCTAGATAGAATCATATTCGATTCAAATTATAATACCCTTCCTCAATTGTATCTTTTAGGAATCGATTGTATAAATATCCATGTAACACAACACTAACGGAACTTTACTTAATATGCTGACATCACACATCATACTGAACGACAGCCCTACACAAAAAACACGTACGAAATCTTCAAGTGAAAAATGAAAATGTGTTCATAATTGGTTTTTACATAAGATTGATATTCCTTTGCCACTTAATTCAATAATGTCAGTATGAAGTTGTTAATAATGTTAGTACATTTAGGGGTGTGGGCTACTTTGCAGCTTGCTTTTCCGGGAGTGTGTGAACACTGTCACCTTGCTATTTAGTTTCTATGGAGATCAACAAACTTCATGGTGTGTGATGGTAACCGTTAGGCAAGGTGAAATTGTTCGCATCCGTTTTTTTACTCAACTACGAAAATCCAAAGAGAGTTAAAATTTTAGCTGACTACTGTTGGGTATTTAAGTATAAAAATAGTTATAATTGATGTAGGTACTTTGATATATTGTATGTGTCAGTCGCGCAATAAACGGAGTAATAATCACACGGGTTTTATTTATCAGTGGCGACGAGGATTAAAATAGCAATAAAAACAATGTCAGTGGGAAAACTAAGTGAGTTTGACGTGCAAGAGGGCAATTGGAAGTTATATATAGATCGGATGGACATGTATTTCAAGGCAAATACGGTTAAAGATGAACTGAAAGTACCGACACTTATATCGGTGGTTGGTGACGCGGCCTATGAACTTATGGTGAATTTGTGCAGTCCGAGTAAACCGTGTGAGAAAACATACAGTGAACTAGTCTACACAGTGCAAAAGTTTTTACAACCGAAACCGTCGGTGTTGGCGGAGCGATATAGGTTTAGACAGTGTAGGCAAAGTAACGGTCAGTCAGTTGCACAATATGTGGCGCAGTTAAAGAAAATGGCGGCCAATTGTGAATTTAATTTAAATTTTAATGAAAATATGAGAGATCAATTTATTTGTGGAATATTAAGCGACGGAATCCGACAAAGGCTGTTTGCAGAGGAGAAGATAGATTTTGAAAGAGCACTTTCATTGTCGTTGTCTTTGGAGGCGGCGGAGCGGGACGCTCAGGTTGTCGAGAATAAGGAAGAAGGAGTTTCATACTCGCATGTTGCAAGGCAGGGCAATATCACAACGCGAAATAAACTTCACGAGTCCAGTTGTTGGGGGTGTGGTGACATCCATCACACGTATAAACAGTGCAAGTTCAGAGACTATGTCTGTAGCCGTTGTAACCAAAAGGGACATCTACGGAGAGTATGTCCAGTAAAAGAACAAGGGTTATATGGAGATGATGCGGCGTGGACGGCTGGGCCCCGATATCGCGTTCAGCGGGGAGCTAATATCCAGCGCGGAAGGGGCGTCCAACGTAATCAGGAGATACGGAGCCAGGGGCGCGGTTATGGCACCGGAAACAATGCGAAGCGACTCGATAGCAAGGAAACTAGCCAGGCCCGGGCGTATTGGGTGCGTGAAGGTTTCGATGCGGGTCATCAGATGGAACATCTGGAGGAAGCTGACGGTAACGCGTCTGACAGTGATGAAGCAGTATATCAGATGTCTTTAGGACAATATAAACCGGTAAGCGTGACAGTTTGCATTAATAATCGAGTCATCACCATGGAAGTCGACACGGGATCGGCTTTGTCGTGCATAAGTGAAAAAATGTACACAGAATTATTTTTTGATATTCCGATAAAGCCTTGTAACTTAATGTTAAGATTCTATGATGGTAGTCGAATAAAACCCGTTGGATTTATCGAAGTAAATGTAAAATATGGATTGTTATATAAAACTTTAGATTTGTATGTTATAAATAGTGGTACGACTAGTTTACTGGGCCGACAGTGGTTGGCGGAACTCGATATAGATATTCCTAAAATATGTATAAATAATGTTAGACAGGATAATTGTAAATTGAATATTAATGATTGTAAAAAAAATATTATTTCCAGATATTCTGAAGTGTTCGAGAATGGGTTGGGGTGTTATACGGGCGAATGCGCCGTTTTGCGCCTGCGGCCGCATGCGCAGCCCGTATTCTGCCGGGCGCGACCGCTGCCGTATGCGTTACGAGAGCGGGTCGACGCCGAGCTAGATGCTATGCTGAGCGCCGGCGTCATCGAGCCCGTCGACCACTCTGATTGGGCTACACCGTTAGTAATTGTTCATAAAGCTGATGGATCTTTACGTTTATGTGTCGATTATAAGGTTACACTAAATCGTGTCTTATTAGTTGATAAGTACCCTGTGCCAAAAATCGAGGACTTATTTGCGAGATTAAGTGGAAGTACTATATTTAGTAAATTAGATTTGTCACAGGCATATGCACAAATACGGTTATCTGAGGACTCCACCGACCTCACTGTTATCAATACACATCGCGGTTTGTTCAAATACAAACGACTTGTCTATGGTTTGGCTTCAAGTCCGGGAATTTTCCAACGAATCATATATAATTTGTTAAAAGACATACCACATGTTACGATATTCTTTGATGACATCTGTATAGGAGGGCGAACAGAAGAAGAGCATATTAAAAGTTTGATAGCTGTGTTAGAAAAATTGAAGAGTCATGGACTTAAAATAAAGAAACAAAAATGTAATTTTTTTTCGAAGGAAATAAAATATTTGGGCTACATTATAAATAAAGAAGGAGTTAGGGCAGACCCGGAAAAAAATTAATCCAATATTAAAAATGAGGGCTCCTGCCAATGTCTCAGAATTAAAATCATTCTTAGGAATGATAAACTTTTATGGAAAGTTTATTAAAAATTTAAGCAGTTATTTGAGTTCAATGTATGAGTTGTTAAAAAAAAATAATAAAAAGTGGGTTTGGTTAAAATGTCATCAATCAGCATTTGAAAGAGTTAAATGTTTATTAAGTAGCAGTGAGGTGCTCGCTCACTATGACGCATCTCTGCCGGTGATGGTCACGTGCGATGCGAGTGCACACGGTATCGGGGCAGTGCTGTCGCAGAGCGTGCCCGGCGGCGGAGGCAGTGGCGCGGAACGAGTCGTAGCGTATGCTTCGCGCGCTCTCACGCCTGCAGAACGCAACTATAGCCAAATACATAAGGAGGCTTTAGCTATAGTTTTTGCTGTAAAGAAATACCACCAGTATTTGTATGGTAGGCAGTTTGTGTTGCGGACCGATCACAAACCATTAGTTAGTATATTTGGCCCACGTTCGGGTATTCCCAATATGACAGCCAGTCGATTACAACGTTGGGCCCTCATATTATCAGCATACGATTTTAAAATAGAATATGTTTCGTCTGAAAATAATACAGCCGACGCGCTTTCGAGGCTAATAGCTGCTTATAAGGCGGAGGGGGAGAGGGAGGAAGACAGTCCCGAGCAGACTTATTTACACTTCGCAGCAGATGCTTTCCTGTTAGATTATAATGATGTAAGGAAAGAAACAAAAAGAGATCCCCTACTAAGCAGAGTGCTTAGATATATTCGGGAAGGCTGGCCTACTAATAATGAAATAAAAGAATTACAACCTTTTTTCAATCGTAGAAATGAATTATATACCGAGTTAGATTGCATCATGTGGGGACATAGGGTAGTGGTGCCGTACAAACTTCAGGCGAGCGTTTTGCAGGAGCTACACGAGACACATATGGGAATAGTAAAAACGAAGAGTGTCGCGCGCAGCTACGTGTGGTGGCCGGGGGTGGACGAGGCAGTGGAGCGGCAGTGCGCCGCGTGCGCCACTTGCGCCCAAGTAGCGGACGCTCCGCGTGCACACCAAACGCGCTCGTGGCCCTGGCCGAATAAGCCATGGTCTAGAATACATCTCGATTTTTTAGGGCCAATGGGAGGTGTTAAGTATTTAGTGATAGTAGATGCTTGTTCAAAGTGGGTAGAAGCGATCAAAATGAAGTCTACTACAGCTTCACAAGTTATATATAAATTAAGAGATTTATTTTCTAGATACGGAATTCCTAAGCAGATAGTGAGCGATAACGGACCGCCTTTTTCGAGCGAGGAACTTATGCATTTCTGTAAATTTAACGGTATAGAACATCTATTTTCAGCTGCATATCATCCTGCGTCTAATGGGGCGGCTGAAAATGCGGTTAAATTGTGCAAAAAGGTGATTAAAAAAGCGATATTACAAAAGGTAGAACCGGAAACTGCATTGAATCGATTTCTTTTGATGTATAGAAATACAATACATAATACTACGGGTGACAGTCCGGCTCAATTATTTTTAGGTAGATCCATTAGAACGCGTTTGGATTGTTTAAGACCTGATAGGGAGAAACACGTGTCAACAGCACAACGCAAACAGGAACTGGCGGCTAGGGGGACACAGAGGTATTTCGAAGTGGGTGATAGGGTATGGTATAGACAGTTCGGCACAAAAACCAAATGGGGAGAAGGTATAATATTGGAAAAATTAGGCAGCACTGATTATAATATTCAAACTAAGGACAAGTCCATTAAACACAGGCACATAGATCAATTGAAAAGGCACGATATAGACACACAAACTAACGGTAACACGGAACGTAAGGATTCATGGCTGTGTCCAGAATTGCTATCTTTGCCTATCCCGGGTGAAAGTGAGGGGTCGGAGGGCTCGAGGGTGCCGCTAGCGGGGCGGGCGGCCAGTCCGGCAGAATGGGGGAGTGCCAGGGAGCGTAGGCTACCAGTCCGTTATGGATTGGATGAATATGTAACGATCTGGAATCAAACATAATTATGTAATATAGATTTTAATCATAGTATATTTTATTCATAGTATAAAAACGGAAGGGTGAATATGTCATTGCATAAATATTGTGTTTAAAAGTTAATTAAATGATTATTAGGAATTAAGGGTGGAGGTGTTGGGTATTTAAGTATAAAAATAGTTATAATTGATGTAGGTACTTTGATATATTGTATGTGTCAGTCGCGCAATAAACGGAGTAATAATCACACGGGTTTTATTTATCAACTACATTATGCCCCTCTAGACAAATGATAAACTAAAGTATCGGTAAATACATTTTCGTTAGTATATGCATGAGAAATAATAAGACATGATATATGGATTGATTGTTCTTCATGCGATTTCAATTTTTTTTATGACTTACGAGTATCTTAAGTAAAGGCTTTATTTTTATAGAAGAAAATAGAATGGTAACCCCCTCTGCGCTGTCGGTATACGTTGGCGTTATATTAAGCAAAACTTGACTCTTTCATTATAAATTACTAGCAATCCGCCCCGGCTTCGTACGAGCTAGATACAACGTACTACGTACTAAATAGATAGAAAGCTAAATAAGCATTTTATATTAGGGTTAATAGAAACATTTTTGATACTTTGGTATACATTATTGTAATTCATAGAGATCTCTAATTTTTTTACTATAATATAAAACCTATGTTACTATCCAGATAGGTGAAAGAATTTTTAAAATGCGTTAAGTAGTTTTTGAGCTTATCCATTAGAAACAAACAATCACATATTTCTTTATAATATTAATATAGATACGTTAAATGCAATCCATAACAACAGAGATTCAAAACTAATAGCTTCCCTGGTTGGCGGTCCGCTGAATTATTGGCTATCATCTTTAATGTAAGTAAATAAAGTTTCTGCCATTGACTGAAGTTATAAACTAACATTGATTCGTCCATTTGTTGGTACTGACATATCGTTTTATCTTTGTTTCCTTTGACGATCTTTGATCAAGCGTGGACGGATCAGTGGAGTAGTCTTGTAAACATTTTAGTATTTTGTTGTTGCAACTATTTATAAACAACTAACTATAACCCGTGGCTTTGCCTGTGAAGAGGTTTAATATGAATTTATTCTATACAATTTTTTTATCCAATACTTCGTATGCGTGGATTTCAGAAGTAGTTAATTAATGAAAGTTAATTAAATAAATCACTTTCAGGTAGCATTCAAGATAATACATATACCAGATTTCAAGTATAAACAATAAAAACCGCATCTAATTTAATGCAGTAGTTCTTGTGTGATGGCAAAACAAACGTATAGATAGATATACAGACATATAGACTTTAGATATAACTATTTTGTAACTAACATCATATATTAATATATATGATGATGATGAATGCAATTCATAATTTTTTTTTTATGGGTGAAAATGGTATAGTAACTCCGCCTGCGCTAACGGGATACGCTGACGAAGCACCAGTGAAGGGTGAACGATGAGAATGAAAACAGGCCAGTTAGCCCATCATGATGAATTTATCAGGAATTAACCATGATAGTTTCCAGGCAGAACCGCAGAGGAGGTCGACCTGGTTGGGTATATTGCTAGCAATAGGATTCTCAGTCTCCATTACTAACAATCCCTTTCCCCCCTGCAATTCATAGTTTGGACCACATAGACAGATGCCGCGAATAACACAGTTTATTTGGAAACTAAGCATGTCTCTTCTTAATAATTACTTGATATTATGAAAGCTATTCATTAATGATAAATTCTCTCACGCACTAAACTATTTTAATTATACCCAATGCTGTTTTTGTCATTTCTCTAAGTTTTTAATAAGATTTTTATAGTTAAAATATTCAGTGGAAATTTATTCAGAGACGATAGATTCTATTTAACATAATAGGCCGAAAAACTGTCATGCAAACTATATACAAATGTGAAATCTATTTAAATTAAAATAATGTCTGTGTCTTACATATACACCTGCAATTTCTCTGTTTGTTGGAAGTGCTTATGGGCGGCGGTTATTGCTTACGAACCGCATGCTCGTTTGTTCACTATGTTATAAAAAATACTAAAAGTTAAATAGATTAAGGTACATCATATCAGTTATTAACTGTCCACTGCTGGACATAGACCTTCCTCTTTTGGGAGGTTTTGTCAATAGTTGCTACGATTTATAGGCGGTTTGATAATCGCAGTTAGGTATTGGAGACGTCTAAAGAAGGACACTGCTGTCTATCCCTCGACTATTTAGTTCCATTAGTCGCCTCTTACGACACCCACGAAAAAGGAAGAAGCGATCCATTCAATGTTGGGACCACACAGCTTTAAATATTTATATATACCTTCATTCATATATATGAATGAAGGTATATATAAATTTAAATATACTTACTTTATAGATATTATATATAGTTTTGTATACGTTTTTCCTACCTACTAAAAACTCAGTGGGTCAGTGTATGAATGTTAGTGTTATCTTGGACACCCCACTGATTATTATCGAATGTTTTGATGGTTACATTACGAACAGATGTTCGGTTTCGATTAATCGGAAATTATTTGCCCTTTTTTGTAGAGAGCTTTTAACAATTAATGTTATGATTATGACTTTGTAAGAAGGTCCTATTGTACTCAATTAATGTTCATTTTTGTGGTTTTTTTTTTATGTTCGTAATTCTGAATATAAAAAAGAATTGCTTTGTATTTAGTATAGGTACACATTTTCAATAATGAATTAATTAATATAATACTTATATTATTTACTGAGATAATTCGATACAAAAATAAATAATTATTATAGTTAGTAAATAACAATTTTAAACTTTTGTGTATTTTACTTATGAAATTCGAGTACATCATATAATTTACCTAAAATCACATCATGTAAGTCTGTAAAATAAATTTAAGCAGATGTATACCTATATTTAAGTAAATATACTATTTTCGACATAATTTAAGTATTTTGCAGTTCATAAATTACCTTTTTTTTACTTATATAAAATTTTGAGACGAAAAAAAATAATACACGGTCAAAAGATTTTGTATCATTTCATTGATCACTAAAGTTTAAATAATAAATAAATAATACGAAAATTTTAACTAATATAAACACTAATTTATTTCTTACAAGTTAGAATATTGGTTTAATGTGGTTACAACGTGTTTTTTAATAAATTGGCTAAGTAAATACATATACTATTTAAATATCTCACTGACACAGGTAGCTTGTATTATAATTGAGAATAATTGATTATTCTGTCGTGCGAACAACAATCTGTGTTAATAATGAGTGGAATGTTACAGTAATTAGCACACGTGCCCCACTCTACAGGACGCATGTCAACCCCTGTCACACGGGGACAAATATGTCCACTATGGTTGAAGTTTGACATTTAGATTTCTCTGGTATATTGTATGAAAAATAGGATAGAGTTTAATGGAAATATGGAAATGTTAACAAACGAACAAATGAACTGGCCATAAGACAGTATACAATATAACTGAAACTGAAGCTTATTTTGAAGCGAAAGATAATTTTTTTTATAAACAAGGTATTGAAAAATTGGAAAAGCGTTGGAACGATTGTATCCCCTAAAAGGTGATTATGTTGACGAATAAAAAAAAAAATTTGCAAAAAAAATGTTGTTTTCATTGTTAGTCTCGGGACTTATTGATCCATGTGTTAATAGTAATACAAACTAAAAATCTGTTAAATCAATTAACTGAATTTGTCAACTTCATTTCAAGAGTTTTTTTTTTTAACAGGTTATAAGTAAAGGGTGAAATAGATATTATTTGGACCTATTAAAATTTATATTCTGCTAGTGAAACAGAAAACTATTTCCAAAGATATATGGCTCGAAAAACTTTAAAAAAAATGTAAGCTCGTTTCAACGACATGATACGTCCAGCTGTCAATATAAAACGAGTAGTAGTATAGTAGGTTATTTGTATTATATTATTGGTAATGTCGGGGATTCAATTTTATTCTTGCTTATCAATCCATACTTTTTTTTTAATATTTACTACCAGTATCAAAATATTATCAGGATGTTCCTTGCAATAATATTAATGGTATCAGTTTATTACTGTATTTACAAAGGTGTGTGAAGGAACCAAGATTTTCGCTTCACAAGTAGAGATTTTGTACCTGTATATAATTATAACAGTATACATTCTAGATTTGGTTTGACCATTTGGAGACAATAGAAAAAAGAGATTTATCGAGCACGAATGAATGGAGATGTTAGTAGGGGCCGCCCTATACGAGACGGACTTATATCAACCAAATAGGCGACGCGATGTACTGAGAAAGGTCAAATTAAAAGCATCCGTAATCAGAGAGCGTATATGAAAAGATTGATGAATGTGAAAGAAGCGAAAAAATTCTGTTGGAATCAAAGCATTTGACATTCCAATATTTCTGCTTACTCCAATGGGAGATAGGCGTAGAAGATATGTACTTAAATCTTAGATTTATTATTATGTACTAAACATACTAAATAAGCCATAGTATTGAATTAGATGATTATTATTACAGCATAAGGCGGTGTCCACATTAGCGGAGCGGAGCGGCACGCGCGCGCAGATTTATCAGCGTGCGTAATTAAAAGGCGGCGCATTACCGTATGAATACGTGGCGGGTGCGTGCCGCGGACCGCACTGCAGCTGTCGTATACTCAACTACTTACTACTTGATATTTGTAAATATTTTAATCCTTACTAATTATAAATGTAATTTTTTTTATGAAAATTTGTTTGTTTATCTGTTTCTTATTTCTTGATGCCCAATCCCGCAATACGTACGAACTATGATGCTGGAGGATTTGGACTTCTTAAAATCCTGATACACCTATACCTAAACTGGACATACAGATGAAGTCGCGAGTAAAAAAGTCAGTACTATAATAAATGAGAAACAAAACTTTGTGTGTTGGTTCGACTGCTTAGTATTTTTGCAAATGAATTTATCGATATAAAATAAATAAATACATCTAATGTGGTTTACTATTAGCGATGTTAATATATTATGAATTATAATTTAAAGATGATATAAAATGAATACAATTGGTAATACCACAGGTAATATATAATCATTTAAAATGCTTCTACACAAAAAACATTTTTGATAATTACAAAAAATAATTGTCAAATTCGATTGAAGATTAGCAAAAATATCATGTATCGTACACACTTAAAATACTGTCATATTGCCAACTATTGTCTGAAACATTTAAAAACAATTTTAATTATATAAAATGTGTATACCATTTTAATTTTGTACGTTACACTAAAAAAATCCTCTAAAATATCTTGTTTCCACTAAAAATACATTTAAACTCCAAAACGAACCTTGAAAATTGAAGTATCAAATCATCTAATCGCTGCTAACAAATCGCGTGACGTATCGTGATTGTCTAAACGCCGACAGATGTGTGCCGGAATGTATTGTTCGGCCGTAACTTTACAACCGGAGTACATTTTATATCACTCAGTAAGCACCCTAATGTTAAGGATTCATTCACCTCGTCAGATGTTCAATGGGGCGAGCTTGAGGGACGGAAGTAAGGTTTTTTTGCGGAGAAAGTGTGTTTTTTTTTATAAAATTGATTTAATGTTAGCGGTAGCAACTGTTGATAAACAATGATTGGTTTTTTGTTACTTTTTTTATCTTTTGTTGATTACTAAGGGATACTATTAGCTATTAGTTTCATCGTATACGAGTATGTTTAAAAACTTAAAAATATGAATTTTTTATTGATTTTACAAATGTAAAAAGTTCTTAACGTATTTGTAGGTATAGTATTTTTTTTTTTGAGTGAAAATAGAATGGTAACCTCGCCTGCCCTATCGGTATACGGTATACATATGTCAGTGCCGGTTAATCATGTCATCAGTGTCCAGAATTTGCAGACGAAATCACGGGTACAGCTAGTATTGTATAACAATTGCAACGTTTGCATTATAGCGGCAAGGTACACATACACCATCAGCACCAGATTCCACCTAGATTGATGTGCATTCAGTTACAATCGGGGCCAGTTGACGCGACCAAGAATAATTGGGTCCTTCCGTCATTGGGACCATAGACATTCTATTCATTTATCTGTTTGTTTGTCCCACAAAAACCCAACTATTAAAGTGATTAAATTTAAACAAATAATTACAGACCAGCAGACGGCCTAGTTGCCGTGTGGTCCCAACATAGATTAGGCCACCCCTTCCTCTCTCGTGTGTGTTGTATGAAGCAACTAAGGGAGGGCGAGAGATGGGCAGTAGCATCCTTCATAAAACATCTCCAAAGCCTACCTACGGTTACCAATCAGTCTGCCAAGCGTGACAACTACTGGCAAAACCCCTCCATGGGGGAGCTTATGTTCAACAGTGGACAGTTAAACGCTGATATGATGATGATTATGAGACTACTTGATGGTAAGTAGCAACCATGCTAATAAACATGAGTGGCGTAGATAGACAGATAGATACTCTATTTTCTTGCCTCTAAAAAAATTAGTAGTAGTAAACTTATTATAAATACGAATAATTACAACAAAATATAAAGTAGCACAATGCACATAGCAAAATATACTGTGTCGTTCATAATAACTACCACGCGTTTCCACTTCTGACATTTAATATAAGATAGTAACCCACCGTGCCATATAATTTTACTGATATATTAAATAACAGGTTAAGTAACTTAATTTAAGAGTTTTCATTACAAGTCCGAGAGGGAACTCCTTCAAACTCTAAACTTATTGCTACATTGTAAACCTGACACTTGATATATCTAGTACTTAATTAGATTCACGATGTTCAGGTCAGACGCTCATTAAAATTTGTGATGTACGTAAATTTGTAAGGGCAAATATATATTGAGACAGTTATAGCAATTATTTATTTATTTATACTTTATTGCAGCATTTATAAAAATAATAAATACAGTAAATTTTAATGAGAAATGGTACAAAAGGCGACCTTATAATTAAGCAATGTCTTTCAAACAACCTTTCTAGACTACAATACATTAGATAAGCATAAGAAGAAATATTACGTATGAATGTAATAACGTCCTACTACTCTTTAGTCGTTGGTACTGGATTCGTTCTTCACTGGAGCAATGTTTGATATATTCTATTAGGTATTATAACTTGCGTTGATTAGAAAATTGTTACATACTCAATTAGAAATAAGTCACATTTTATCCAAAAATATATAACTAGTTCAGTTTGATTATTTCTGTTTATTTTTGATTCTGAATAAAAAATATTTACTGATTGGAGGACAAGTGTACAGCTAACAAAAAAAAAAGAAAACTAATATTTCGTATAATTAATTTAAGTGTTCTAGAAATAATTTTAATTATTTTTAAAAGGAGGCCTTTTCTTAATTCGATGTATTTTGTGTGGACGCAATATTCGGAAATTCAGTATCGATTTCTTTTTATTCTTTTTGTAATTTTGTCTCGAATAAAAGCAAAAAGAATCAGTTTCTTTTTTAGAATAAAATATTTGATAGTTTAATTGTTTATGAAAATATCCATTATTTGCTCTATTGTTTTCGTACCTAATAAGGTATAGTATTATAATTATCTGTGCTAATAAGAGTATCAGTGTTATCTGCTGACTGTACTAGCCGTACAGTAGACAGCTGCGTGTCTAATTATGATAATTAGCTAATTTTCAAAGCTTCCTGTTAACAATATTATTACATTCCGTTTACAAATGGTACCTTATGTTTGACTTTATCAGTACACATAAAACATACTAATTTGTGATAGACGCAAATGTCTGAATAGTAAATTATCAATTAAATTTATATCTGATAACATTTGCAAAAAAAATTAATATTGTTATGTAGAAATTGTAAAAAAATTTATGTTGACATTGTTTTTTAAAAAAAAATTAATATACCTTATACATACATACATGAAGATTAAAAGTAGGATTAATTCACTGTCATATGCTACCTTATAAATTAAAAAAATATCCTACAAGCCTATACTTATAACTTTACATAAACTTCCTGTCTCCATTTCAACCGACTTAATAAAAGGAGGTTCTCAAATCGGTTATACATATTTTTTTTATGTTTGTTACCTTATAACTCCGTCAGTTCTAAATAAATTTGGAAATTGCTTTTATTATCTGAAAGGCTATACTTACAGATTGGTTCTAAAGAAATTTCATCAAAATCGATTCAGTAGTTTAGTTTTTAGATCGAAATAAGTGGTTTTGTCACAATTAAAGACGGTTTTTTTTGTAAGATACAATCTTTAATTATGCATAAAGTTCATCTCAAATCTGGCTGGTTTGGAAATGAATGAATAGTAAAATAGTGAAATTAGAAATAAGAATAGTAAAAATAGAAAAAAAAATAGTCACATTGGAGAATAGCTTTTTTTCTTAAGTGCAAAAAATTTACCTCGATTTCATCGTTATGATGTAATTGAGGTAAATTTCTTAAAGAAAACATTCACAAATGAAGTTATTTAGCGTTATTATTTATGAACGTAGAAAAAAGTGATAAATTACCGACGTAAATATTTCTTATTCGGTCGAAGTGTGACCCCGTGACATAACAGGTGGCTTATAAGTAACACGCGACACGGATCTAAAGAAGTTTATAGGAGTAGCTTATTATTAAATATAATAATAACAGATTTTTAAAACGCCTGGAAGGATGTCATTTTTAACTGACCTCAAAAATGAGAAAGTTTTACATTTGCTTGTATTTTTTTTATGTTTTTTACCTCATAAGTAAGTGTAAGATACATACAGCTAAATAATTTGATTCAGGTGTAAATTATTATTAACTTATTTAATTTAATAATTGAAGCGTACTTTCGATACCTATTACATTATCTAAATATAATCTAGACTATTAAAAAACCTATAGTGTATGAAGCATAAAAAATGAGATCAGTTACCTACTCTTTTTTCTTTGTATTTATAATCTCAAATCCAGAGGGAGACTTTGTACAAAAGTTGTTTGCTTGGATACCTCTGTCCCATTCGTGTTTCAACCGTGAAGCAGTTGTGTTGCATGGCTGTGTTTCGGTTTGAAGGGTGAGATATGGCGTCAATTTACAGGGTACAGAGGAATAACACTTGAGTCCTCAGGAATGGCAACGCATGGGGGATATCATGGGCGAAACAGTATACTCTGTTATGTCCATGGTACTGCTCATATCTATAGGCGACGGTTACCACTTTCCATCAGGTGGGCCGTCAGCTTGTTTGCCATTCTAAGTTGTATAAAAAAAAATCTAGATATATTTCAATATACTGAATAATATAATATTCCAATATATTGAAAAATATAATATAACACAAATAAATTTTTTACTTTTGTACTTATGCTTTTTGTAACACCATGTACTTACATCATGTTTCAAGTGAATAATAAATAAATAAATAAATTTGATTTTAGTCGTCAGTTCTCAACTTACGTTATACTTTATATGTAGTAGAATTTAATTCATAATTATTATACTCTTATGATTTAAGAATAACACTTCCAGTTATGTTAACCATCTATGTAGGAACAAGGTGTACCGACAGCAAGGTATCGCACCCTTCAAGAAACAGGTCAAGGCATTCCCACCTGTTGCACCCTTCTTTAAACTACGCAAGGAAATTAGGGGAGGCAGGTTATGACTTAGTAAGACAAGTGTGCTATCAATTTAGATATTTATCAATATTGTTAGGCGATTTTTTTTTTTTGTAATGGATTTATTTGATTACTTAATACGAAGTCGCATCATAAGAATTTATTAAAAATAATACTTTAGACAACAATATTTTTAAAGTATATAATTGTTATTTCCCACTAGTACCCAATCAGTGTAGGCAATATAAATTAATAGATAAAAGTTAAGTCATAGTAAATTCACCAGAAAATAACCAAGATGCTTTCCAGGGAGGTTTACATAGAGGTCGACCTGGCTGGGTATACAGCCAGCAATAGAACTCCTAGATCCATTTATTAACAATCCCCTTCTTCCGTACAGGCGAGGTCGCCATCCTATATTTATAAATAAACTATAAAAAAACCAATACCTATAGATATTATTATCGGTACTTATCAAAATAATAGCTTGGGGTTTATATGTCATTGGGGTACTATTGAATAAAGGATCACATTACAATGTTATCGAATTACGGTAACTAAATCTAGTACCAAAACAACCAAAACACAATAGTTACTCGTATTATATAAAATTCTCGTGTCACAGTGTTAGATGGCATGCTTCGCCGAAACGGCTCAACTGATTTTGATGAAATTTATATATATATATATATATATATATATATATATATATATATATATATATATATATATATATATATATATATATATATATATATATATATGTATGTATTCAGTAGGTCTGTGAACAGATTGTTATCTATTTTTATACCCCTAATTGATAAGAATGGCCCACCTCAAAAAATGTTTCCTTAGAAATAATTTATATGGCAAAACAACGTTTTCCGAGTCAGCTAGTATTTTATAAAAACGTAAGTAAGTATAGAGAGTCTGTTAACTTCTTGGTATTATTATTATGATTAAAATTAATCAACCGACTTCAAAAACAAAAAGAAGGAGGTTTTCAATTCGGTCGTATTTTTTATTTTTGTTACCTCATAACTCCGTCAGTTATTTAATAAACCGATTTGAAAAATTCTTTTTTTATACTTACAGATTAGTCGCATAGCAGTTTTATTAAAATAAGTGTAGTAGTTTAGTTTTTAGACTAAATTAAATGGTTTTATCACAATTTTTCATGGGATACAATCTTTGTAATTATTTCGCTTTGGTTTAATAAACAATTGATTTCATTTAACAATTCTTCCAGCCTTTTGATTATAGATAAAGTGAATATTCGTTTTTTATAACAATTAAGTTAATAAATATCAATTAGTTATATAAAAACACTCAAAAGTCTCTTTAAACTATTTTTTTTTTCTATAATGTATGGTATATTAACAGTAACATAGATAATCATGAAGAATAGTTTCTTTAAAGGACACAATTATTTGAGCAACTTTCTAAGATATTTATATCAAGAGTAGTATAAATAATTTATTGATTACTTGAAAATAATAATAACGTTTAATTAATTAAATATTTAGTCACGAATATTACAAACTGATCCGATGAAATTTGCATCATTCATTAAAAGTATTTCAAAGTACTTTTTTCTCATACAAAATTACCTATTTTAGTTTTTCAATTTTGAGTTGAACTTTTGTCTTTTAAACCGTCCCAGTATTAAAACTGACAAAATAAAACGAAAAAAAAATATTCGACGATAAAAAAAATTAAATCGGTCAAATCGTTTTTGAGTTTTAGCGAGACAAAAGAACGTCGATTTATTTTGTATACATATATAAATTATGGTATTATAATATAATAATTAACACAAGATTATACATGTTCATTTAGCGCTAAACTCTGACATTTAAAAAGTTACGATCGTTACAAGCACTTGTCCTTTTTATATTTATATTCATACATAACTATTCGTATCAATGGCAGTTAAATTGGCATCATTTGAATGGCAAAAAGCGACCAACATGTTGTTCGAGTGGCCCGCATTTCGCTCTGTTCATTGGCTATCGAAATTAGTACAGTTGGCTCAGATAATTTGGTACATTTTGGACCGGACTATTAATGACTATGTATTTATTTATTTTTTAGACTAAAATTGTCAGACATTGTCAGTCTCAAAGGACCGTAATGTTGCATACCTTGTTTTCCACTATGTTTGCATGTCTATGTTGTGGTTTAAAGAGTTCGGTTTCAAGAGAATATAACAGTGCTTTTACAGGGTTTGCGGGCGTCACATTTTGGCTCTTAGTAATAACAAAACATGAAGATTGCTTGGGTACCTCGGTCCCATTCGTGTCGAACTTGACGAAAAGCGGTTACCGTACTCTATGAACGCCTGCAATATCAGAGTAATTATGAGCACATTACCGATCCGAAACAAGCCTATTTGGCCCTTTTTTTAAAAACTCCATGCCGTAGTCTCTTGGATAAAGCTCGACAGAAAACTCATTTCATAACTTGAATGTTCGTAGGAGGAAATATCTCAGGAACCGCGCAGTATGTTTTCATCCAGACTCTAAAGTATGAGGATGAATTCATATATTTTTATAAGATTTTACAATTACTAAAATTTGTTGCTAACTGTACACGTACACAGAGTATACGGTACGAACTTACAATAGTGTACACCTGCCCGTATCAGTGCCCGGCGCGGGTGCTCAGGGCATAGGGCGCGCAGCTGCTCAAACGAGTCGAATCGAGGTTGCGCCTGCGCAGCGTCGCTATTTATCTTTGCTATCAACCAGTTCAACAACATAGGGGTACAAAGGAGTTCAAAAAGGTGCATAATTTACTCGTATTGTTTTGTAAGACTTATTGTATTCTTTTTTAGAACTTATTTGGTTACTCTTTCTTTTCTCTAAACACTTATTATCATTCTAGTATTAAACAAATTTAAAATTCATAAATTATGTAAATTTTTACTTTTGATTGTGTTACGAATGTATTTGATTTAATATTTTGATGTTTTAAATAATAAATTTTTTGTATATATATATATAATAAGAAAAGAATATTCATACATTGTCTTGATTTAAATTGTTAATTTAGTCTCCTGTACTTATATATACCTGTCTCTTCTAGACCAATACATAAATTATTGTTCTAAAACAGTGAAATTAATTATAAACTACTCGAACTTATCTATGAAAAACAAAAGAGATGTCAGGGCATGAATGCATAAATTAGTATAAAGAAGCAGTGATAGTTCAGTTCCCATTCCATCGCAAAACTCAGAATTTTTACAAAAATGATCGTTACTCGTTTCATATTTCGGGGGGCAGGTAAAGTCATCGTCTGGTAACCAGAGGCTATATATAGAGAGATAGATGTTTATTGAAAGCGGCCTAGAAATCCTAAAATTAGATAGCAATACCCTAATAGTAGTAGTAGTATTATACTGGTAAATTTTTTTTTATTTCTAAATTGACTCGCCGGTTAGTCAATCTATATGAAATACCCGTTCTAATTAATAGACTAGATACCTACCTATAATGGAGGTAGAACGTATTCTAATAATGGCTGTAACTTCAAAATTAGTGTAATAGTAAGGTAAGTAACATAAATATTGATTTATTTTATTTACCTATCTGTTAGTTTAGAAAACTCGTGTAGGTAAGTTAAGTTCTGTGCTCTGTACAACCCCTAGCAAATAGGGACGCGAGCCGAAAAACACAATAAAATAATCCGGTGCTTTGTCCAAAAAATGCGGTACCGTCAGCAAATTATATTTTATTTGCGAAGGGTACCAGGAAGAAAAGTTATAAGCGATTTAATTTTATTTCATTTAACTTTCCAGATTTACTTGAGTTTGCGTGTGTTTAGCAGATATTATTATTAGTTGCAAATATTTATTTTTAAACAACTTTAAAAGGAAAACATTGATTAATTTCGTGAGTTACGCGAGATCATCATCAATCTTGAACCGATTTTAACGATTGTTTTTCATCGGAAGAAATGAATTTTCTGTCACTTCCATATAAATTTTGTTGAGGTTGAAATTTGTTTTTGAAAGAATATTAAGACAGTAATTTTTTTTACATAAATTACAATATCAAATCCAGTTAAATTTTGACAATTTCTTTCATGCCCTTATTCCTTCTAACTTTGTACACAATAATTTATACAATTCATTACATTATCATTAATAAAAATATGATAATGAAATATTTATTTTTTGCTGTCCGTAACAAGGTGCACACACCGCCACGGGTGTGAGCGCGGCTCGTGGCAGGCGCGTGCGCGCGCGCTCCTCGCCTTGCGCCGTAACTGCATTGTCATGGCAGACATTTCCACGCACTCCATAGAAGTTTTATTTTTTTCGTGCGATCAACTGAATCTCGTAAATTGCTTCACTATTGTCCACCGACTACGAGGGTGGAAGGTGGTGGGGACAACATGAATGGATTAAACCGTTTTCGTTTGTGGAACATTTATTTGCGAATATTATTTTTCATTTTTTTTAGTTATTTATTATATAAACTATAAATAACTTATACAGACGTTATCTTTGCGAGCAAAGTACTATTTCATAACTATTATTATATTTATAACATTTCTAAAAATTTTGATAAAGAATGTATAGTGTGTGAATGTATAGTGTGACTACGTACGTTATTATCCACGTAAACGCTAACACAGCTTATGTAAGATAAATCTTTTTATAACTTGTCGAAGGCAGGTACTCCTACTTTCACCAGGGGAAGACTCTGTACAAAAGTCATTTAGCATAACACCATAGTCCTCAGGAATGGCAATACTATAGTTACTACAATGCATTCTGTGTCATAAAATAGGAAGAGTACCATGTGCGTCACAATAACGCAACATGGTACTCTTCATCTGGATATGACAGTATCTGTGATGGTCGTGATGTTATTCATGTCTAAAGGCATGCTTACAAATTTATATTATATATGTTTTTTGCTAAGACTCTGTTCTTTTACAGTAAACATAGCCGAAATGTCAGTTGAAACTCTCGCTAAATTACAACCCACAGAGGTTATATCTACCCTAAGTCCGTACCTCAAAATCGAGTAACGAACTCGGCGTATTCCATTTAATTGTGTATTACTGTCAGTTACAATCAGTTGATTAAATCCAGCAGCACACCTGCGGGATGACCCCATGGCATGACAGGAGCAGGGCGAGGGTGCATCGCCCGTCGCCCGTCGTCCAGGCAACACCGCTGATAAACAATTTTTTAAATAACCGTTTGTAGGATATTCGGTAATTTCATGGGAGAATAGTTGTGTAATCTTCAGAGTTGCATTTATCTTTTGACTAGTTGTTTTCTTGTAAATACGTCCGCGTGACAGAGCTATAGCCCTGTCATAAAAAATATCATAGAGATGTCATATATCTAGAATGATATAGGCTATAGCCTATATCATTCTTCATCCCATAAATCCCATAACATTTTTTCATAAGAACTCTGTATCCTACAATTTAACATTTTATTTATTTGTATTGCTTTACTGTATAAAGTATTACAAACAAACTATGTGCTTACGGTACCAAGTTTCGTATGATTGGTAGAGTTATGAAGGTTATTAGTAAGGAAATCAGAACTAGAATAGGAGTAATTCGTGGTTTTGCTCTAGTGAATTAAGATAAAAATACTCTATGATATGTCTATATTAATGATAATTTTTAATCAAATTCAAACAAAAAAGTCTTTGAATTTTACTTTATTTTTTCCTTACTTATTCATAAAAACTAAAACCCCTTTCAAATTTATTTTAACTGTTAGAGTGATTTGTCAGTTACTCTTAAATTGGAAATTTAAGGCAAAAGAAAAAGACAAAACATTTCAATAGTTGAAATAGATTTACGAGATATTCGACGTTAGGGTGAGTCTGTTACGCGATATTTTTAACAATTTTGTATTGATTATTACTCTTCTTTTAAATCAAAAGAATTTATTCCAAATCTCTTCCTGCGATCTTATAAGAATTCGATTAAGATTGAAGTAATTTTTTGCATCACAAATAATTTTTAATATATTTAAGAATATATATTACTTAAGATTTTACTTATACCTAATCATTTTTGAACAAATTTTAATATTTTCTATTTTTTAACATAATAATTTTTTATTAGATAAGTGTAGTAATGTTTGTCTCATATGTTAACTCTCATGACACCCCTACAAATACCCCAAACAATAAATGTGGATTACAATAGCGTTGCGCGCGCATCTGTCACACAGGAGCACGTGATTGGTCGGCGTAATGGCGTGTGCGCACCCCACACTGATTTCCATGTCAAAATCGATAGAATTCGACATATAACGGTGAAATTTGCCATATTTAACGGCTTCTTTTTAAAAGAAAATATATATTAGTATAATTAAAATCTCTCTATATAGTGATTCATTAACAATAGAAAGTACAATACTGTTTCATCAACAGTGGGGCCGATTCTGAGGCGCAATTCGGTAAACATATCTCTAAAATAATTTTATGGAATTATAAATTATTATTATTATTAATTATAAATTTGATTTTATAAATTTGTTTAATTCTATAATAATTTTTACTTGTATCTATTAGAAATTAAATTATTTCATACTGGTTCTTAAAATAAAGACTTCGCTGAACTGAAATTTTAATATTAGACATAGGTTTAGAGAAAAGGCGCCTCAAAATCGATCCTAATACATCATAAAAAGTAACTAAGGAGACATTACAACAGTTTAGAGACGGATAATATCCAATATTTATATACTGACTTCTTTTAACATTGATGACTACCCATTGCGATATCGAGCATACCAGTCTTTATTTTTAAATGGATGACAATGTAATTGTAACCTCGCCTGCGCTATCGGTATACGCTGGCCTATGCCAGTCTACGTCTATATTAATTACGAGCGGATTCTTCTTTTCGATATTATATGTTTGTTATTGGGCCAACATATGTATTTATATTGTAACTATAATATATTGATATTGCTATATATTACACAAGCTTACAACAATGTAAGAATGAGAAAATTTAAAATAACACCATTCTAAAAAAACTAGTCAGCGTGATTAATAGTTGACTAACGATATTACAATATCTTTTTATATACAACTACAACACTATAATGAGTTGGATATACGTACGTAAATATACATATAATTCTTTATTTCTACCGGATAATGTAAAAGGGCAATATCTCTGTGAATTGTTTGATGAAATCTAAGGATATCTGCAAGTGCACGAGCAACAATAATGTTAAGATTTGAATAAATATAAAATAATCACTCTATGTATTATTTTATATTACTAGTATTATATATTATTAGTATCTATTTAATAATTAATTCAGTTACAAAGTCATAAATCAAACTTCATCTTAATACTACAACCAACAAACAAATAGATGAATATTATTCGTAACGCAAAATATAAGTTATGCGAACAGAACATTATTACATTATTACGTTACATTACACAATAAAAAATATTTAATATTAATTATCTTTATTTTACTTTCTATTTATAAAGATTTCTACCCTATTCTAATAAAATCTATTTATTAATTTTAATACCTATAAAAACAGGGATTGTTTACACTGTGGCGGTGGAGTACTTTGAAATAATAGACTGGGCAGTTTCCCATAGTCACACAACAACCATTAATACATCCCCATCGGAATGAAACAATGAGGAAACAAAAGGTGTTCGGTGTGCACTCCACACATCCTTCCGAAGTGGCATGAAATTTGATGTTCCCACGTTTCATGTAACTATAGATTATATTAGTTACTATTTTTTCCTATGAGTAGTTGAATAATTGTGATGTTTTTAATAATGAAAATATAATATGCAAAGATTTCTATACGATTATTAATATTTGTCAATTATATTAATCTACACTAATATTATAAAAAGATAATATTTGTATTTTTGTGTGTATGTATGTTTGTACTGTATGTCCAACTATTATCGTTATGTCACAATAATCACTTTTTAAAATGTAAAAACGTCCACCCGTGCGAAGCCGGGACGGGCCGCTAGTATTATATATATGAATGTTTGGACGTTTAAATGTTTAGTACTTAATTACGCTTAAACTGCTAAACGGATTTAAATGAAATTTGCTACAGGAGTAGATTATATCTTAACTAAGTACAAACAATACTTCATATCCTGACTAGCTGTTACTCGCAACTTAGCCCGTGTGACCGGGATATGTTTACCGAGCGGTATAAAAAGTAGCCATCCCATACAGTAAGCGTGTACCAAATTTCATAGTTATTGGTTAAATCGTTAAGCGCTATAACATAACAAATAAACATACAAACTCACTTTAACATTTATAATATTACTAAGGATACAAGCGGAAAAAACTGCGGGATATAGCTTGTTTATTAATAATTATAAATTGTTATAGATATAGTTAAATATTACGAAAATATGAAAACCATCAATAAAGTATTTTTGTAATTGTAACAAATTAAATTGTAACAAAAGAAAGCGCGATGAGAATCCAAATTGAAGCTGAGATTTTATGTTGAAAACTTAACACATTTTTGACCAAGGATCTAGATACCGGTACAAGGATTGTGGGAAAGCTAATGTCAGGTTCACGCTGTGTGGACCCGATGAAGAGGTAGGTATTGGCGTAACAAATTACCTGCGCTTCCCACGCGTCCCATGGGGTGTTTATTTATTATTAAATTAATCATTCTGTTAATATATCTAGTTTGTAATGTGTAATAATTATCACTCGTTTAGATTATATATAGGTAACAGATTTCTTATTTTGATAGATCAGATATGATTATATAAATAATATATTATATATTAGAATATTTGTTTGTATAAAAGAAATCTCTTCAGAGCGTTCATATCGAAGCTTATCGCGTGGCAACGTTGGAATAATCTATTAGTTTTTAAAAATAATTAAATAATTTTCTATAATTTTTGTATAAAGTATTTTGATAGCAAAAAAAACTTATTTTACTGAACTAGGTGTTATCTTGCGAAAGTTCATATCACTGGTTATTTAATTAGAATTATTTTGTTTAATTTCGCTACCATTAGCATGTGTGTGACTATCAACATTGAAGATTGACCACCACCAGAAGTTCCAGAATCTTCCATATAAGCCTAATCTTCGACTGCCATTTTATTCGCGCATGTTTTACGACACGTATTTCACCTCTAAACGAAGCATTTTCGGCCAAATTATTAGACCTCTGTTCGGAGCCTAGTATTATCTATTCCGGGTCCAGACTACGAAAAATATTCGGAGGAATTACAGTAATTTAAAGTTAATTAAAGGAATTAAACAAAATATTTGTAATCGAATAACCAGTAAAAAAAACTTAATTCGTCCAGGACGATGTGGTTAGGTCCTGAAAATATGACTCATGTGCTAGGCATAATAATTGAAACCTCTCATTAAAGTAAATAGCTTAGCACTTAGTAATCGATACAGAGCAAGCTGCAAGTACACTTATTTAATTACGTAGGGTACTCGTAAATGACACCAGTAGAGGATGCGCCGGCGCAGCTCTTCCGGCGCGTGCGTGAGTGGGGCTTCGGTGTTCCGCTGTATTTATATACTAGTTGTGCCCCGAACTTCGTCTACATGACCAATATATATTGATTAGCAGGATAAAAAACAAATTATATATTTTTTCACGGTAAATATTACATGAATCCAAGACGATTGGCTAAATTATTAAGTCGTCAAAAGGGACTATATTTTTTTAAAGATATAACATTTAGAATAGAAATAAGTGGATATTTCACCTATCTGTAGATATAAACAAAGTCATGGACACCACAGAATACACTAAGGGTGGATGATATAAAGCAATATCTATAAATTTTAGTTACTATATACTGGTTCAATAACAAATATGTTAAAAATCTGTTATCCAAAACATAATATTGCTAACAGACTTTTAACATATTCGAGAATAGATATCCGACTGATAAAGACGATATCAAAATAGGTGATGACCTTTTTCCGTCCCTAATGTCCAGAAGAACTTAATATATAGATATCAGATCGGTATCCATATTACCCGTGCCTAGAATACACTGTCATGCACGTGATCCTTTATGTGCTGGCATTCTTGTGAACTATAGAGTAATGTTACTGCCATATACCTTCCTTCAAACTGAAACACAGTTATGCAAACACGGGTACGACAGAGATATACATACAAGTAAAAGACCATCGTAAAAGTTTCCCTGTGATATATCGACTGGACAACATTAAAAAAAGGTTTTGTCTTTCCCAATGTCAAGTACTCCGTGTATTCTAAATTTAAAGACGATTGATTGAACTGTTATACTATAATTACAAAGGCAGACTGTACAAAACTTATCTGCATTGATACCACTATCACATTAGTGTCTTTGTCACTAAACAGCTAAGCTAGCATAATTAGATATGACAGTAAAATTACAGGATATGGAGATAAAGATCTTTAACCAGTGCGTGTCGCTAGTGACAGCCTATGGACCTGAAATATAGTCCTATGCAGTTGCCCATATGCAAAAGTTTCAAATTACCCAGTGAGCTATGAAGAAGGCTATGCTCGGAATTTC
Organism: Galleria mellonella; assembly: GCF_026898425.1. NCBI lineage: Eukaryota > Metazoa > Arthropoda > Insecta > Lepidoptera > Pyralidae > Galleria > Galleria mellonella. The sequence goes on from NW_026442138.1 coordinate 7,259,146, forward strand.
TTTGCGTGACAGAATCAGACACCAAGATATTCGCAAAAGAACCAAAGTAACCGACGTAATCCAAAGGATAAGCTAGCTAAAGTGGCAGTAGACTGGTCACGTAGTTCGATGAACCAACAACCGATGCGGAAAAAAGGTTCTTGGATTATGAACCCGTACGGGTAAACGCAGTATAGGATGATCCCTCTTACTAGATGAAGTAACGACTTCAAATGCAGTGCAGAAAGACAGTGGATACAGGTGGCTCAGGACTGTATCCTATGACAGTCTATAGGGGTGGTTTATGTCCTGCAATGAACGGATAATGGCTGAGAAGACGATAATGATGATGATGGAGACATAATAATCCCTTAGAATTATGATAAGGCAAGGCGCGGATGAAAAATACCCTGGAGTCATAGTGTATTTGTCCTAATATTCTTGTCTGTTGATGACGGTAGGTCGCCAGATAATCTGCTATTCTCAGCTATATGAAAAAAAAGTTGCAACAAACGAATATCACTATCATATCCATATTATTAGTAAGGACAGCAGAGATATTTAAGTACATTACTCGATTTTGAAACTTAAGACAAAGATTTAGGGGCTGATTTATTGTAAGGTGAGCAAATGTAGGGGAACAGAAGCCGGATGCTCCATAAGGATTTAATAAAGGTAATAAATTCTTAAGGATACTTATCAATAAAACCGGAAGGCAAAAGATAGATGTTATATAGAATAAATATTATTTACATTTAAATATACTTTTTCAAAAATTTTTATTTAGAATGTTTTTATGTAAATAATATAAGTGGATGGATATAACAGTCGCAGATTCGATGCTCAATCATGGATTTTTGCTTATCTAAAACCATGTTTCTATAAATTGTTTTTTTTTTAATGGAACAAAATGTAATAGCAACCTCGCTTGCGCTAAAGCATAAGCTGACGGGGCACTAGTAGTGAGAGTTGATGGGTGAGGATGAAAGGAGTTCAGTTGGGCCATATAGCACAATCGTAGGTAATTTACAAAAAAATCTAATATTTGCAAAATTAGTATAGTCTCAACATGGAACATTTTCATTAAACTAAGAATCATCAAAATTGGTTTACAATTAGAAAAGATTTACATCTCGTATAATGAAAATAATATCCAATTGTGAACCATCTCTTTTTAAAATAGATGTTTAATATCTATTTTACTATTATATTATACAAAGTAATTAAAAAAAATAATAGAATATAATTATTATCTGAGATACAAGTTAAATGATTGCTCAAACACTGCCACTGCATTTCAATACAACAATACAAGTCAATTACCCATGTAACAACTTTATTACAAAATCATGTTACATCGCTACATGCGTTGAGAAACTGGGAACAAACAGAATCATTAGCCTACAGCTAATTGAATCAAGAGTGATTCGATTACATTCAATTATTCCCGTTGGGCGGCAGAAGGTGGGCGGGCTACGAGTTGATTGGGCGGCGCGGCTGGGCTGGGCGGCAGCCAGATCCGCCCAACAGATTTCCCTTTCGCGCATAATACTGAAAATTCTAAATATAATTCAATGTAACTTATTTTTCTCCTAATTTAATTTCTTGTTTGAAATAAAGAATATAATATAAACAAAACAAAATTAAATCATCTCTCCAAGTTGACTTCCAAAATATATTTTTTCCCATTTTATAAATTTTTTTCTGTAGCTTTGAACTTCTGTAATAAAGAACATATTAAGATTTATATGCCTATATATATAGTTTACCTAGATGTTAATTTTTTTATATCCAAATTGCCTGATCTTTAAAGTGTGATTTCTGTTTATAATCTGTTATAAAAAGAAACCTGGGACATTATTGTATAGCCAATTGAACCCAAAATATATTTATGCCAACCAATGCGACTTTTTTTGCACTACGGAGGAATATTTTTAGCAAAATATATATACATTGTGAATAATAATAATCAGCTGTATAATGTAAGAAAAAGAGAAAATATATAAACAATTTAAGTAGTTGTAAATTAAGATAATTGATGTAAAATTCCAATAATAGGAATTCCATCAGCATGGTGATGTAAATACCATCATCACTTCAACAACATTACATAAAACTGTTATAAAAAACTACCTTGAATATTGTCAAGTTCATCGTTTTCTATTTATCGCTACCATTTGTAGTTCACTTGTATTCTATTTAAACAAAGAATATTTATCTTTTTCGTTATAATGCAATTTAAAAAGAAAAATTTGATTGTATTTTTAACTAGTTGTATCCCACAACTTCGTGAATCAGTATATAAATTACCCTATTTGTTAAGTTAGGATATAAATTATCCATGCACAAAATTTCATTCAAATCCGTTAGGTAGTTTTTGCGTGAAAGAGTAACAAACTACCATCTATCTATCTTTCACTAAAAACTTTTACATTTATAATATTAATGAGACTTACATAATTGTTATTTTAATAAGAATTTGGCCATAAATAATAAGATAATTTTATCATATATAACTTTTATCATATGATATTTCTTGCAAGATAAATACCATTTTTGACATATCATAATTATTCCAGTTATTTTATGTAAATTATTGAGATGAAACCAAATATACAAAATAATAATTTATTCTACTAAATAAAATAATTCATATGTATTGGCAACATTATATTTTTAAAAACTACCTAATTATACGTTGTCTTTGTTTTTTAGTAATTACATCTACCCACATATTTTTCAACTGAAAGCACTTTTAAAAATTTTTAAGCGACTATAATTTGTGGAAGAGTGCAAGTGTTTTCCAAATAATGTACAAAGATCCATCAAGTATCAACAAACGCGTTCACTAACACATCATTGTTAAAATTAAGTCTAACGACAAATATTCGCAATATTTATACTGTTTTTCCAAACGGATCGAACTTGAGAATTATAAAAAGGTAGTACCTAAAGCTTTTATTACGTATTTTATTTATTTATTCAATTATTATATCGATATTCTCATGATATTAACTATTTTTCCAATAAATATTATATTATAATATAATTTGAGAAAATGTTTGGATACTACTTACTTAATCACGCTTGAAAAATGTTCAATTCTTTTACCCTTTTGGTTAAAAAAAATTGTGTACGCGATCAAAATTGCGATTTAGGTATATCTGATAGAAAATATTTCACGAAACTGTATAAACTAATCAATCAATTATTTATTTACAAGAAATGCGTACAAAATTTAAGATATTATGATAATACGATACAAAAATTTTAAAGCGTAGTACTTTCCCACAGGTGTGCAAAATTCAAAGCATTTAGGATTTTAAGTAAACTAGATATATATAAAATCGAGTGTCTATACAATTTTGTATAGAAATTGTATGTCGAGTATGGTATGAGAACACGAAGTACCAAAGTACCTCAGGAGGTGCGGGCTTTATCTTTGTGAATGTCACGTCTACGTAGTACCTATACTACGCTGTTGTATAGTCAGCGTTGAAAAAATCGTGGTAAACACTTGTAGCGCATTGTATAGGGGTCCGCATTAGGAATTGTTCGGTTGTACGTGGATACGCTTCACTGGTATGTACAGGTTGTGCTTAATTGTCATTGTATTTACAAATACCTGTGCTCGCGACTTCGTTCATGCAATGTAGGTATTTCTGAAAATTACTATTTTCAATCAGCTGCAAAAAATAACTGTTTATGTGAATGTAACTGTATATAAGTTATATTATGTGACAACTAAACAAATTTTTTTTAATCAACAAGATGCAGTTCATAAACAATATTGTCAAAATTGAAGTAGATCACTTTTTTGGAACAAAATCTTGTATGTAAATGTATGGCGTAATATCTCTTTATATTGTTTAGTTATTGAAATTATCGATAGAACAACCCAGCAACCACATTATAACAGTACTAAAATATCTTATTGATTATTCTTGTAATTTATATTTTTTAGAGGTAATAGAACTATTTAAAAGTTTTTTTTTTTTGTGTGACGATTTATAATTTTCTTTTGTAGAACAACCTCTATGGGGGTTCGTGCGGCCCGTGCCACCGCACGAGCCAGGGTGCGCACCCTGCGACAACCCGTCAGTCCTGTGTCGACCGCTCTGCCGTGCGGACAACCGCGCACCCCAATCATATACAAACAATTACGATATCGCAAACTTTTAATTTTAATTTTCGAACACAGTAACAATCATTAAAAATATAATTCTAAAATTTTCATTCCAAATTTAAAATATATACACTTTTTAAAAATTTTTGGTGCAGCAGGGGTGTCGCCGGCTGAGTCAGCAGTGGACCAAGCATCAGGTATGAGTCACTTAAGTTCTTTCGCCATAGTAACACCCCACGAACGCACCTGCGTTGAGATCGCGAAAGCACGCTGACCCCGCTTTGATTTCGATACTGTTTCGCAGATTAGAAGGGGTTGTTCGTTTATTGTACTTGTACCTAATTTATTTTTCGTAAACTTGTAATGATTCGTTCAAAATCCTTCTTATTACCGGTAGCTATAAAATAATTGAAAATTGAAAGAATAGCAAACAGCGGGTAAAATAAAAAATAATATTTAGGAAATTGCTGTTATGTATAATTATATTTTAATATTAATGCGTGCGGCTTCGCACGGATGAAATATGTGCGTATAAATTTTTTGCAAAAGATATTTAATTGCCAATGAAATTTATTAGAGTTTTAATCAAAACTGGGTTCGATTCTCGGGTAAATCTAATGGAATAAGTTTTAAGAATATACTCGGGATTGATTGTGCTTCATAATTTATAATGTTATATTTTATTTTATTAATTTCAATTATATATCCACGCCAATTGTCAAGTTATTTGATGAATTCTTTATTAATTAAAAATAAATATCAAAAGTCGTTGCATGGTTAACAAAAAGTATGTTGAGAGACAAACAGTACTATTTAGTGATTATTACATATATAATAATCTAAAAATTAAACATAGGTTTTTTAAAGGTATCTCTTAATTTTTATTTTATTGTATTTACGTTCTATTAGGTAGATAGGTATGTGTTAATTGGTAATGGCTAACAATTTCTTATAGATTTTTATTATGCAACTTAGAATGGCAAACAAGCTGACGGCCCACCTGATGGAAAGTCGCCTATAGACATGAGCAGTGCCATGAACATAATAGAGTATACTGTTTCGCCCAAGATACCCCCCATGCGGTGCCATTCCTGAGGACTCAGGTGTTATTCGTCTGTATTCTGTAAATTCACTGCCATATCCCATCCTTTAAACCGAAACATAGCCATGCAAATACAACTGCTTCACGGTAGAAACACCAATGGGACAGAAGTGCCCAAGCAAACGACTTTTGTACAAAGTTTCCCTCTGGTAGACTTAATTAATTTAAATACTTAATTTATTTAAATACTAAATAAATATATTTATTTAAACAAATACCACAATATACGTAAGTTCCGGATCTTATTAGAGTTTTAATCAAAACTGGGTTCGATTCTCGGGTAAATCTAATGGAATAAGTTTTAAGAATATACTCGGGATTGATTGTGCTTCATAATTTATAATGTTATATTTTATTTTATTTATTTAAAACAAGTCAGGTGGGAAGAATATTATTTCATGCCATTAATTCCATTAGGTACATTAAATACATTAACTATATTATTATAATTAATAGGTTTTCAAGCAATTTCAATTATATATCCACGCCAATTGTCAAGTTATTTGATGAATTATTTATTAATTAAAAATAAACAAAATATTAATCAATAGCATAAAACATTAATAAAATTTATCGCGTATTGATTCTATACTATTTTGTCATTAAATCGATTATTTTTTCTGTAGAACAAACCTTAATAAAATTTTCAGTTTGTAAAAATATACTTATTAACATTAATATATAATAAAATAAATGTAAAATTGATTTCTATGTCTAATTTTTATGCAACTTAAAAGGGTAAACAAGATGACGGCTCACTTGATGGAAAGTGCTAACCATCGCCTATACATGAACAATATCATGGACATAATAGAGTATACTCTTTGTCCTGAGGACTATGGTATTATGCCTCCATATTCTATAATTTCATTGCCATATCCCATTCTTCAAACCGAAATTACAGTTGTGCAAATACAACTGCTTCACGGCAGAATCACGAATGGAACAGAAGTACCCAAGCATACGAGTTTTGTACAAAGTCTCCCTTTATTTATTTGTTACCTCTTTCTTTTTTCCTAACGGCTCAACCAATTGTCCAAATTTTACATACGGATACAAGCTATTTTTATACCAGTTACACGAATGAAGTCGCGAGCAAAATGAGTTTATAAATATAATGGATATTAAACAGTAATATATTGGAAGTAGAGCTTCGCAGCGACTAAGTTCCCCTTGTTTGGTCTATGTTACTTGGTTCAAGTTTGCGGAAGCCGGACGGACCGTGAAATATGATAACTTATGGTAGCAGTTCAAGTTATCTTACCAATATAATAAAATTGTAACTAAACCACGTCTGCTACGATATCACGCAATAATTACCGCACCAAATTGCATGCGGATTTCAGTTGTATTCCTGAAGGTTAACTTTAAAAATCTAATGTATGTATGTTTTAAGTAGATACGCCATCTAAAAGTGATTTATTTAATTGTTTTTCTTGTTCCTAAAATCCACGCATACAAAATAGCGGGATAAAAGCTAGTGTAACATAAAAAAAATAGGAGAATTAATAAAGATTCGCTTAGAGAAGAAATATTTTTGTTTTAAAAAAATTAAGAGATTTTACGTTTGGAGTATAGATTTTTAGTTCTTTATGGATTAATTTTTGGAAATGGTATAGCAACCCCGGTGGTTTATGTTTACGGAGTATCAGTGAAAGATAATAAATAAGTGAGTATGAAGTCAGGACTATTCCTATCGTGATGGACTCACCAGGAATTAACCATGTTGTTTTCTAAGAGGACTAATAGATAACTAAAAATCAGTTCGCTAGTTCCGTTACTAACAATTCCTTCCCCTTATGAATACTGGTTTCTCTGAGTTGTCTTAGTCGATTTACATGATTCTTTTTTCCTTATTTTCATTATCATCATATCGGCCCTTAACTGTCCATTGCTGAACATAAGCCTCCCCCTTAGGGGCTTATGCCAGTAGTTACCACGCTTGCCAGGCGGTTTGGTAACCGCAGTCAGGCTTTAGAGATGTTTTAAGAAGGGCGCTGCTGCCCATCCCACGCTCATCGTCTCTTAGTCGTCTTTTACGACACCCACGGGAAATGAAGGAGTGGTTCTATGCCGGGACCACAGGGACATTTGTTTTTTTTTTAATAATTATTAATTACTTACTATTAATTATTAAATGTTCTCTATATTTTATATAAAAAATTATAAAAAGAGAATTATGTAAAGTTCAATAAGGTCGGTCATTTTTGTTTGACAGAAAAAAACACAGATTTAGGTCTATCATTTATATGATTTTAACTTATATACCCTAGATTATATATTATTAGTACCCTAATGTCTCTAATGTAGGCGTTAGGGTACTATCAGAAAGGTAAACGTGGCCTCCACGTCTATTTACCATCATAATGGTGTTATATTAAATTTAATATAACATAACTGAATTAAAATTTAATAAACCTAAAATACACAATTATATAATACATTGTCTATTCCGTTTCAGCAAGGAATAACAGTGAAAAAGGCATTCTGAATTATTAATCACCTAATCAACCGAACCCCACAATTTCGTTATAGGCACTCAATTCACACCTTCAATCGATTTAATTATACATTTGTAACACGTCTTAAAGGTATATTATGTTATACCGTCAAATATATATTACTAGCTTCTACCCGCAACTTTGTCCGCGTAACTAGAATATGTTTACTGGCCAGGATAAAAAGTAGCCTATATCCTCTTTGTTCCCTTGTAGTACATGTACCAAATTTTATAGTAATTAATTAAGCCGTCAAGGCGCTATAACGCAACAAACAAATAAATTTACTTCGCATTTGTATATTTCATTATTATTCTTAATCTATACAAAATTATTTAAAACTACAAAACAATATTTAAAATATTAATGTAGAATATGGATCGATAATTACATAACTTTTTGTTTCACAAAAAAACAACGACTTCAAGTGTGGCCAAACCAGTTATTTTGAGTTAAAAACTAAATTACTGAAGTGATTTTGATAAAATTTCTATGCGACCAATCCGAAAGTATATCCTTATATAAAAAAAAATTCTAAATGGGTTTACGAAAAACGGAGTGATGAGGTAACAAACATAAAAAAATACGACCGAATTGAGAATTTCGTTTTTAAAATCAGTTGATAACTTGGATTGGAAATTATTTTATTTTAACTTAATTTTAAATATTTCTGAATACAATTTTTTTTTATTTTATAAATACATTCCGAATTTGGAATATAAAATGCAATACATTGGGCTAGTGCAGTATAATATTGCAATAACATTTTACTTAATCTGGGTTCATTTATCTATTCTGACTTTTAGAAAACATCAGTTGTAATCACGATATGTTTATTATTAAAAAAATAAAATTGGTAAGAATTAAGTATATAATAATAAATGAATATGATCTCCATTGGTATAGATAGAGGCATTTCTCGACTGTTTTAGTCGATTTATATATAAAACTAGCTGATTGCTTCGGTTTCGCAGGAATGTATTTATGATTTTTCAAATATTTTATTTCATACAAACTTTGTCCTGATAATTATAAACACAACAAAAATGATTAAACTAAATAGGTCCTGTCGTTCTAAATTCTAGCGTTTAACATACATACACACATTCAGCAATTGATTTTTATTTATGTAGATACCAACTTGACAGGTCTCATAACTACCATTCGAATTAATTTAGTTAAATAAAATTATAGAAATGTAACAGATAGCGTTCAAATAGTCTATCTATAGAGCCACGCCTCCCTCACACCTCCGCCCTACTAAATTACCAAAATTATTCAATCCGCCCAGCCCAGTTACCGCCGACGGGATTTGGGCGGAATTTATAATCTACGTTACATCTATTTGCGATTACATATTCTACAAATAACACCTCTGTCCTACTTATATAGGATACGTGAGGGGAGTGGATAGATTTTCCAATTTAATAATGTAAGTATGAATTTTAGGTTATAATTTAACTTGGCTGTTTATAAAATTACAATAATTATCTGGTCGTTAATTTAGTACAATAAAGTTTTCATATTGTGATGAAATTTAAAAATCTCAATATAATTACTAGTGTATTGCTAACTAGCAACCTGTCCCGACATTGTATGAATAGACAGATAAAAAGGTAAATCAATATTATGTACTATATATGAGGGGTGAACAATGGGTCCATCGGGACTATTAGTCCAGTCGTGGACAAGCAATAAATATTATATTTATTTAATCTAGCAGAAGATGTTCAAGTGCAATGCTAACTAACATAAATAAGTAGTTACTAAGAATAATTTTAAAAACATTTAATTAAATTAAAAATACTACAATACTACATAATTGTGTACTTAAGTATGTTGTTTCATTTAAGATTTCAAGAAGTATGTATTTGGTAGATCGCACAGAGTTTTGTCAGTAAACAGTAGATCTTGAGTCTAGTAATATCGGCCACTTATGCTAAATACGTTACTTAACAACATAACCTTCAAGAAAAGAGCATATTCCTTTTTAAAAGGCCAGCAGCACACCTGCAATGCCGCTGGTGTTGTGGGTTATCATGGGCGGCGGTAGTCACTTACCATCAGGTGAGCCGCATGCTCGTTTGCCCCCTGTGTTGTAAAAAAAAAAACTTAGATCAATAGAAGTAACAAAAATATTAAGCATAAGGCTTTTCACTCATACCGTGAGATTTTTCTTACATTATACCCATTGTAACTTCAAAATAAAAAGGTCCGATTCGTATAAAAGGACAAATTTTCATTTTTTTTTATATCACTAAGGTGGCAAACAAACATAGGGCCCACCTGAGGGTAAGTGGTTGCTGTAGCCTGTAGCCGCCTGCAATACCACGGGCATTACGCACGCGTAATGTACGTAATTAACCTTGATTACTAAAACTATTTCGTTGGACAAGGATACGAGATACGAATGTCACCATCTTTCGATTCTACTTGTATTTTGATCGTCTAATTTGAATAAAAATTGTAATTTAACTATAATAGCTAGATATATACGAGTAGTCCCGCAGAATTTTATTTCTGGGTAATGCTGAGTACTATAAACGTGTAGTACATTATTTTATCACCACCATCAAATGTTTTCGCAGCGCATGCCAAATAATGTCTTTTATAAGCAAATTTTAATATCTTGGGTTATGTTATTGTAATTTTTGTAGGGATCTTTAATTTTTTAAATGATATATAGCGTATTTTAGTTGCTGATAATGTAATAGAATTGGTTAAGTAGCTTTTAAATTTATCCATTACAAACAAATCTTTTATCTTTATAATATTAGTGTATAGTGTATATAGTTAAGTTTACATGAACGTTTACTTGGGTTATGTTAAAAATTTCAAAAAATCCACATTTGGTGTGGACTTTTTGAATTTTTCAAAGTGTATACAAAATTTCTTACAGATTTTCATATTTTTATTATCAATAAGAATTAATATTACAAATGTGAAAGAATTTAAGTAGTTTTAAGTATTTTACGCTACGGAAACCTATGCATTTGTAGACGAGATAAATAATTGATAAATTAACACAAAGAATCTTTGTTTTATTTTATGGGGTTAAATAATATTAATGAATTCAAGATAATTTATACTTTTTAGATATCTATTATATTATATTATCAGCTTCTTTGCCATTCTAAGTTGTATAAAAAAAAATTAACACCACACCGTTCAAACCATCAGCTGAACCACTGATCGATAAATCTGAGACGGTAGATTTCGAATTCCAGTAACAAAAAAGGATGTTTTTGAGACTGAATGTCTTGATTAGGTAATAATAGATTGACAGATAGAATAAAATGCGATAAAATAATACAAAACTGCTAGTTATCATCATTAAAGATCTCACATTTAGGTTTTTTTCATTAAAAAATTGTGGCTTTATTCCAATCTGAAGTCATTATGATATCAAAAAGAATTATAAAGATATAATAGGTGTATTTGAAAAGAAAGTAATTATAATACACTAAGTTCCTCTACTGCTAACTGTTAAGTAGATATCGAACACTTTAATTTAATTTATTTATACAAATTTACAATCCCAATAAACATAACACAAAATAGAGTTCGTATTTAGGGGAGGTAGGGAGCGTGGGAGCCGCGATCCCGGCGTCACGTCGTGGCGTCGGTTGTCGTCGGTAATTAGGTAGCAAGGGCAAAAGTCCTCGGCTTACCCTCGCCGATTGTCCGGTACCTACCAATACGGGAAAGATTTTACTGTCAACATTTTAAGCTTGTTGAAATTGGTTTATTGCCAAGTTGTTGCTTATGCGTAATTAAATTATAGGTTTTTTGCGAATAAATAATGGTAATATATATTGTATATTTGTTGTAAGACAATCGAATAATTTTGATTGTTAATTACTTAATAGTACAAGTATATGAGATATTAAAAAAAGAAGAGCAGAAAAGGAGTTGTAAATGTATTCATAATCATTGCATCAAATAAAAAATATATAGTTCTTGTAACTACCATTTTTATGTCAATAAGTGCTAAATAAGTATCCAGACTCATTTAATAGTATGTAGTTACCCTTGTTGCTAATATACGCTATTATTTAATACCAGGGTACATGTTAAAACCCTAAAGAAAGTTTTTCACCTGTCACAGGAAAGTCTTATTTAACTTACTAACATGAAATTGACATACCTAAATTGTACCAAACACTGCAAAAGCAAGTCAAACAAAAATGAGCAATTTTCCGTGCGAACTGCAACCGTTAATACAATACAATCAGAGAAATGGTCCACTGTAGTACTCTTGAATCAACGTGCTGGGCCGTCTTTATCCTTTTGTGTCGTTTCTTTTCAAGTAGTGCACTATATTTTATTACGGAACACTTTTTTTACGTTATATTTTTATTTGTTATAGATCAATCGAGAAGAAAACATTGATCAGTAAAAAAGCGTGACTATGAATCCTGTAGCGAAATACTGAATATGGAAGCACCATTACCACACTTTCACCGACTAACATCTTCGCGATTTTACCAACATTATATTTCACCACCTGTCCGTGTCTCCAGCGATTACATCCACGACCTTCTTCCACAACAACATCCTACACTACTACAACAATATTTGGCCTATTACAATGAACCACTCGTGCCCCTTGATTTATCTCTCAAAACTACTACGCCAATCACTCCGCCCTGTACCCCTCCACCTTCTCAGAAAAGAAAAACATGCGATGATAAAACTTCCAAATCACCTAAAATTTTTCGCCATTTTGAGGACAGCAGTGAACCAAAAACTGATACTGATGAAAAATTGGAACAAAAGAAAACAGAGGATGAAAATTCAAACGACAGTGATAGTCCAGAAGCTAAAAAATTAAAATTTACCAAAAAATTTTTTGAAGAACTTAAAACTTGCCTCCCGCCTGAAACAGAAATACCAACAAAGAGCGAAAGAAGTTCACCTGACATTGTTGAAATAAAAGATGTTGAAGAACGTCCTAAAAAATCTCCGAAACCAGCGACTCAACCTCTAAAGAAAAGTAAAGCGGTAAGGAGATTAATGTTTGACGAAGACAAGACATCTCCCGTCTCCGGAACAATCATACGTGATTTAGAAGAGGACGAGACGCTTGTTGTGAGAAAGGTAACAATAAAATTATTTTCCTCAAATTCCTAATAAAATAATGCTTTGTAATAAACAAAACTATCATCAGATATGTCCAATATTAATACGAAAGTTGCACAGGAACTATTAATTAGACGTTTATACCATACCATTACAGTAGTCGCAAGGCAGCTATTCTTATCGCTTTGGCAATTAAACGAGTATGAAATCGCGTATTATGTTGCGTTTTTGCGCTAATAATAGCTTTAAAGGCAAGCCGCAACGCTTAGCCTAGGGGTGTGTCCACAGGACATTAAGGACAAAATAAATAGCCATTTCAATGCTTCCAGCTCAATACTACCTATTTCTTTGGATTAAGATAATGAACAGTAACGTTCAATTTAAACGTAATAAAAAAAAGTCAATAGTATACTATTACTTAATAGTCGTAATATTCACGAATGTAATAAACAGTTTTCGTGTGATTAACAAAGATTGTGTTGCTTCTAAGGGTGACATAGATCCAGCTTTTAATGTGGTTGAAGTGACCGAAGAAGCCAAAGCATTGATAGCGAGTATTGAGAATCGACTCGGAAGATACATTTGCAGACTATGTCGAAGACTATACAGTGATGCATTTGCTTTGGCGCAGCATAGATGTTCAAGGATAGTTCATATTGAATACAGATGTCCAGAATGCGATAAGGTAATTGACGTAGCCAATAAATGAAATAATACCCCTTTATTTTCTCACGTTTTTTCCCAATTTATTTATCATCAATTTATGTCTCTTTATCGACATCATAACTATGTTCCCTTTTTTACTGTATTAGATAACGTGACATCTAAAACATATCGCTCAAATAATGCTGTGTGGGAACTGAACGAGGGGTAGGGGCCATTGTAAACACTTGGCACATTTCCATGGGAAGCGTGTACCACAAGTGGCCGCGAAATGTTTATACACATTAATTGATACGTTACGTGATGCGTGACGGTAAAAATTATCTGTAGTTGTCTATTGTGATGGGGAGGTATAAATAATTAATCTGTAATATTAATGAAATCGAAAATGAGTTTATCACGCAAGTATAGATAGGTACTACAATTATTTGCATATTGTTATCATTTTTAATATTTCTTGATTTCTCTTATTACTTAAGGATATTCTTGTAAAATGTGCGCTGCAATTTATCATTACAAATACTATAAAGTTGCCGCTCTTTAGTAAGCTATGAAAAGTATAAACGTTATTAATAGAATAAAAATTTAAATTCTCCCAGTTAAGGTTTAAAATTGGGAATTAATAACAACTTCTGTCAAGTAATCAAGTATCTCGTTAATAGCAAATGATTTTACATTTCGAAATATAAATATTCAATAGTTATATTATGTAAAAGAGATTTCAGAAGATATAATATATCTTTTAAAATCTCTCAATGAGTAACACTTAAATAGAAAAGAGATATGGAAACAAAAAGATTATGACCACATTTATTTTCAACTAGGTATTCAACTGTCCAGCGAATTTAGCATCCCACCGTCGCTGGCATAAGCCTCGAGTACCTGGTGCCACCAAACGTAGGGAAACCCCATCATCAGATGCTGGCCGCTTCCCATGCCAGCAATGTGGAAAGTTGTTCAAAAGACAAGCATATCTAAGAAAACATCTTTTAGCTCATGAACAACCCGATAATGAAACAGAAAAAGAACCGTCTGCCTTCAGGCAAGTCCAGACAGAATATCCTGCTTATCAATCGGTAAGTGTAATACTTTAAATTTTCCTCTTAATATATAATCTGTATTTTCTTGGAAGAATTTTCAGTTATACCTCATCGATTTTCATCGCTGCACAAAACTTGATGTTTCTCTTATTATTACAGAATGTATTATATTATCACTGATTTTATCAAATTGGATCTTAATTTATTATTACACAATCTATAAATGTTATCAATCTATATATGTTATCGCATTATCATACCAAATTTTTAATGTTCACAATTCTAGCTGTTTAGTCAAACCGTTGCGTGTGTAGACAATACTGAGAACTGTTCAGAGACAAGAAACGTCAGTTTGTACTACCACATTAATGTATTCAGTCTATTAAATCTGTTATGTTTTTAGATAATAACATGCTAAGAACAAGAAAATTTATGATACACAATGTACATATTTTTCGAACAGGAAACAAACCGTGACAACAATTTCAATACGTTCTGGAACAAGATTCCGCCACCTCAACAGGAGATGAATTGGGAGGATGTACGTACTCGCTGCGTGTCTTCCTGCTCCTCAGAAGACTCGAGGAGCCTGGATGTGACGGGCTCGGAGGACGAAGGTGGGGGCGTGGGAGATGGGTGACGGCGCGTGCTGCGGCCCGTGCCGCGATTCCCACCTTATGCACCTCTCCCTAATGCTCTTTATGCCTACACCACTTCGTATGCTCATGATAGTCACTTGTATTTTTCTTAGAAAAATATATAAGTACGATGAGATTTTCGTTCAGTTAAATTTGTCACGTCTATTAATAACATATCATGTCTAGATATAGGTACATGTTATAATGTATAAAAATCACGTGTCACTGTATCCGTGCACGTTAGTCTTCGAAACTACTCCAGTTGGTTCCAGTTTGAAAGTGGAATGACATCGGGTCAACGGTAAATTTATTAAATTCAATTATGTAAAACATTTTGCACAAACAACAGTGTATTGCGTAAAACATTTTAGCCCAAAAATGCATATATATGCATATATCTTCAATATGTATTGGATAACTATTTAAAAAAAAATTGATACAACCACATCATTTTTAACTTAGGTCTAAATAGTATAGGGCACAAGTCAAACATAACCCAATGCCAGAGTACGAGTATATTGCTACATTACATATTATACGAAATAATCATCGGTTTTCTAATATCTTAGGCAGGAATTACATTTTTATCTATAATATATAGAATTGATTTTATCATAAACTCATTGTTAACTTTGCATCAGTTTAGAAACTCTTTAATTATAAGACTATGTGTATATATGTGTATATATTAGTGACTAATAGATATACGTAAATACGATATCAGTGGTATATAATTACTTATTTAATGTAAATAAATGTGATCTCCTACAGCAACATTCCAAATTTCACGTATAAGCTTGTTAAACATGGCACGTGAGTATTACTTTAAATTTAACATAGATCTAGTTTTAGTATTGTTTAGAAAACGAATTATTTATAAATTTTGTAGGTTTATTACGAGTACCTATGAATTAGCTCAAACGCTTATAACTTTAAATTAGATACTTATTTACTAAGTTTGTTTGCAACGTTGTTTATGTTCAGTTATATATTCTAAGTACATAATTTTTCATTTAAATGAATCTGTTTACAGATAATAGTCGTAACAAATGTTATCACATCATTAAAGAAGACGCTTTTTTCCCCATTCAATTTACATAAAATAATATTTAGCTATGATTTTTAATGTTTATGATACTTGTATATATATGATGGTACAAAGATAGAAATAATAAAAATAGTATAGAGACATCATGATATACTCGTAAAGTTAAATTATAGAAAAACGTGCAGAATCACAACATCTAAGTATACAGATATCGTTTTAAAAATGAACATAAGTTTTAAAAATAATATCTAAGTATTTATAGAAATTTTTAATTGATTTATTCTCATTCAAGTTAAAAAGCATTAATTGTAACACTAATATAAATTTTATTTAAATGAACGTGTCCTTACGTTATAGCACTACAAACTTTTAAATTCTGTCTTAATTCACACCACATCGTATAATATAATTACTGTCAGAAATTACAGCAATCATCGTCACATTGTTTCGATCGACGTCTTGAATGGGCCATCGCAATCGATGCACCGGCATATTTTTAGATGCAAGCCAGTCCCTCATAAAGTTTTCAGTGATAACTGTTCATCGGAATTGAGTCCGTTCTGTATGTAAGTAGGCCGACACACCTACACTGCTATGCCTATTTGAAAGCCTAAGTTACAAGTTCCAGCAATAGACTGACATATAAAGGTCATTTATAACACGTAAACGTATTAACTGTATTTATTTATTTAATTATTACTCACTTAACATGAACTTTTAATTTTACATATATAAAAATTATTGACATTACATATAGATACGTATTTATATTTAATTTAATAATAATATATTATCGTTTATCTAGTTATAGTTCTAGAGATAAATTTATTTAATTTTAAAATTAAAAATCTAGTCATTGAATTTAGTTTCTAGTCAACAATACAGTTTGGACACAAAATTAGTTAATATTCTATATATAATGATCATATTTCATAATACATATTTTGATCTCTTTTAATAACTAGTCATTGTAAATTTAATTTCTATATTATTTGAAGTAAATTTTATTATAATTTTAATTAAAAAAAATTTGCACTTTTTGAATAATAATTAATAAAATAATAAAAAAATAAAATTCAGTATTTTTAACAGTGCAAATATCGTATAATCTTACGTATTAATATATATTATATCTTAAGTTTTAATCATTACTGAAAACAATTACCCATTGTGGACTTTTTTTTATCTAGTCAATGAGTAGGTATAGTTATTTTTGTGTATATTTTAGTTTAAATATAATGAAATAATCTAAATCAAGTACTAGTCATATTTTAATATATTTTTATAGTCAAAATCTGGTCACATTTTTATTTATGTCTAAGTCCAATCATAGTCATATTTTAATGTATTTTATAGTCGAAATCTAGTCATATTTTATTTTTGTCTAAGTCAAGTACTAGTCATATTTTAATATATTTTTATAGTCAAAATCTGGTTACATTTTTATTTATGTCTAAGTCCAATCATAGTCATATTTTAATGTATTTTATAGTCGAAATCTAGTCATATTTTATTTTTGTCTAAGTCAAGTACTAGTCATATTTGCATATATTTTTATAGTCGAAATCTAGTCATATTTTTTTTTTTCTAAGTCAAGTACTGGTCATATATTGATATTTTTTAATAGTGGAATTCTAGAATTATTACAAAAATAATTTGACATTTCTTTTTTTAATTATTTATTATAAAAGACTATATATTTTTTTTTATTTAGTTTATGTATTTCCATTATTTTTATTTTTTACGTTTATGTATTTATTACGATTTATTTATCTTTAAGTCAGACGCTTTATGAGGTAACCAGTAGAAACAGATAACTTTATATTTGAAATATTTAACAACAGAGACAAATATATATTTATAGCTACAGTTTCTAGTCGTGTTATATTGATCTCTTTATTAATAATATACTAAGTAGGAGAAATACGTAATTTACATTTTTTTTTCTATTTAAAAACTGAACTCTTGTCGGTGGAACTCTTACCACTCACTATGATTTTCAACGAGTCTCTTCACCTCTTGATACGCCACAACACCAACTTTTTCCTTGATCTGCCTGATGTAACTATGTCCTGGTCTCCTTCTTCCTCTTCTTTCTTCTTTCTTACCTTATATTATAATCCTCATAAGTTTGGGCACTTACCAACAGATGAACCGCATGGTCGTTTACCACACTGTGTTATAAAAAAAAGTGCGTCCTGTCGTATTATGTTAAGTGTCGTAACATTTTTTCCCTTCTGACCTCAATAGTTCTTATAATTAGTCTCTTTTCCTTAATCCTAACATATTTTACGTCATACACAAATATTTAATAATTGTAATAAATTAAGAATCACTAGATATTATTTATTACAATTATAATTTTATTATCTATCCACATACATTATGGCATACATCCTGATTTTTTTTAATTTTATGAATTTTTATGCTGTAACAACTGCGATGGATTATAGTTTATTGATTTGCTATCTATAGGTATTTAAAAACCGATGTTGATTAGGAGATTCCTATGGCCAACAGTAAACTGCAGATCATTGATAATGATGACAATGATTTAATATTTAGAATAATATAATTTTCAAACTGACTAACAACGTTGCACACAATCAAACATTTCTTATATTGTTTAAGAAAATTACTATTAAATAAACAATATTTATAAGTATATATTTTTTGGAGTTCTACTTGGCTTTTGTAATATTTTATTCCTCAAAACTATAAGTGTAGGATTAATCTTACATAAACAATTACATTATTAACAGAAGCTTGGCAGCTCAGGTATTATTTATTAATTTGATTATTGATTTCCTTCAATTATAATTATTATTAATGGCAGGAAGTATTTTAGTATTGTGTAAATTATTGTTCTTAATATTATCACAGTCATTTCATGATAGAGAAAATGAGAATAATACGCCAGCGTATGTTGGTGACATAACAAAATAAATATTTTAATCACTGAAACAACATTAGCTTACATAAAAATATTTAAAAAAATATTAACTGTATCATAAATAGCTTATAGTAAAATTAGTATGCACTCTCACTCTTTTTCTAACTATTATTGCCAATAAAAATAAACTAACTCATGTTAAAGGTTACCTAACAAAGTTTCTATTACAGTTTTCATCGATAGGTACATACATACCAAAATAATTATAGCAATTAGAATATTTGTAAATAAGAATAGAATAGATTAAGTGTTTAAATTGAATATTATATGATGTAATTATGAGTATAAAATAAATCTCTATCGAGTGAAATCTAGTCAGTGTGTTCTTTGCAACGCGTTCCAAAGATTTTGTATATTAAAAGACGCATAGTTATTTTATTATAGGTATAATAATAATATTTTTTTTCGAAAATTTTGCATTTCTTCCTTTATAGTTTTTCTACAATTATACAATTAGTTGAGACTATTTAAAAATAGAGATCTATGTACCACCACGTAAATTTGATGGAAATTTTTAATATACTGTAAATACAGAGTGAACCTTCTTATTATGCGAAACTATATTAGTATTCATGGATCATGTCATTTCTATGTTCGCTTAGGATGGTATGATCACATATGATGCTATAATAAAAAAAAAAACTGAATATTTTCTAAAGAAAATATTTTTTGTCGTAAAACGATAAAAAAACTGAACCCTACATATTAACACGTCTCGTCCAGTTGTTAAACTAGTATGGGAAGCTCTAAATTTCACTATGTAAAGGCATAAAACTGATATTAAAAGAGAATACAATGTTTGTTAATATAAAACTAGAATATTCTGATGGTTTACTTATGTATATAAGGAAGTTTTTTTTTTTTTTGTTAACGGAATAAATTATCAAATAACTTTTATTTTTAATGTAATTTAAGTGTGTTTTAAATAATTTATATTATGATTATAGAAAAAAAATATTGCAATAGAAATTAAATTATTTATTTAATTGAATTAATAGTATTTATCTGAATTACTCAAAAACACAATTGTATATTTTTTATTAATATTATATTTTATTACTTTATTTTAATTTATTGATATAAGTAGGTATGCAAAGTAATAATATAAATGCACATTTTATTAGATTGTAATGTGAGGAATAGACAAAGTATAACTAATTATAATAATGTTTAAATTATAGATATAGATTTAGTGTTTTGAAGTAGTTGATAGAAAATTGTAATTAATTAGTAACATAAGTTATTTATCAGCATAAATTATTACTTAATAAATGTCAATATTAATCAGATTTTTCATTTCTTACACAAATTAAATCATACTCTCTCTTTTATTTAAGAGTTGCCTCTTGTCGGTGCAACTAATACATGCATTTTCTTCCAGCCTGTTTTATCCCAGGCCATATCCTTGACCTCCCTTATGATATGACACCTAGTCTTTCTTTTATCTGTTCCTTTAATCACTACTACCTTACTTTAAATAATTCAAGCTCAACTGAGATAATGTTTAACTGTAGTCTGATTAATAACTTAAACCTCTTAGTTTTTCACGATTGGATCTTATAATAATGATTGTCGCTTGCTTAATGCTTTAATCTTTTTCTTATTAATTTTCATGTATGAACTCCTTTACAGAAATTGCTAAAGTCTTGTTCGGTGTTGGTTTCATTTCAACTGAAATTTAGCGAAAGTATTCGTATAGTGGAAAAATGGCTGTTTTTTTTATGCAACTTAGAATGGCAAACAAGTTGACGGCCCACCTGATGGAGAGTGGTAACCGTCGCCTATAGACATGAAACTGTTCATGTCTATAGGCGACTGACCATGAACATAACAGAGTATACTGTTTTGCCCATGATACCTCCCATGCGTTGCCATTCCTGCGGACTTAGGTGTTATTCCTCTGTACCCTATAAATTCACTGGTATACTCTACCCTTCAAACCGAAACACAGCCATGCAAACACAACTGCTTCATGGTAGACACACGAATAGGACAGAGGTACCCAAGCAAACGACTTTTGTACAAAGTTTTTCTCTGATAAAGTATATAGTTCCGTATAGTTCCGACTGGTATATAAAGCTTTGTCTGTGTAATTTATTGTAACACAACGTAAGCAACAAGTACATTTATTAATGAAAATTAAATATTTATTGCTCTAAAAATAATCTATTCTCGTATAAAAAGTATAAAAAATGAAGTAACCACATTTGGAAAAGGATGTTAAGAACTTTGGCAAACTGTCTTCTAGTTCTCGTATCTTTATCCTACAGTTTCTATATTTTTGTAAGTTATCTGTAATATATAATGATAACAATAATGAATAAATATAATAATAAAAATGAAAAATACACGAATATAATAAAGGATCTACGACTTTTATGTTTAGACCACGCTACCTAGGTATTTACCATCAGGTGAGATCTGATTATGTTGGTTGGCTTCAGTAAAAATAGTATTCGAAGAACCTATAATAAAATTGATTATAGATATGTATATAACTATTATTCTACGTCATTACTATTTAATATAAACACGTTAATGTCAGTAATTATATTATTATTGCTCGACAGAACACACATTATGTACATACTTAATTACAAATAATGTTTTATTTGAAATAAATATATCCGTTTTATATTTCAAAGTTCTTCTTTCACTGATTATCTACAGAACCATCTGTTAGTTTTTTCAGAACGTTCTACTCTTGGCATCAGAGTCTCTAATAAAATAGGTAGTGAGAAGAAAGCATAAATTGGAGGTTAAGTGTTGTAAAATTGATGTGATAGATGGCGTTAGTAGAACTTTACTTACACTAAAAATTTTAGTAATGAAACTGGTATAATTTATTCGAGTAACAGGTATGAAATAATGTCTATCACGAATAAAATAAAATAAAATATTCTTGCCCATCCCTCCACCATAAGCTCCCTTAGTCACCTCTTACGACACCCACGGGAAAAAATACGCGGGTCATTCTATGCTGGGACCAAAATGCAATTATTTTAGGATCGGCATTATAAGATATAAAAGTAACGTCTTATTATTTTGGTAATTCTGTAATTTACTATAAAAGCTCATATAAACTAAATCATACACACCCATCAGTATAATCTATTTACGGTTGTTGTTGTATCAGCCTTTAATTGCCCACTGCTGAATACAGCCTTCCCCATAAGGGGGCTTTGCCATTAATTGCCACGCTTGGCAGGCGGGTTGGCAAACGCAGTTTGGCTTTTGACGCTGCTGCCCATTCCTCTACCATAAGCTTCCTTAATCGTCTCTAACAACACCCACAGGAAAGGAGGGAGTGACCTATTCTACACAGGCGCCTATACAGCTAATACACGTACAGCTTATTATTTACTTTAATAATACTAAAATTCTTTGATATTGAAATAAAATAAAATGTACAATTCCACTACTTCCGATAATCATCTATACATTAAACAATCGAGAACATTGCCCTTATCCTATTCCCTTTAGATTACAATCACAATAGCTCATCTAATTAACGATGATTGCCTGACAATAATTATACAAGATATTCTCTTATAGTGTTACTACTTCTTGTTCAACTTCAGTGCAACATTACTATTCTTGCTGTAAATATGAAATCATTATTTGTGATAATAATTCTTACATTAACAAAATGCCAATTGACGATACAAATGAGAGAAGAATCAACAACAGGATTAGCAATACAAATAAAAGATATGCCATCTAAAGTTCAAGGAATACAGAAGAATTACGATCGAATTACACCGAAAATTCCTATAGAAGAAAACAGAGAGAGTCGAATCTATTTAGAAGATGTTTTGTTCGCTCTGAAAAATCAGAACTGGACAGCTGACGAAGAGCCGTGTTTAAATCAAACTCTAGTTTTAATTGAAAGCTTACAGAATTTTACTTTGTGGGCTGTATTTAGTAAGTAAATGTGTTTAGTTCTTATGTACGTGCTATGATCTACCTAAATAATACAAATTGTTTACGAATAATTTCTTGTTAGATTGGGATTCTATATCATCTCAACCACTCGGACTTTTGTATGGAAATCGATATCAACTTGGCAATTTCGACGAATGCTTAAAAACGCCTTGGTCTAACATTCATCCTGAATTAACAACTCAATACTGTTTATCCGAAATAGTATTAGAGAGAACGGATCATTTTGTGAAGAAGAGGAATAAAACCCACGATTGGAGATATCACCCTTACGGATCTGTTCTAGACTATTTACAGGTATGTAACTAGTTTTTGTCTTGTATCATTACGCAATTATCATTAATAATGTTCATACTGAAGTTTGAGAATAGAATAAAAATCATTGTATTTGAACGATTAATAAATATAATACTTAAATTATATAATTAAACAATTATTGTATACAAATCAAATACTAAAAATATTGCAACAAGCATTTTAATTTATTTTTCTTTTGCATTCTCCAAATATGTGCTTCTTTACTAATTAAAATTAATATTTCATAAAAAATGTAATGAATAATTAACAATCATTTTTTAAAAGATTACTTATCAAATATTTATTTAGAAATCTTGAAAATGTTCTAATAGTATGTGAGACAGTTTACGTTTGCTTAATAATTATTTGAATTAAAATAAAAAAAAATCGCACTTTGCCAGTATATATTCTACTATTAATAATTTTGTTGAGAGTAGCGTGGAAAAATTAATATATGAATGTATTTAGCTATAAAGCTAACAAATATAAATCTGTTACAATAATTTTATTTTAAAAGGACCGTACTGATAATCTTTAAATATATATACGCTTAGTAAACTCTACTATTAAATTAGTAAGTAATTTAAGTCGTAATTTTTAAACAGAATTATCTCCCATGTTACATGTAAAACATATTACATACATACGTACTTACCAAATACGAAGTAATGTTATTTATCCCCCTTTATCATCCCTCACTGGTACTCCGCTAAACATTGTTTTTTCAGTATGATCTTTTATTGTAATTTATTGTATTTATAATAAGTTTACTACTACAATATTTTGGAGGAAACTATAAAGTGTCTATCTGTCTATATAAACCTTAATGGTACAGGCATCATTACATTTTCATGTTATATATATATATATATATATATATATATATATATATATATATATATATATATATATATATATATATATATATATATATATTATACAACATAGAATGGCAATCAAGCTGACGGTCCACCTGATGGAAAGTGGTATATATATATATATATATATACAATGTATTATTAACAAATAGATTTTAATGGAAATGTAATCAAGTACGGACTAAATGAAAGTAGTTAGAAATCGAAACGTTTAATCATATGATTGATTTTTTATTTGTACTTGTATTGGACATTAGCAGACACTTATAGTCGGGTTAATCATTGGTTTGTACTTAATTGATTTATAATATTCTGATGATGGTATTATTATTAAGTTCTATTAAAACAGATTAATACTATAGTATTAATTTACATACATCCAGTATCGACCTCCCCATACACGTGCTATCAACGAATTGACATGGGGTGTGTGCGTTCCCGCGAATTGTGGACCGCGATCTGTGGAGCGTCTACTAGCGACCATGCTGGCTCGCAGTCATCTAGGAGTAGCTGGCATTCGACCTCGTATTGCAGTGGACAGCCCATGCCAGAAGATGAGCGATTCGAGAGAGTACGATGCGCTTTTCTTCGCATTTTTGTTAGTATAATTGTTTAACCCTTATTTTATTTACAAAAGGCTGTAACATCAAATGTAATACTAATTTACTAATTTTAATTAAAGGTGAGCATTTAATATAAAATTATACTTGTTAGTCACCAGTAGATTACAGTAGTAGATAGAAGCGTGGCAACTACTGGCAAACTCCTGAAATATAAAAGCAATCTAGCCTTTCTTGCCCCATACAGACATTTATCTACTTAGTTACCTACTCTTACTCGATAATATACAATCAGAAGCTCAAAATTATATTCGATAGATTATAAATATACTTGTTATTTTTTCAGTGGCATCCTTCTACTTTTAACAACAGTATGCATTGTATCAACGATTCTGAACATTCGAAGGAAGGAACACTCTACCAGTAAGACTATGTACTAATAATAAATGTTTTAGCAAAATAATTATATTTTATAATTTTAAACTTTGTTATTAATAATTATAATATTTTTTTCAGTGGACCGTATCATAAAGATATTTTGTTTAAAAGAAAACGCATCGAATCTTTTAATAGCCAAAGAGGAAGGCACTGAAGTTCTCTATGGAATTAGATTTTTTACTATTTGCTTTATAGTCATGGATCATCAAATTGGAATAATAAACGCAGGCCCAATTAGCAATGGTCTGGAAGTTGATCATGTAAGTTATAAAGACTAAATTGACAAACGCCCAATCTGTGTTATTATTCCTGAGTTTAGAGTGATTAGACATTATCTGCATACCCAGTAATTTCTATGCTGGGTATTAAACACGCCTATAAGAACGATCAATAGTCCAAAGCATTTTTCGAACGATTACTTGTCTTTTAGGGAGGCATTTCTTTGTCGATCCGTTGAATGATTTGAAGCATAAGATAGTAGATAATATAGCTAGCACTAATATGGCGCTGGTCGATCTTAAGTCACCGATTTTCCGTTGCTGTAGATCGGCGATATGCTAATACATTAAAAGTGCCACTACCTTATTGTAAATTGTGCTATTAGTATATATTAAATCAACAATACAAATATTGTTTATATTGTTTACTTTCTTCTTAAGGATGTTCTATCAGTTAAAGGCATGTTCGTGATACACGACGACTTATTTGTGGACACCTACTTCTTCCTGTCCGGATTTCTTTTAGCAACTGCTATTACAAAATATAAAAGACTGCCCAATGTCTTTATTCTTATTTTGAAGAGATATATTAGGTAAGTATAGATCTTATTTATTTATTTTATTTATTTATTTAAGACAAACAGACAAGTACTAAATCTGACTT
This sequence comes from Galleria mellonella, assembly GCF_026898425.1. Lineage (NCBI taxonomy): Eukaryota > Metazoa > Arthropoda > Insecta > Lepidoptera > Pyralidae > Galleria > Galleria mellonella. The sequence goes on from NW_026442138.1 coordinate 7,285,272, forward strand.
GAAGATAGCTAGGTTTTAGGTTATTTGAAATGTTAACGACCTTTTACATTATTTCTTTTTAGGTTATCAGTTGGGTTTGCAGTTGTTATATTTTATCTATGCGCTGTATATCCATACACGGGATCTGGTCCTCTATGGAACCGAATCATTGCCGGGGAGACAGAGAATTGCCGCCAAAATTGGTGGCTCAATCTCCTAATGCTCAACAATTACATTGATAGTGAACATATAGTAAGTACATATCTAACTACTATTGGCAAATGAAATAACGATAGTTTGTAAGCAAGTCTATTTTATGTTTTAAATAGCAGGATGCAGTAATAAAACGTATATATATTTGTGATATAAAATAATAAGTTTAGTGAAAAAATACAAGACATGTCTTATAAAAATCTGACATAGAACCAATTTATTATTATAATACATTGTTCTAAAAAACCTCAGTGTCAACAGCCAGTATTAAAACTCCAACATTTTAATAAAGGCAATTTGAATTTGACAAAAAAAAAAAAAACAATATTCACAATCTACAAATGGATAATTTGATAATAATTTTAGTGGAGAGAATTAATTATATTAATATAAATAATGACAGTAAATTTATATTAATGTGTAGGTAATTAGATTAAGTATCTATAAATAAAAAAAACTAAATAAAATAGTAAATTGCGATTATTTAGAAGTTATAAAAATTAGGTTATTTCTTGAAATATTCTCATATATTTTTTTTTTTTTTTACCCCGGTCACTGAACATGTCCCGGTCACACGGACAAAATCGAGGGTAAAAACTAGTCAGGTTATAAATTAATCAATTTGTTTGCAGTGCCTAGTAATTTCTTGGTACATTCCATGCGATTTCCACTTCTTCGTCGTCACCATATTGGTCTACTGGATATACAAGAATTCTCCTCGACTGGGTCTCACTTGTGCGGGAGTATTGGCCATAGCTTCCATTGTCGTCCCAGCCATATTAAACTACCTCAACAAATTGCCGCCTGTCCAGTTATTTACTTATGAGTAAGTATATTTAGAACCTATGTAGTCCCAGCATAGAATAGGCCACCTCTTCCTTTTCCGTGGATGTCGTAAGAGGCGACTAAGAGAACTTAACGGTCGGGTAACTTAAGAGATGCCCAGCAGCGTCCCTTTTAAAATGTCTCCAAGGCTTAATTGCGGTTGCCAGCCCGCCTGCCAAGCGTGGTTACCACTGGCAAACTCCCCAATAGAGGAAGGCCTATGTTTAGCAGTGGACAATTAATACCTATGGTAAGTATAATTAAATACAATTTATATTTACGACTATATACATTTTACTTTGTATTAATTAATCAATTTTAATTATTTTGCTTATAAATTTGGTATAATTATAATAAAATAAGTCTAGTTGCGAGAACTAAGTTGTATAGAACTAAAGGTCTGTTTCAATTATTCTGAAATTTCTGTGTAGAACTACAATAAAGAACATATATACCTTGTGACTTTTATCGTTGTTATTTAGCCTTAAGAAATTAACCAACATGGAAAAAGAATAAGTTATAGTTTTTCTTTTTATTTAAATTCCCTAATTTTTTTATTATTAGTTTATAACTTCCATGTAACGAAATTTGTTTCATGTCCTATCGAAATAAATTTATTTAACGATTCCCTTCTATAATTTGCTATGTTAAAATTGTGTACCTATTTATTGATGCTAGGTAGATTGCATGATAGATAGTACTACTAGACTGTATAATGCAATGAAGAACTGCGTCAAATATACAATTATTACGACATAAGAACACGCTGTTGAATCATTACTTACCATGGAAATCTATAAAATGATTCTGTATATCTCCTACATACCTACCACGCCTTGCATAATTTCCTTGTAATTGTTTCGTCCATCCATTGTTTACTAGTTTGCTATCATTATATACATGATTTATTATGTTTTTATTTACATTGACCGACCTGATGACATAGTTAAATGGTTACAGGTTTTATTTGTACTATCAAAATTTTATGCATGACAAGGTAAGGAGTTGTTAACTTTTTGCGCAAAGTGGGTAAATTGGATTTTTTTTATTTCACTCTTATGCAATTTGGAATTAAAAATAAGCTGATTATCTAACTAATAAAAAATTGGTTATATTCATCTATAGGTATGAATCATTGTGCTCATGATACCCCTCACATGTTTTTCAAATAAGTCAATCCTGGTTATTTTTTATATAAAAATAAATATATAATATTGACTTATAAAACTAATGTAAACTTAAGAAAATAATGTCTTTTTCTAATTACAGTTTTGTGGCAGACCCCCGTGCTAGTGAACAATTCCATGTTACATACATCAAAAGCCATGCAAGGTATGCAGCTTACGTGGTTGGCTTCGCTAGTGGACTTATCTTTTTCCATTATGGGCCTGCTGGAAACATTAAGATCAAGGTTCGCATTTAATTGATATCCCCAATCGCTGGATTTTTTATAAAATAAGATACAACTCATATTTGTAGTTGATAATACAGTTTTCTATAGATGATAAATTGCCGTGTGGCCTCGGCTGTGGGTGTCGTGAGAAGCGACTAAGGGAACTTAACGATCTAGGGATAGACAGTAGCGTCCACCTTAAAACATCTCCAAAGCCTAACTGCGATTGCCAATCTGCCTGTCAAGTGTGGCAACTACTGGCAAAATCTCCCAAATGGAAAAGCCTATGTTCAGTAGTGGACAATAGACGGCTGATATGATGATGATGATGCGAGATGCAAAAATTTTGCAAATCGGTTAAATATTTTTAAGTAAATATAAACATAAAAATCAAACCTTTTCATTTTATAATATTAGTATAGAAAGCAAATAAATGTGTATACAACTACATATAACTTCTAAATGAGGCAGTAGAGGTAGACACATTTGTTGGGAATTATTAAAATTCAATGTACTAGAGGGCGAGATTAGTATCGCCATTTGGATTGATTTCTATCGTTAAATACTACAATACTTTTTTTTAAAGTTGGTAAATTTTAAGTATTTAAATCCGTTTAGTCTATTTTACACAAATATACTAAACGGAGGATACTCCGTTTAGTATATTTGTGTAAAATCTCCGTTTACACAAATAAACTCTTAATAAAACTGCAATAAAAATAACGGATGATTTTTTTATACCACTCAAAATTACAAGCTAAGGGCCCATTTGAATATCAGGTATTATTCTGATAGTCACAATTTTAAATGTTATGTCTACTCCTATATGCCTCAATACTCAATTACTAATAAATTCGGTTTAAATAATATATTTTCTCATAAAAATTGTTGTTAACTTAAAATGAGATTCAAATACAAATTAACAAATTATTGTGTTCACCCCTAAAGCTAAAGTTATTTACAGATTTTTACGTTTATTATATGTATAACAAAATTAATATACATGTATGTTTTTTTTGACATACATTCATAAAACATTTGGCAGTTTATTTTAAAGCATTCCTTATCCTTTATATAATGTCATTTTTTTTTCACTTTCATTTCACTATAATATTCTTTATATTAAATTAAAATACAGCTGTGAAAACATAGTTATTGAGCGGCGGAATAAATCCTATCAATAATAAAAAAAAAACTGTTCAGAATTAGCGATTATATCCTATAACATACACTAAAACATAGCTATGAATTAGAACCGCCTCTTTTTAAAGTTGTTTAAAAACACATTTCCAGAAATGGTCAGTGCTTGGTGCGTGTGTGGCAATGATGGTGATGTTGATCGTAATGATCAATGGTGCCACATTCCTCTGGCGTGAATACAACCTAATAGAAGGAATTCTGTATGCAGCTTTCAACAGGCCAATATGGGCTTGTGGTGTCGCATTACTTGTGTTTTGCTGTAGCTGGGGACATGTCCGTGAGTATAAAGGTTTTATATGTGCTACTAAGAATGGCAAATGACAGACTAATCACCCGTTTGAGGAAGAAAGGGATTATTTGTAATGAGGTGTAATGGCCCCATTGCAATGCACCTTATCAGGTCGACCTCTACGCGGTTCCCCCTGGAAATTATTGTAATTAAGACTTGCTAAATTTATCGCAATGGACTGAATGACCTGTTTTCATCCGCACCTATCATCTCTCACTGGTGCCCCGCCAGTGTATACCGATAGCACAGGTGGGATTACTAGGCCATTTTCACCTACAAAAAATATCACCCGTTTATAATCTTGTATCTTTTGTGCCACCCAAATTCTCTAGAAAATAAAAATAAAAAACTTGTTAAATTGAGACTTCTGTCAGGTTATTTTTAAACCGACGACCGCTGAAGAAGACTTATGGATGAAATCGAAACAAATGTGAAAAACTATAAAAACACTGAGTTCAATAATTTCCCATTATATATGTATATAGACAAGAGGCAGGTTAAGCACACATTTACGTATATAAGTTTTGCTTTTTTCAGCGGTTGTGAAACAATTTCTGACGTGGTCTCCGTGGGTGCCCCTCAGCCGGCTCACTTACGGCGTATACCTGACGCACACGATATTCATCACTAGGAATGTGTTCGTAGCCAGGAGTCCTCGCCATTTCGATGCATTGGATACGGTAAGTGTACCTAGTATTATTGAACTTGATAGATGGGGACAAATGGTTCCATTATCTAAATACCTTATCATATTGACTTTCACGCGAAATATGCGCCTGTGATTATGATAATTTTTAAAATAACTTAACCGCGAAATATGCGCCTGTGATTATGATAATTAAAAAAAAAAAGAAACCACTGAACTGATTTTGATAAAATTTGTATGGGCCCAATCTGTAAGTGTATTTATTCTTTTAGATACAACAATTTTCAATGAGTTATAAGGTAATAAACATGAAAATAGAACCAAATTGAGAAATAAACTCTTTAATTTTTTATATTTATCACGTGCCTATTACCCAGTAGAGATTCTAGTGTATTATGATCTATAATGCAAATATTGTTACATAATTATGCTTATATGATTAAATGGATAAATCAGAACACCTCGTTAGCTGTCGTCTCCTTGGTTTTTAGACTCTCAATTCTTTTTTTCAGTTGAACTCTGCAGCTGGAACTATATTTTGGAGTTGCGTGAGTTCTTTTCTCATCTGGTTGCTGGCAGAAGCACCCGCAAACAATTTGTTTCAACTATGGATTTCCAGCATGTAAGTCTATTATCGTGTATTTCTCATTCTCTCGTTAATTTTATAGGCGTGTAATGTATGGGCATTCATTATTTACTAAGGTTTCTCATTACGCTTAAAAATGTCATGTGTAATAAAGTTGTTCAAAATATAATTCCTCAATTTTGATGTTGACTTTCAAGGTAGCATAAATCAATATTGTTGTGAAATGTTACACTTTCTTTAGGTACTGTTTTATTTTTTAGGATAATCTAACATACTTTTGACTTTAATATATTCTTCATTGCACTCAGAAATACAGTAATAACATCAGTATTACAAATAATTTATTAAATGTGAAATTGTCTCTAAAAGAGACCTCTTTCTGTCAACCCAACATAGTGGAAGTCTTGAATAATGAAAACTTTGTCGGTATTTAAACTTATAAATGAATTATTAGTAATGGTTTTCATAATAGTGATTTGTAACCACCAAGAACTGTAGTGTGTCATCCAATTCTACACTCAATGTAATGTACAAAAACATATGAATACATTGAATTTTAATTTCAACGAAGTAGTGATCGTTTTTAAGACTCAGTTTTATTGAAGTTTGTAACAAAGGCATTAACTTTTGAGTGACTGACGTTACATATTCATTTAATTACTAGAAAAAATATATTTTAAAATCTAGACATTTCAATATTTTTGTTTGATTTCAGGAAAAAAGACGTATCGAAAAAAGAAGAGAAAAAGGTTCATGAGGACCCAAACACAATAACAACAATATCGAGTAGTAGTAATGACAATTTGCCATCAACAATATATTTTTCAAAAATATAATTAGGAATTATATATAAAAATATCCTTAAGTATCTGTTACTGTTTATTTACAATAAAAATGTGAAGCTATGTGTGTATTTTGAATATAAATATATAAGTTAGTTTGTATTTAGATAAACACATTCATGATTTCTTAGTAGAATCAACCATACTGTTTCCATTTTTTCCACTGGTAATTTTGCTATTTGATAGTTATTTATCGCCTCTATGTATTAATATGACGGAGAGAAATAAAACACACCTGGATCGGATCACTTCTATTTGTAGACAAGAGCAGTTACCCGCCAAATATAATTATTATAAAAATCTCGGTGTACCCACATACATCACAGTAATTAACGTTCCTTACTACTCAAAATTTGCTGGAAAAGAACTTTTACAGAGTTAAGCTCGCACATCTTTATTTAAATTAAATTATAACAATGTAATTTTTGTGTACAGTAAATAAATAAATATAAATAGGTAAAGTACCTACATTTTAAATAATGATGAGAGTACAGACAAACTAACACGTGATGAACAGTTGTGACCGTATAGAAATTGGTAGTGACGGGAACTAGCAGCCCCATTACTAGCAATCTTAGTTAGCAATATACCTAATATCAACCTGCACATAGTCCCTCCTGAAAACCATTATTAATAAGTTATTCATGATAATCTACAGATTTGGCTTCAAAATAAATAAATTAAGTATAATATTGCTATCATCCTTATAGAAATCGTTTAACGAATTATAGAAAATCAGAATTATAATTCGACAAATTATTTCCTCCTTTTTTATTTTCATTAGAAATACTTTTCACATAGTTCTATAATAGATCTCTATAAAATTAATTGCATTAAATTTTGTACAGTAGAGCCTGTTCAATACGAACAGAAATTCAAACTATTTTATAATTGTAAAATTTTTTTTTTTTTTGTTTTTCTTTTGTTTTATGGAATATGTCTTTTGTTATTCTCTATCACTTCATCAATATACATGCACGTCTATACTCGGCATTTTTATTTTTATTTTATTCTTCTGGTACAAGTTCCTGCATAATTGAGTTACAATAAAACCAGCGACCAGCAAGGAACTGAACAGAGCCATCTATGTACTATCATTAAACATTGTAAGTGTTGCCTTCCTGATAAAGTATTACTAGGTATATTAGATATAAAATTCTAAAACTTTCGTACAGATGGCGCCTAATTATTTAAGTAGTGTTTTTGTGTTTTAAAATTTTGCCGTATTCATTTATGTAATTTATTTGAGGCTGTGTTTTTTTTTTTAATGAGAAGTCTTTTTTAATGGGATGAAAATAAAATGATCCTACTTTTATTATCGTTATATACCGGCGAAATATCAGTAAAATGTAAATAAAATCAGGTAAATAGGTCCTTAATGTTCAACAGAAATTGACTACGATGATCTCCTGGGGGAGTAGTATGGAGGTTGACCTGAATTCTTAAGTTTTGCACAATGATTTAATGATAGACTCGTTTTGCATGTGTTCTCTATGTAATAGAGTATAATGTACTTACGCACTGGTGTTCTGAATTATGAGAGATAAGTACGGATAAAGTTAGGTCAGTTGTGACGAATTTATTAAGAATGGATCACAATAGTTTCTAATATGAACCGCGTTTAATTCGGTTTAACCAATGAAAATTGTAGCTTCTAATAACTGTCTACCTCGTTTAGAATTCCTATAAATAGACAAAGTAATAAAAATAACAATATCGACGCTGAAAAGGCAAAATGTATTAAGCGCCATCTAGTGAATTATATAGGATAATAAAAAACTAAACGAAAAGTGATAAAAGGTAGGTAGGTACGAGGTTTGTCCGGAAAGTACGTATAAAAGTTTTTTAAAAATTTTATTTTACAATTATTCAGGTAAATCAATTTTATCCCCTTCAAAGTACTCCCCCTGTGACATAATGCACTTGTGCCAACGCCGTTTCCACTGTGAGAAGGCTCCTTGAAAGTCCTCTGGTTGTAGGTTTCTCAGCTGCCCCGTCGTAGCTTTTTTTATCTCATTTATGTCCCCCAAATGCCGCCCCCGAAGTACCAATTTGGTTTTTGGGAACAAGAAGAAGTCACACGGGGCCAAATCCGGCGAATAGGGGGGTGTTCGGTCACCGTAATGGAATTTTTACTCAAAAACTCACGGACAACAAGAGAGGTGTGGGCAGGGGCATTGTCGTGGTGAAGAATCCAACGCCCCTCTCGCGCCAATTCTGGACGAACTCGTGCCACACGAGCTTTGAGGCGTCTGAGCACATCGACGTAGAATTTTCCATCAACTGTCTGGCCTGGAGGGACGAATTCTTGATGGACAATCCCCCGAACATCGAACTCTTTCTCGGCCCTCTCTGAATCTTTTTAGCCACTTGTGGACGGTTGGTTCCTTCACAGCATCATCCCCATAAACTGTTCTGAGATCGGCAAAAATTTCACGGCCATTCTTGCCGAGTTTCGAGAGAAACTTGATTACGACGCGCTGCTCTTCAACGGAAGCGGGCTCCATGCCGACGGGGTTTCGTTAAGAGGTAACTTCACAGATGGCGTGACAAGCCAGTTCGCACCGCACGGCGGTCAGACCAGAACTGAAGCATTGTTAGGGACATAAGGAAGGGGTCCTGCGCTTACCTGGCCTCCCCACTCCTCTTTCTCGCATTCCAGAACACTTTTATACGAACTTTCCGGACAGACCTCGTAGTGTAGTAAATATCTCATATGGTAATACTGTTATTATTAGGCATTGTAATTTTTGTTAGAAAACACTTAAAAGTTGTGAATTATAAACCAAATAAATGTCATAAGTTGGTCATTTCATGACTTAACTAAATCACAATCAACTTGCTTTGAATAATTTACTTATTAAATAGGTTTACCGTTCGACGCAGAAAAAAAATAACTGAATTCAATGATACAGGCATTCTTACTCATTAGCTGGATGCTTACGACTGTAATCTTTGATAAGGCATTTGTATAAATTTTCATTTTGTAATCAAAAATCTTCTATATGTGTATAATAAAAACGCTAGAAACATCTCAGCTGTGTTCCATTACAGGCAATAAATAAGTTGTAAAATAATTTAAGATTTTGTTCCTCAAAAAAAAAAAATGCTGACTTCAATCGTGGCAAAAAATGTAATTTTGTATTTAAAAACTAAACTACTGTATCGATTTTGATAATTTTTTTATAAGACAAATCTGAAATAAAAAAGATTTTTCTACATCAGTTTATAAATGGTGCAGTTATAATGTTATAATCATAAAAATGATAAATGTATTACATTTTCTTTTTTAACCGACTTCGAAAAGAAAGAGGTAATCAATTCGTTTCTTTATGTTTTGATATCGTTTGAAAATAAAAATAATAATTTAAAAAGTAAGGAAAAATTAAAATGTAATTTGTCGCCATATTGAAATTAAATATATTTCTTTATTGTATTTAATTTCATTATTGCGACTGATCATGAATTGTAGGGCAACCATGTTTTTATAACTTTCAAGACTAATTTTGTAAAGTTGATTTTTTAAAACCGAAAAAATACTTATTAAGGTAAGTACTCGATACCTAGCGATATTAGTAGCAGTAAAAGGAATAAATAATACATTCATATTCAAATCTTATTTCTTGACAAAAATTGTTCAGTTTAGTTTTACTTTACAATGAAAATATTTATTTAATATATTTTAATAAATTCGTTCTTAAAAAAGTTGTTTCTTAACTATCATTGCTTGATTTGTGGTTAGTTCTTTTAGGGTTTTTACTTAAAGTAACTTTCCGTTTAAGTATCTATGTAGTACAAAAAAATTTGTTGTTTTGCTAAAGCATTGTTTCCCATTTTATATATGAATAACACGCATCTATAGATACCTATGTTCGTACTCGTATTAAAATTGTGGTTATGTTGGTGTTGATTTCCGACATATTCACTAATATGACGCAGACTCGATAAGTCTTCATTAATAACATCCGCAATAGGTATTTATATCAATTACTTATTTTATGTGTAGAGATGTGACGATAGGTTTTCATCAAAACACCTTTGAGAATGATATAGCTAGGTATTATGAGTACTACTAGGCCCCATCTTGTTGTGGGTACCCATAGGTATACAAGTTTAAACACATATACTCTTATGTTTATGGATTAAAATCTGGATCCAGCTCCAGCGGAGCGCAACTGTGTTTGGCAACAGAAGCAGCCAACTCAACTCCGCGGGACTGGCAGTATATAATGACATAATTGAGGGGGGCCTCGCGAGGTGCGGGGGACGGTGGCGCGGGACGCATGCGCGGGTTTGACGGCCAAGGTCGAGGCCGCGCGATTCTGCCGCGCGCCGCCGCGACGGCTGGTCCCTCTCGCTCGCCCTCTGGAAACAACTGAGGGATAAATGCGCAGTTGACGTCGCGAGTGATCCTGTATCCTGAGTCCTGACCATCATACTAATAAGGAACAAGCACAGGTAACGCTAAAAATACTATAAGAATCATGAATAAATCGATCAAAACAATCTATTGTGTAATGTTTGTAATCATGTTTGTTATACATAGGTACATACAGCGAGCGGTAGCCTTGTTTTTACCGTGAAATATCTTCGCTTACAGAATCAATTTAATTTTTGGCTCACGAATAATATTGTATTAAAACATTACGTGGATAGGTGTAACTAGTTGTACCTAGTGAACAAGTTGCATGTACATAACTATGCTCATTACTCGCAAAATTGGTCCCTCACCTTGCGCACTTATTACTTACACGTCTCACGTCATCACGGACGCTAATCTTCCGTACAAACAATTTTGTTTGTGCTACTGGAATAGAAATCCGACAAACTATGCAGCATACTGAAACTACTGAGCAACCTTTTATAATAATTATGCAATTACAATATCGTATGAAACTTTATGAATGTATATAAACATAATGTTACAATTTATTGTACCATATGTCACAAAATTAAATATAATTTATCCACAAAGTTCGTAAATATATTGGCCCCGCAATAATTACGTCACGCAGTTTTGTTACTGGTCTATAAGTATAAGGAAAATTGTTTAATCAGATAGTAGCTACCTACAGCAATAGTAGCTTTAAGTTAGTAACAGAATTACCAGCAATATCATATTTCTTACATGTATTTTTAAATTTATATAAAGCTTTATTATATAATGTTAAATACTTAAAAAAAAGTGAATAAATAATGAACATGGTAGACATTTAGACTTTAAAGTTTAAAAGATAAAAGACAAAATCATCAATCTGCTTGTAGTAATAATTAAGATTGACTTATTTACCCATTCTGTGTCTACTTAGCATACAAATATATTTTTTTCAGTAATTTAAATGTATAAAAAGCAAGCTATAAATTGAAACAAACTACTAATTATTCTTAAAAAAAAAACTAGATAAATTGATAATTCATTTTATTTTAAATTTTAGTAGGCCGATTTACTGTTTCAGATACACAATATATATTTTAAAATATTCAAATTCTTTTGTTATTTGTTTAAATAATCAATAAATATTGATAATTAATGTAGAAGTAGATCCATTATAATGATGCTTTGTTTAATACCCTGTAAAAACTGTATAGATGGCTGCCATAGCCTTATTTAAAGTCAATATTTAAAACAGTTCCTGGAAATAGCTGCATCGATTTATATCAGATGTGTCTAGGACAGATTTCCATTACGAAATATAAATGCTTTACCTTGCCCGTTTATACGAGCAGCATACAAAGGAATACAAAACGACTACTGCGAACTGAAGCCTTTATTGAACTGGGTGCCGCTGAGTCACAAAATTAGTCAGTTTGGACATTTCGCTTTATATACACGAATACGTATTTTACTTTCATTCCCTTGTATACTTTATACATTTTCTAAAAGCACAGATTATTAGATTTCAGTGAATAAAAATATGTACATGAAATGTTGAAACTACAGTCGAGTGACAACGCCTTGCCAAATGAAATAAATCTTCATCAGAGTCTTCTTAAAACAATTTAAGTGACATTTTTCTAATATTAAATAAATATGTAATAAGTATTTAAAAAAAACAAGTAACTAGGTAAATTCTTCGACTGTTGCCATTTGGACTGTTACCAGATGGACTTGGTGTCTATGGTCATGTAAATAATGTAACAATCAGCTTGCGCACATTTGCCGAGTATTTTGGAATCCAACGTGGCAGGGAGCGAGCCTGCCGCCATCTCTCAGACTTAGGGTTGCCATCAATTTGGTTTTCCCCGGATTTGTGTGTGTGTAGGAGAGAGGAGGACAACCTTTTTATTTTATAAATATAGTTAGGTAATAAGTTTAAGACAAACCTAAACCTATAAGTTACAACCTATAAGTGACTTGATTGTTGTAATCTTGTAGTTATTTTTCATGTAAATACATAAGTCATGGTTTTCCTTTTAAAAATAAATAAATAAAAAATTAATTAATGAATTTTTTTCACAATACATACGTATTTTCTATAAAATTATTATTCATTATTTAAGTATTGATATGTATTTATTTATTCTTAGTAATCTTTATAATAACGTAAACTCTTAATGCAATTTTATCTATAAATTAATAAATAATTTAATAATAAAATTGCAGCTTATTGACTGCATGTATAACTGCGTTTGCACTTCAATCAAGTGTAATAGACCTGATTATTCAATTTAGTTGGTGTTTTCAATAGTGAAAATAAATATTGTTTTAATTCTGTAATTACATAACTCTTACAGTTTTATAAATATTCAATCATCTATCGTTTTAACATCTATTATTGTAAATATTTTTTTTTAATGAATGATAATAACCCGCCCGCATTAACGGTATACACTGGCGGTTTATCAGTGAGAGATGACAGCTGAGCATGAGAAGGCAGGTCAGTTAGCTCACCGTGATGAATACATCTGGGATTCAGCACAATAGTTTCCAGGGGGACCATGAGGAGGTCGTCCTGATAGAATATATTGCTATCAATGGGACTGGTAGTCTGTATTACTAACAATAAGAAACAAGTTATAAACACTTTTAAATTATTTTTAACTGTAAGCAATAGTTAATATTTTAACGATTTTATTAGAATTTCACCAATAGTTAATAATAATAAAGTTCAATAGTAATTAAATTAATTTATTTGTGCACAGTTTTCAACTACGTTTTAAAACAATTTACTGAATAGAAATCGTGATAAGGAAACTAGAAAAACCTTTTAGTAATAACGTAATAATGCAATAAATGATTGAATTAATTAATTGATTCAATATCTAGATAAACATTTTATGAGAAAAATCCTGGTCACCCTATCGTTGCACGCACACATCGAAATAATTCACACTGGCTATCTAAATTAGCTAGCAATATGAATAGAACCCCAGTAACTGTGAATGTGTGCAATATGCGTGTGCGTGTTACCCATCCCCTTTTATATAGGTCAGGGGAAGCTGTGCGGGGGAGGTCGGGGTGTCAGGGGTGTGTGTGGGCGTCATCTTTATTGCGCCTCTATCGACCGAAACGCGCCATCCGCCCCGTGTCAAAAAAATGATTGTTGACGTTTTTCGTCATATTGGATCATGGAAATCGGCGATTCTGTTTATAGCTTTGTTCATTAGGTTTGAATTCTTCTAAATGGAATAAAATGGTTACATTATTTATTGTATACCAACATATTAACATAATTAGGTATACAAGATTATCAAAACAATAAATTTACTTATTGTATACATATAAAATATGTTTGTCATAGTGAATACACATTATTAAGTGTTATTATTAATGGTATATATATTATTTAATATTATTATCTTTACCTATCCTGAAAATGAAGTACCGCGTTCGTGGTTCACTGTTCATTTTAAACATTGACCGGTAGAGAATGATACTAGCATTAAGTCTGCCTTTTGCACCATATTTGCTTTTGGTCAATAAAGTTATTTAAATAAAGAAATAATAATATTAGAACTCGCACTTTATAAGAATATTCTATAAGAATGTACATTATAATAAATTATAAGAATATTCTATAAGATAGTACATTTGAAATATACCTAATATGAAAACAGAAACGAACATTTTAAATAATTTAGGTTGATTAAATATTGTATATTTTCTTTCAAATCGAAATTAAATACTAGTGAACATAATACTAATAATAATAAGCCTAGGACTACGTTTTCCGAAAAAAAAAATTAAATAAAAAAATCAAATTAAGATTAACGAAATAAGAGATCACTGGACGAAAGAAAATTCTAGTTCCTTGGGTTTAAATATTTATATTTAATTGATTAAATATTTTCATTCTATTTTTCAACATTAGAATTAAAATAGGTTTTATAAAAAAAAATTAAACATATTTGTTATCAACATTATGGAATGTCATAGGAAAATAATTAAAATATATGCATATCAAGAAGTGCTAATCCATTTTTAAAATGTCCATGCCTAAAAGACTATTTTTTGGCATATATCATCTATCTGATAAGGTTTTTTAATTGTGTTGTTTTAAAACAGTAAAACGTTGCTCAGATAGTTTATGTCACAAATTTGATAGATTTTATATAAACTTATAGATATTGTGTAAACAAATATATATTTGAAACCAAAAATATATAAAAATTTAAACTACTATATTTCAATTAAATAATATATTTCGAAATATAAATTTTTATTTATATTTCTTAAAATTATGCAATTATTTTACTACATTTAAAATGTAAATTTTTTTATTTGCCCTTTATTATTTGTAAAATTTTAACAATAAAGGAGTAAACAGGCTTAAATAAAAAGTTGTTAATTTAAATTTATTATGCCAGTAATTATATTTCATTAGAAATAATAAAAAAAATTATACTTAATATTTTTTCAGGTTATACGAGTATACCTGCAAGAATTTATTCCAACCTTCATTTAAAATACACTTTAAACATATTTTTAAGAGGGTATATGGTGATACCTAGATTATTAGACAGAACATTGAATGTCAAAATTAGGTCAAAATGTAGTCACCTAGTTTGACGTTTGTATGACTAAATATTGGTACATATTTTTTTAAACTACAATAAAACCTGCCACCTTTCAATGTTACATGTAATTGAACATGTTTTTCTGATGTACTGTAAATATACGTATATACGTTTTGCTTACAAATTAATATCCATGTATTAATTAAAATGGTGGACATTTTCAATAATTTAAAAAATTAAACATTTTTTAAGTCTATACTTAGATACAATTCAGTAAATATAGGCAGCAGTACGAATCGTTATGCACTGTTTATCTTATTCTTGTAAATATGCTCGTAAGAATTATGTATCGTTTTTATATTTCAATTTAATCTTACAATATAATTTCTCTTATTTCTCTTATATACTGAGTAATAAATATACATTATGGTAACCTAATTCACGCACACGTGTACAAAAAATTGACCTGTTTTTGGCAAAGCAAATCTTCGCCAGAAACAGGTCAACTTAAATAAACAAGTAAACAGGTCAGCTTCTCCTAAAATAGGTCAACCCAGATTATATAGATGGAGTGTCTCCTTAGGGGGTGGTATCTGTCAAAGAAGAAGTCTTATCTTGTCTCGAACATATTATATTTTTAATGGAATAAACATATATTTCCTAAAGTATAAGAATGGAAGAAATTTTAAAGTATCTACCAGAGTTTCTAGATACTCCAACATTACTTATAGGTAATACGTTTCCTTATGACTCCTGTACATATTCAAATATCTACGAAAAAATATATTACGTAGATACTCATAAGACTTGGATCCATAAGCATTTTAAGTAGTTATAACATATACGACATAAGAGATATTTTAATAGCTATGTAGACTATGACCTAGCTATAAGATAGTGGAGACAATATAAGACAAAAAAAATAATTGTTTACGTGCGAAATTATAAAAAGAAAAACTAATAAACATAACATTTACAGTATAAATATTAAAATATCCTAATATTTCAGTTCAACTTCAATAACAAAACAAGGAAATGAAAACTCATATCCGTGTACAAAGGTGTGAAAACTTTGAAGGCTCTGAATGGTCGATGTGACTTACCTATAGATAGTACACATTAAGTTATAAGCAGTATAGCTGACATACAATATATTACCAAAACAAATAGCCATTGAGTACCAATGTTTACTAAGGACTGGGCGGCACAGCTGGGGCTGGCGCGCGCCTATCGATTGCCACATACAAGGACAAGGCCGAGCGCTCGGCCGCCCGACCGCCCGGGCGGCAGCGCTGCCTCAAGCGAATTTTAGTTCTACCCAAATCTCAAATATTTTTTCTCCAAATTATAATAATAGCAAGATTCTCACTTATTATTATTATAATTTGGACTACTAATTCGCTACTATTATATCTTTATTCTCTGAAACCTCTCCCACACTTGGTTAATACCCATGTGGTAGAGTTATACGTAAATGTTAGAAGAAGAGAAAAATAAAATAGCTGCTTGATTGATTAGAGTTATTTTGTTTAATTCCTCTGAACAAAATATTTATATTCAACTAATCAGTGATACTCGTATATACGATAGTGATAGATACGCAAAATAACACTTAATTTAATAAAATAAAATTATAAATAATAAAGCTAACAGAAATAAAAACCGCACACACTAATCGCCTAGTCCTCAAGCTAGGATGACCTTTGTTATTAGGAACCATGTAATGAACATTTTAGAGCACAACCCAGAACTTCAAGACCTGAGCGGACTCACAAAATTTCGTTTCCTAAAATGGCTCTACCAGAAATTAAACCTATGACTCAATTTACGTAAAGCAACATGCCTAAATTGATACGATTTCCTTTATTTTAACCTAATCGAAAACTTTTGTCCTTTTTCACTACGCGCATAACAAATTATATCTGCATTAATATGATTCAGCACAATTGTCAAAAAAATTATCCAAATTACTCCATACCAATTTTAGTAATCTCTAAAAATTTCTGCAACACAATAATTTTTACCACAAATTGCGTAAAAAATATCCAATCTGGCAACGTTGCCGAGCGGTCGCGCCACGTTGATGTAGTACTCCCGAACGTCGAGGGTAGGGATAGGGATATTCCGATCTAAATAATTCCTAGAACATTCACGAATCTTCTGAACAGGTTCACTGTTGGGGGTTTTATTGATTATCATTAAAACATACGTTCCAAACATGTTTAATAAACAATAGATTTAAAGACAAAATTATCCTATTAATATTATAAATGTGAAAGTTTTATATATTTGTTACTCAGTCACGCTTCAACAGTTGAACAAATTTAAATGAGATTTAGCACACGGTTATATTATATCCTAACATGTGAGATATTTGTATATTGATTAACCCGAGAAAAGCCGCGAAAACAGCTAGATTACAATATAGATGTCATTATTAGTAATTAATCTGAGACAGATAGCGTTTTTTTTTTTGTAAACCAGAAGAATATCTAATTTGAATTATAACTGTTTTTATTCGCGTGAATTTATCTCCAGTTTGAAGAAATCCAAGAAGTTCCAGAAATCTTCAAAAATCTTTTCTTATTGCTCACTTCAGCGTATAAAGAACTCGTGTGTAAAATTTGATATCTCTGAAAGGTTCTCCTTTCATATGAATACACAATTATATAATATAAATATTTATAAAATATGTGTTATATGTGCAAATTTCTCAAATTAATTAAGTTATATACGTACGTTGCGATACATTACTTAAACGTGTTAGATTTTTGAAACTAATTCGGGGATTTACAAAATTCAAGATTTAAAATTTAGAATTGTACAGGTAGAAATTTATAATTTGTCATTCAGAATGAAGAACAAGTAATAATATAATTTATAAAATTATAATTATTTAATTAAGTACAAATTTTATATACATTTTTCAATAAAAAATAGATATACCTAATTTAAAATTGTGTTCTTCAAAACAAAAAACCGACTTAAGTTGTGGCAAAACTAGATATTTTGATTCAAAAAGTACAATCTGTAAGTATATTTTTCCAGATAAATAGAATTTTTTATATCGGTTTAGAGAAACGGAGTTTATGGGGTAACAAATAAAAAAAATACTATTAAATTGAGAGCCTTCTTTTTGAAATCAACTTAAAAACGACTTCAATCGCAATTAACCTAATTACTAAGTTATCAACACGGAATTAAACTCTATTGATATTAAATATAATATATTAAGAATGCATACCCTACATTGTCGCATCTTTGTTTGGGTAACTGCATTGCGCCTTATAACAATGCTAAAAATAGTCTGTAAAACAAACGCCTGTAATATACAGACACTGAGGTGGTTTATTATGAAATGTAATCTTTTTCGTTAAGTTATATAAAATCATGGTGGGTACTTTATATAATGTAGTGAAGCGTTATTTGATAATGGATTCGGTTTATAATAATTAAACGTCCGCGTCAGAATTTTGACGTTAGATACCCAAGTAATCCAATTCAGTGGAGCTGAAAGTATCATTTTCACCTTTAACCTTCGCTAAACACTTGAAAACTTATGGAATTATAAAATTTAATACTTTAATAAAAAATACCGTGAACTCTTTATACGTATGAAGATTAATAAAGGAATTTGTATTTATGATTAAAAATAATATCATCTTTCAATCAATACGTATTAATTGCAGATATTGATTTTATGTATATATTGTAGGTATATACATATTCGTTAAATTTTAATCACTCATATTATGTCAGAATATTTTATTTTTTTGTTCATCTGATAATCTACAGTGTCCTATGTTTTTATTTCTATCGATTTTCTATGTGCTATAAAATAAAATAATATTTATATAACTATAAATCAAACTAATGTTTACTTATTAATTTAGACTCATATCAGTAATATCCAACGATGATATTATATTTTTTTAAACTCTCTTCAATTGTACTATATAATAACATATATTGTATAGTAATGTTTCAAAGTCAGTCTACGTAAACAGTGACGGTTTATCATGTTTTCGATGACATTTATGAATATTAAAAATAGAATAGAACCGAGTTGAAAACCCTGCGGTACTCCAGATTTAGCATCGTGTATGTTTGATTCAAATCCATTCACTACAACTGAATGTGCTTCTTGAAACAAATAAACATCATTACAGCAAAGAAAGATCATCATGCATCATGACTCTTTTATTTAACTAGTTTTACTAAAAATCAATAAATATACAAATAATAATGCTATTAGGTACTTAATTTAGCAGGAGCTGCTATTCTCGTAGATGTTGTTCATTTCTTTACAATGACTGAATCATATTTTGTTTTCTTAGAGATAGGTATGGTATGTATTATAAAAATTAATTGATACTTGAATATTCAACAATAATTCTACACACGTTTTCAGTGATTATTGTTTACAATCTATGAAGTTGGAATAAAATTTAAGTAGAGAGAAAACGATGCCAGCTCGCCCGACTGGACTCCGGTCTCTCGTTCCAGCTTGAACTGCATTACCTACTGTAATCCCTTTCCTTTGTGTGTAGATATTTACTTCGTAAGCATCCACCTACCATTATTTTTTATTCGTTGGTCTAGTAATTTTAATGAGTTTACATTTTGTAAATTTAATAAACCCTTTATGTAAACTTACTTCAGTTTTCATTTAAAATTGTAAAATCCATCATTATGAGAGGCCCGGAGAGAAAAGAAAGAGAACCGGCCCAAATAAAAATAATCTCATTATTCTGCGACGCATATCTTTATCATACTAGTTTTTAATTTAATTCATTGTAAACAAATATTACACAGTACACATGAAATTTGTCATTATGGAATACGGGTATTTTTCTCTTTCAATCATTTCTTCCTGTTTACAGCTTGTCTCTGCTAAGCTGTCGTACAAAAAACACACTGTAAATTCTAAGTTCCTTTTATGTATTTTGTAACATGAAGCACCGTATAAACTGCGTAGGTGCAAGCCTCTGACGTCTGAAAATATGGTGAATTAGTGATCTGGCGCGGAGGGTTCGTGTGCCTGGGATGCCTGAAGCCAGATAGCGTGGCGGGCAGCGACGCAATCAGGCGGGGGGCGCATGCGCGCCATAACATCGATCTCCAAACTTCGCTCCCCGGTCACCTCCTCTCCCCCCTTCCTCTCAGCCCCTCTCACCTCATGGCCATCTCCCCACCACGTGTATAAAGACGCCACATAATTTGGATATTTTATTCCGCCAGAAAACAATCATGAGTGGGAGGTACATGATTCACAGAAATCAATAGGTATCTAATCAAGTAATTTAATAATGTAATATTTAAATATTACTACCTAATAATTTAATATTTTAACAAATCAAATAAGTACCTATTATCGACTGTATCAAACAAACAATCAACGTAAAGATGGCGGACGCTGGTAACCAAACTCAAGAGCGACCACTTTTTGCACAACGATCGATTTAAGAATATTACATCAATGTGGTCGGAGTCGCAAGCGTCACAGCAAAACGTCATATATGTACCTACCTAAGTACTATACCAGTGGTATGTAGTATGTAGTCTTCTGGTTACTTTGAAGCTCATTTGGTACAAATACAAACAGCATACATACATGTTTCGTGTTTTAATAGTTACTAATGATTACCTGTCCAATTATTATTTTATATGTTTTAAACCAAATTGAAGTTATGCTTTCAATATTTCAGTACATATACTAAAACACAAACATGAATACAAACAATTACAATAGAAATTAAAGAAATACTTTTATAAATTATGCGCCAATATCACCTGCAAATGCAGCATATAATTATTTCTAATCTTATCTAATACCCTTCATGTACTTATGCACATGTTACAATAATAAATACCAAATTAGAATCAGCCTATATGAACAGAATAATTTAAAATAGAGGGAAAGGACGACCGTTTCTCGCATATGCTGGGTTTTGATGACGGACGGAAGAGCGATTTGCGGCGCCATGGCAGGAGGAGCGGTGCAGCTGCTTGCCAGTGCCGGTGCATCATCAACCCCCGAGGGGCGAAGGGGGGGGGGTCGTCCCCCTCCCTCCGCGCCGGCCCATTGCCAAGTTCAATGCCAAGGTCATGCGCGACCGAGTGCGACTGCGCGCCGCAATGCAGGAGCGCCGGCGGCAGGCGGCCGGTCCGCCATCAGTGCCTCACCGACGACCGCGCTATACACCGCATTGCAATTTTCCATCGCGTTCCAATGGGTCACCTGTCTAACAGTTCCGTTACAGTGTATTCATAACACTTCTAAACATTGCGAGGAACAAGGCCGCTATCACAGGCTTCGTTTTTTCAGGTGTCTCGTTGTGAATGAGGCGGTGCGTGTGGCGTGTCGGAATTGCTTCGGTGTACATAATCATGTGCGTTCTATGAACAACTGGAAGGCGGCGCCTATGACATCAAAGAAGTTAAGCAACATCTGCAGATTTACCTACATTGTCCTGTAAGTCTATCATATAATTACTTCATAGCAGTTATTATTAATATGTATAGTTGTCGTTAAACCTGTTTCTAGCATCTTCATTTTATTATGTTAATCAAATACCCAACATGTTAGAATCTTTATTATTGTACAGCCCTACATTTTTTCTCCGGTTCGAAGTGGTATAGTACATCGGATTACGTATACTTGCGGCCATATTTGTTCTAGACATTAGACAGTCAACATTAACTATGTATATGTCCTCTAAGTGACTGGGATTTGACTTGAGACTTTCACGTTATCTAAGTTATTATTAGGTATTATTTATAAATATTTCCGCATGAATATTTATAATTCATAAACATAATTATTATTTCTCTCATTATCTACCTTAGTTCAGACTTCAGAACCTCTTCTATTTTCAGTTAAATGTTTATGTAAATTATACTGTAATTAAGTAGTAAACAAAAAAATATTAATTTACTTGATATAAATATTATTCCAATAAATATGTTGTGGGTATTTGGTATAAATTGTGCAATCTAAAATATACCTATGTAATTTTTAAGATGCGGACATATTTATAGGTAGATGTATTTTTTTTTGTATATTTACAGATAAATCTAGCACATAGATTGTGCTAGATTTATCTGTAAATATATAAAAAAAATACGAAATAAAGTATGCTTATTATATGCTGAAGTTACATAATTTAGATAGCCTTTTCTTTCTGTAAATGTTGTTAACGTACAAAATAGATTTGCGTCATTATCCACACAACACCTATACGCATGGTTTACAAGTTGTTGACAATTAGTTTAAAATGTTATAAGTTTTACTTTCATTATATACATATTGTAAAGGTAAAATTTAGTATACATTGGTCTCGTTTTTTTTAAAACAAAGCATATTCTCACATTGTCATAGCAAACAAACAATCAGATAGACAGAATAATATCCAAACGAGATAGGGCTTTTATATCTGAATCATATCTTTTAATCTCAGTTTTAACAAAAAATGTAGACGAAGCTAAATCCAAGCTCTTTCTGTGAACTTACTTGAAAACAAATATTGCTTGTAAGCTGGCCTATTCCACATTAAATATTACAACGGTTTGTCTTTTTCATTTTTCGCTTTCTTGCATCTAACTACATTATTACATAAATGTTCATTTATACTTTAAACAAATTCCATAACTGATTTAGAAAATAATTAGAAAATGGTAGATATTGAGTTTTCTGCGAGTGTTTGTTGTATAAAGTCATTCTGAACCCAGCGGCAGAATAAAATAAAAAAATTGATAGTCTTAAAGAGCTTGTAAACAAGTCTATTTGAATAAATATTATTTTTATCTTATCTAAACTACATTCCCATATTCATAATAAAGATATTACAGGTACTAAATGATATTAATAGAATATTCACTTGCTACAATTATCATTTTAAATCGTTATATATTCGTAATACCAAATGTAACGCGCAATTTTGGGCGTGGCAATGGACAAAAGTACCAATCTAGATAATCTAGGACTAGATTCATTCTTATTCTAAACTTTCAAGTCTATTCAATCGTTTGAGCTTGATCGATGTTCACAAACATTCAGATTTCTAATAAAAGTTTTTAATATTTTGTCTGTGCCATAAATCATAAATCTCCGAAATAGGAGAAAAGAGAAAAATATGTTCACCTTTTAAAAGATTTATTCCAAAAGAAATGCAAGTGGAACCTTCGCAAAATTCTTAGATCCATCAAGGGCACCAACTAAAACCACTAAGGGCCCAACGCTTTGTATCCTGTTGTAGAGTCCGCAAAAAATGTCGAACGCATGAGTTCAAGGTAATCAGGTGATCCCAGCCGACGTAGCAAGCTTTTTTAGGCTGCTTCAAATGAATTCTTTAAGTTGATCATTATCTGGTTACATGACACTGACTATAGGTAATTGCTCTTCTAATAACAGTTTCCAGGAAATGTAACTCAGTGCTTTTTGAAGTTCCTTTTAAATCTACTGCGTAAAATTGATTGTTGCGCTTATTAATAGGTACCTCATCTCATTTATCTTGGTAAATGATGAAATGTTTTCAATTCTATTGTCAAATTAATTAATCATCTACTACAGTAAACAAAGTAAAACGATACTTAAGTTAACAGCGCTTATTAGAAGTAACTGCGCGTTTTAGGTTTCAGTTTAACATAGTAGGCATAAGAAAAGACTTTAATCTGTAGAAATAGCAAAATAAGAGTTACTGTCACGCATTTCATCAGGTGGATTGTTAAAAAGTTTATTTTCCCCCAATTTAAACCTTTATAATCAAAGCATAGTAAGATAATATGAAGCAACTTGTGCACAATTTTCAGATAACTGCTAATAAAGCAATGGGTACCAGGCTCAGGCTATGAAAGAGTTTCTGTGGGTTAACCACACCAAAGTGTATTGTTACTGGTAATCAGGCTAGTTGCTCTCGTATTGGTAGGAATCTAAAAGTATTTAATGATTACTTAAAAAAAGGACCAAAGGAAGAACACAGACTGGAAGACACATTCTTTAAAATAATAATTTTGCATCTGGATAAAAATAGTAACTTTCTTTCTTTTTTTTTTTTGTTGATCTGAGATACATATTGGATACACAGATTGGTTTACACAGAATTTTATAATTCCTCAAATGTTTAGGTCCTCCTGGAGTGGCTACATACTATATGATGGCTTATATACCATGTTCTCCATAAAATGGATATTATTAAATAGATATATTAATTTTCGCTATCACAGATATTATTGCTAAACCGAAACTAATAAATTTATTAAAAAAATTACAAAGGTAAAATGTAAAAAAATTACCTAAAAATTTAACTTGAAAGCGCAAAACTTTGTATTTAGGTTTCTAATACAAATAGACAGGTGTGAACATTTGTATGAAACATCTAATCATGTTATTTTTTAAAGAATTTGGAGGCTTCAAATTTTTTATTTGAACTCTTAGTATGTAATGCTGTTTAATCTTTTACATGGTATTTCAGCATAAATAATATTTCTTAATTGATATATTGGTTTATTTTTTTAATAAAATATACTCTGAATTGTCACCTAGAAACATCAAGAATACCATGCGTATTGTAACATGCCTTTTGCTTGAGATTCAGTCTCCCTGTAAGTTTATACATAAATTAGAAAGCTCGTTGAATCTGTAAAGATCATCTGCTGTCTACTAATTCGAAAATAATCTAAGTAAAACAAACGCTTGCTAATCAATAAAACGAGTAGACATAACAAAGAACTAAATAATCCGTACAGTTGGTTGGCACCTAAAGTCCCTGTATGCAGAACATTAACCATTGCACTTTTTATAGTGACTGTCGGGTATACTTCATTGAATGTTCATGTAGTTTAAAGCACCATTAGGTGATTAACACATTTTTATTCTTCATTAGAAACCAGTTATCTAATTAATTATCAAACAGGATTTTTTTATATTATCCAATATTATCCACGAGAACCAATGTCTCCTTATTAGTAATTAGTTCTATCTCATTTCTCTAGCTAGAAGTAACGAATCCCTACAACAAGGCCTTTATTTCTTTGGCAGCGAATATTAAAAAGAATTGTATTTTATTTGTGTAATAAAATTTTTTTAACGCTACTAATAGAGGAGTCATTTTAAGTCGAGAATTCTGCTTACATTATTATGCATACTTTTAGTTCACTATATTATAAAAACAGACGATCTGAAAATTATTGCTTGTTTCTGGATAAAAAAGAAGCTTCTTCACGAATCGGACTAAACGTGTACTTTTATACACTTTAAACTAATGAAAACTTGCTAGAACAAATTTACGCAACTTTAACATATAAAAAGTAGCAAGCAATAGTTAGCTGATTTTTGGAACGCTATTACAATTTAATTTTAATTGGTATGTATGTAGTTTTCGCTATTGCAGATGCAAGAAGTAAAGTTAGTGACGTCATCAGAGGAATACACATTCGATTTTGGCCATCTTCCAAATAATCGTGAACAAAAGAATCACCTTCATGCACATTCCTCGTATTTCGCAATCTCCCTCTGATGCATTCTTAATTACATTGATATAATAAGCAATTATAATACAAAGTTATCGCATTATTATAACTAAATCTCAATTTGAAGCGTTAACGGAATATAATTTTTATTAGTAAATATTAGTAATAATATACCTAATATTATTAAATTATTTTAAATTATTTAACAATAAATTTCAAGTAATATGTAATTTTTGTGCACCTTAAATACTTATTTAAGATTCTAGGAAAATCCTTTAAATAAAAAAAAAAAAAAACTAATTCAAATTATTAAAGAAATTACTTCCCTAAATTGTCAGAAATAATGGTCCAACTTTGCATCCATGGAATTAAGTTTAAGTGACTTAAATTTCGAATTGTGGCTCTCTCACAAATTATCGAAATTGACAAGACATAAAAAAAGAGATATAAAATTCTAATCCATTTTTTGTGTGAATGCTTCATGGATATTTAGTTTTTTTTTTCTTAATTATATGTAAAATGTATGTCTTTTTCTTATTACATAAAAGAAAAATAATGTCTCAAAAAGTCTAATAATTTTATAAGGAACATTGAAAAGATAAAAGTAAAATGATAATAATTAAACATGATAAAAATATTTTATTATATTAATACAATACTTTTATTTTTAGATTATTATTTAATAGATTTATTTCTTCATAATTTCACAGAATAAGGTATATTTTTTATGTATTAAATAAAATGTGTTCATATTGTTATATTTTTTGTATTAATGCAAAAATCATAGTACTTTGTAGTAATCATATCTATATTATTATCTATTACATATTATGTATATACAAAAATAAACTATACGTAAAATACAAAACAGTTATATCATGTATGAATTTGACCTCGCTACGATTTAAATGCGATGTAGAGATTGTCTCTGTATTCCATATATGCGGATGAATCATACATTATTTTGTTTTTGTAGAAATTTTTAACGAATGAAACAAAATATGCCAACTAATTGCTGTATCTTCGGTGATCTGTTATCTTAAATTGGATACGCTATTACGCAATGTTAACAAATTACAAAAAAAAATTCCTTTTTTTTCCTGTAGTGACAGATATTTCCACCCTCATTATTATGTCTTTTATATTATTTTTTCCTTTTTTATATACAGGTGAAATAAAATGATTAGCGTCCTTTTTGTGGATTGCTGTACAAGTGGAACTGAATATTTTTCTCAAACGTAATTTTGAGCTTCGCACTTGAGTCTTGAAAGCTAAAAATTTTTGAGATTTTTATATTTTTGGTTTATGAATTTCTGTTTTAATTGTAAAATAATTGTTTAATAATACAACTTAAGACCATTCTTACGTGTATATTATTTAACAATTATTAGTACCCTTACAGGAACGAAACTCAATACACTAGTGCAAAAAATTTAAATCACGAAAGCATATCTTAAAAACTCTAAAAATCTAAATAAAAGCTAGGTTATAGTAGAAAAATATGGAAAAACACATGACCTCTAATAAGTTAGTAATAAGTTTCTTGACGAAAATTATTTGTAAACAAAAAACTTAACATTTATTTTCTCTTTTACTTATATATTAATCTATATTCACTAATTATTAACTACTATAAAAAATACATTACACTTATTCAATATTATATTTTACGATAATGGCACAAAAGTATAAACACATCGATACACATGGAGTTAGCTTGGGGCCTCCCACATGGAAGTCTCGCCTTGAACCTGCGCCCGCGAAGCCTGAATAACAATAACCGCTCAGCTAATAATACTGAGCCAGATACTGCTACTATTGTCGTCATATCCATGTCGATTATAGTACATCTATATTGTTATTTATCTATCTAAGAGCGTAATAGTATAGTGTACCTCACAAGTATATTGCTCTGCAAATCTCTACTTTAACCAATCTAAAAATATTACCGTATAATAATACTAACGGTATCCCGAGGCTTCTAAGTTTGGATATAAATAATTATGATTGTGAGCACACCTATAAACGGCGAGATGTTTTGTAGATACCCGGCAATAATATGTTATGTAGATACCTTATATTAATATTTACAATATTGTGTTTATATATTGATTTTGCTTCGCAACAAGTAAGTTTTTGTTGTTTTGTCTTTTGTTCCGCAAAAAATAACGGCAGCTTCAATTGACGCAAAATGAAAATGAAAAATGTACCTAAATGTAATGTAAATCGGGAGTATCGAATACAAATTGTTTCAGAATTGGTAACGTAATTGTGTAATATAATTATGTAGCAATAAAATATTTAGACGAATTGAGAATTGACCTCTTATTTTGAAAGACGCTTAAAAACACTCAGTGGTCTCTACTTCGAATATGCTATGTATACATTACGTACCTATATTGATTTTAATTTTAGACTAGCGTTCAACTTGATCGTTGTTTACCACTCCGGCGACTCCGTATAGGCTAACGCAACATAAGGCATTAGATGGCAATGACCTCAAATATATTATGGGGCGTCATACTTGTAGTTCAGAACTGTTTCTTTCGGCAATTTATAGAGGTCTATGTTAGCAAAAAGCGCAGGATAATTTCCCGCCTACTTCGGAATTTTTTTACATAATAATATTTCATATTTCTATAATTATTTTTATATTTCTGAAATGATAATGACGATGAATCACTGTTTGCAAATTTAATCAATTCGGTAAACTGTGATAGGTTGAGAGACTGTTATGTTCTCTACAATTATAAGAATAACAAAAATTATAAACATTAAAACTGCAGAAGTAAGTTTATTTGTTAATATCATGTAATTTATAAAATAAAATTGGGAATATATATATATATATATATATATATATATATATATATATATATATATATATATTTTACACTAAGATATTAATTAATATACACCGATATAAATTTATCTGAGGAATATTGATATAGGTACTAATAACATTAATAAATAAAATGTCACCATAAGACGATCATAAACCCACATAAGATAACTGAAACTATTTCGTCAAGTTTTCTATAATTCCGTCTTACTTTTTTCTTCAAATGCAATGCAATGAAGCATTCATTTAAATAATTTTGTAGGTATAATCCATGTAACAGATAAACTTTCTTCTCCATTTTTATATTATCCATCGATTTTATTAGATTTTTATCATATTTTGATTTTTATCA
The DNA here is from genome assembly GCF_026898425.1 of Galleria mellonella. NCBI lineage: Eukaryota > Metazoa > Arthropoda > Insecta > Lepidoptera > Pyralidae > Galleria > Galleria mellonella. Next base: position 7,313,867 of record NW_026442138.1, read on the forward strand.
TTATATCCTGTCGGGTGGACCTCCACGTGCTTCCTCTATTTAACCTTCACTTATCATCCCTCACGGGTACCCCACCAACGTATACGGATAGCGCAGGCAGTGTTGCCATTTGTTCTATATAGAAATACCAGTATCTATTATAGTAGGTATACAAAATATATTTCTATTCTCGTTATTCAATGTTGCTTAGGTACCGACGATACAAATTCACAGAAAACATGAAGGCATTATCGGTGACTAATATAAGTTTCCTTCATAATATTTAGCTATATTGAAGAATACATTGGAATTAGCATTTTGGAGCCAAAACAAACGTGCTGTTAGTAAAATTGATTTTGATTGAACGTTGTTATTGTTCTAAAATTGTATCCATCGATTTCAATTTACAAATTCTTAGGCAACTCATATTAATTATCATTGTTTGTTTTTTAATATATTTTACAATGTGTATGTATGAAGATAAAATAGTCATTTACTCACCATAGTCAACTATCTAGTTGTTTGCCTCCTTAACTATAAAAAAAAAAAATGTCATGTACCTTCATGGCCATAAGATGATTTATATTCTTTTTTAAATGTTATTATTTATATTGAAATAACTACATAATTAACAGATTACAATATAAAAAAAAAACTCTCGTTGCAAATGTTCACTATTTTGTCCACATTTTACCGAGGAAATTGGCATTTTATAATTTACCGTAGCACAAAGTGATGCGGCATGATTTTAATCACAGAATGTAATGGGACAACGAGATAATTAAGTACGTCATTTCTTTTTAGCCAGCCCTGGCCTTCATACGCTTTCTTCTGTTTTTACCTAATGGTTGTAGAGGATGCCCTATGGCATTAGGCTCGCCACTTATACAATTTTTTATTGTGCAATTGTAGAATAAATAAATAGTAGTATGGAATGGAGGATTCTTGAACTTTAAAAACATTGAGAAAATCACAATTTTCTAATTTTATTTTAAATTTTATTAATCGACTGAAAGAGAGAAATTTAAATCTCTCTACTCACAAATATTTTACAATTACATATATTTTATTGATGCCGTTTACAAAATGGAGACCCTTTCAAAATTTTCATGCGCGCGCATCCACTCGCGCTATCTTCATTCCGTGCACTTCCTTCCACGACATTGTTGCGGAAATTTTAAGGGGCTCAACAGTTGTGCATATTTTGCTCTCGTATTTTATTACGATGGTAAATTTGTGCAGTGTTACGAAACATTATAAAAACGCCTTGTTTGTTATAATTCAACGTGACCAAGTGACGAGCGGTAGGTACACTACATTTGTGATTAATAGAAATTTGGTAAAATTGAAAATTATTTGGTACCTATTAAATATTGATATATTTCATGATGATAAATTAAATATGATTTATTTTTAAATACATTTAAATTAATAATATATGCATTCGACAGATATTATTAAAATATATTTATCGATATAGAGGATTTTATTACCCGTATCTCACGATTTTTGATTTTAAAGCTAGAAAAGATGACCAGTCACAGATATTTAGATAGAATATATATTATGTACATATCTTTTTACTATAACTGCTTTATAACAGTCATTATTATAGACCATTTTATTAAGCTACGTGTTAAATCTCATGTATTATTTAAAACTAAATGGTAACTGTTGCTTCTTCTCCAGTGCTATCTAATGTTTCTATTAGCAAGTGAGTACGCCGCGACGTTCGCTATCAGCTGACGAGCATCAGGCAGCCATCGCGTCACATTGACGTTCGTCACAACATGGCGGACAAAAATGGCCGTTTGTTTATTTACAAAATGTTACACTTGCGCGCGCAAGGCCACGCCAATCATAGACGGTTTGCTAAAATTGCATCCGCGTATATTTTTTGGCGTGAAGAAAATATAAGAAATATTTATTGTGTACACAAAATTAAACTATCTCAGTACATTGTTATGCCCAGCAACGAATTCGCAACACGTGTTGATGGTGTGATATCAACATAATAAATAAACAATAAGGATTGCCAAATTATTCTACGTGGACGGACAAGATCTTGACACGTGCCGTGATTGCGTCATTAGTTACATTCACATCTTTAACAAATTAAATTTATAACGCATTTATATATTTGTTTATAAATATAATATCACGACAATCTGTAAGGGGACGTTATTTTAGTATATCTAGATTTCTATACAATCTTGAAAGAATCTGTGATTGTATTGAGATAAACACTAAATATATAAATATCATTTTGCTGTATGTTTTTTTGAAGAGGTACTTCGTATACCTGATGTCAGAACTAGGAAAACCTATTAAATGAGTCGCTTTCGGATGGCTTATCGAGATAAAATGTATATCAGATTTTATGTTAGATCTGGAGGAATATAATTTTGATAACCACATTAAATTTGGTGCAGTAGTTTTTGCTTGATAACGTAACAAATAAGCAGACAAATAGACAAAATTTCTCAAAATTATTGTTCTGCATCTTATAAAATAATTCTCGAAAATGGCTTTATCGAGTTAATTATTATTTTTTTAACTCAGTATGGAATTTACTCTTGCTTAAGTGGTAGTTTAGGTCTTGTTTAATGAAAATAGTATGGTGGTCCCCAACCTTCTTGAGTTTCAATTGAAAATATGAATAAATAAAAAAAAATACGAAAATGAGGGAATGACAAATTTGTGAGGTAATGATTCCATATACAGTTGTACATTAATTACAAACTGAATAATGCATTTATTTATTTAAAAATACAATAATTTAAACTATCATATAACAATTTATATCAGAAAATATATCATTCCCTCATTAAAAAAAATTATGAGGGAATGACGAAACGAAACAAAATTGCCATAAACTCAGAGACATAACCTTACTTTCTTATAAACTGTGAACAGTATTTCATTACTACCGAAAACATACAAAAATACGCTACAAATATTAAATAAAAAAATGCTTACCTTGTGATAACATTACACGAGGGAATGACATGGAAAAATGTAATATCCAAAAAAACTTTTTGTTAAATTAATTTTAACAAAACATCTTTTCTTCAACCGCCTGCTCTAGTATAAACTCTCAAGACCAATAATACCAACTACAAAAAAATTTGATGTGGGGCTTTAAATATTACTTCAATCACATTGTTTCATAACAGTGAGGGAATGATGAGTTCTTTGAGGACAAATTTTTAATTATATTTAAAAATATTTTCATTCGCATTTCTTAAACTATGAACTTATGTAGGTATAGTCAATACCTCACTTACATACATACTACATCGATCTTTCTTGTGAAACACAATCTAATTATATCTCTCATCTTATTTAATTATATCATCATATAAGCTAAAACACTTAACAAAGGGTTTCTTTAGAAATTTTCACAAACTTAAGTATAATTTTTTTTAAACATATGTTTAAACAACATTGTAATGCTAAAAGCAACATTTCGACAGCAACAAATAAATAATAATAAAGTCGTCGTAAGCTGTTATGAAATTGCAAAATTTAAAAATTCATTTTAACAAGATTTTAGTTTTATTTTTATTTCCCTTACTTTTACCAGTGTTCGTATATGCCTACATTAATACATTGCCCTATAATATATTTCTTGAATTATGATTCCCTCTCAAATGACATAATTATTACTTCCTAGTATCATATGTCATACACGAGTTCATAATTATCTATGAAGGCGTATACGAGGATAATAACTACGAGTAATAATATAATCTGATACATAAGTTTCTTCAACTATTTAGTCATTATTCCATTATAGAATATTATTAGTGAGGCAACTGTTTCTTTTAGAAGCTTTTAGTCTGCGCTATACGCTAGCAGGGTTAGTACCCCGCTAGCATATTAAATTAGCGTAACATTTACTAGTGTAAATAATAATGATAAAAAATGATGAAAAACATGAAATCAAGTTAGTTAGCCCATCGTGATGAAGCGACGATTTCAAGAATTTTTACCTATAGGTCAATCTGATGACATTGTTAACAATGGGCTATTAGACCTCATTACCAATAAACCCGTACCCTACACGGCAATACTGGACGCGATTGAATGGTTATTAAATCAACCATCTTTTCTCCTACGTCAGTATATTCAAAACATATTATATTCTAGTTTATGAAAAAAGAAAACTATAGTTGACGTAAGACCTATTTTTAAAGTTATTTGTCTGTTTAGAACTGCTTAATATCAATTGGATCTCTTTTGATCTTATTTGAAAATACATATTCAACAGTATCATTTCACATTTAACTCATTAGTTAGAAACTTGAGATAAAGGATGAATTGTAACACAATAATTGGGCATAAATGCATTGTTAGTAGCGAGGATATAATAGCTCCATTGCTAGCAATATTCCCTTTCAGGTCGACTTCCAAACTATCTCGGTTAATTTTTTTTAAGTAACTTAGAATAGCAAGCAAGCTGACAGTTAATGGAAAGTGGTAACTGTCATCTATAGACATGAATGAACAGTACCGTGGACAACAGAGTGTACTGCGTTGCATCTGATACCTTTCATGCGTTGCCATTTCTGAGGACTAAGGTTTTATGCCTCTGTAAGTTGTAATTTCATTTCCATATCCCGCTCTTCAAACCTAAACATAGCCATGCAAACACAACTACTTAGCAGAAACACGAATGGGATAGAGGTACCCAAGCAAATGACTTTTGTACAAAATTGCCCTCTGGTAATTAGTAGTCTTGTCGAATTTGTCACGGTGACTTGTTTTCTCTCTCAAGTATTCCTATCGTCAACGTATACCGAGAGCGTAGACGGGGTTATCCTTCCATGATCACCATATATCAATTTAGCAATCGTTTTATAAACCTATTTTTACAGAGTGCCTATAAAATTCTATTAGGTGCATATAAAATACTTTTAAAAATTTCTTAACAATATTTGTTTCAAGTTATATTCCTTACTTTTAGTGAAAAAGAATGACAACCCGGATAAAAAATAATATAAATTATAGTAAACAATAGTGCACATCTTAAATGTCACGTAACAAGGCAGTTTCCATATTTAGCTCAAATGGAGCATTCACAATGTACGCACACATAGTCACTGTATATGTGCGCACCATCATTAATCAATCGTGTTTATGTGTTTGAATTATGTATACACACACACGTCCTCCCTTTTTATGTGCACACGTGCTGTATATTGTATAAGAATGGAGTTGTGTGCGTTTGGCGAATGCAGCTTGCGCGTTGCACATGCGCGGCGAGGGGCGGGCACGGCCAGGGTCGCGGAGACCTTGAGCGCGCCTAGCAACAGCACCAACACGAATACTTATTTCTGTTTTATTCGCGTCGTCTCAGAGTAGGGTCGCCATAATTCCGGATTATGTCTCGCCTGTGACTGGTGCATTAATAGTGTTTTCCTTAGCGAACATGACGCAACATAAGTAATATTAACATTGCACTAATCGTACAGGCTCATAGTAATAATTATTAGTACTCATTCTATGCAAGGAGGTTATTCTGTATGCGACATTTGTATTACAAAATGTGAATTGATAAAATCCTTTTGTTTAGAGATTTATTACCTCTTACCTTCACATAACAATTGTAATGCTAACACATTGGCATATAATAGTTGGTTTATATTTTCCATAGTAGGATAATGGAAGTACCCAAATATATAAAAATCTAAACATATGTGCCTGCTTAACAAATTTATTGATTAGTCTGTGACGAGTGCATAACCAAATCATTTAGAATCAATACTCGAATTAATAATTTAAATCGTGGAAATGTAATGAGGCTACGTCCAGAGTCTAATAATAAAATGGCTTTAACGGACTTTAGGTTTATTTATTCTGTAAATCTATATTCGCATATAATTATTTTATATCACTGCAGCAAAGACCAATATTACATAAAAACAGAATTAAAGATTGACTGGGATTTTTTTTTATTTTTTATGCAATAAGTCTAATTAAGTAATATTCATTCTTCTTAAAAACTCATTAGATTTATTCTAACTATTTTGTAACTATTCAGAAAAGTTAGTTTGTTTAAAATTATTATAAAAAAAAAATCATGGTACTTTCGTACGTAATTGTATTCTTCCGATCTTTATAAAACATTACAAGAAAATATTCTTTTTAAGTTTCAAAGGTTAAAAAAATGAAACCGACTTCGACAAATTAGATCATATAACTATGGGTATAAACTTTTTCAAACTAAAAATGTCCATGATTCGCGAATATATTGTGTAACATAAAAAATAAAAAGTAAATAGCCAACAAGAAAGCTTATGTTTTACTTATTACCTTATTTATATATTTACCTTAAAACCTTGGTTTTTCTAAACGATAAATCGGAGCAGTGCAAGTTTATATTAAAATCTATATAAATAACTTTAATTTTGTCATATGTCATTCCCCTAAAATTGTCATCAAAATCCACATATGGCTTCAGAGAGTAGATACCATTAAATGGATACCAAAAATATATTGGGAACACAGAAAAATTTTAAATTAGTATTAAATGATTAGTCATTTTTTTAACAGACTAACAAGAGATGTGTCATAGTAAAAAAAAAAACAAGTTTTTGTCCGTTTATAGCCGCCATATTTATTTTATAACTTCTATCGTTATATAGTTATTGTTTATACTATTCTTACAATTAAGAAGCATTTAACCTATTTATAAAAAATATGAACCCGTTTAGGCTGCTCATTGCGCAAAAGACCTGTATATAGATCTGAATATATCTGGATTTTTTTTTAAAATGATAATATATTTTATTCAATTGCGTATTAAATGTAACTACCTCTTGTCTGGCACTTCATCCGGGTTGAATTGAAATAAATTTTAACTGAAATTTTATTAGATTTATGCTCCTTGAATAAAATACTAATTTGAATTCAATAGATCATTTGCTATTTATTTTAAACTGACGTACTAAATTCAAAACTTATGAATATAAAACAAAATTGTATATTTATGGATGTATATAGGTATATACGCAAAGGATTGCATGAGTACTATTTTATAATGCCCTGCGTCTCTAGTGCAGTTTTATATTAGTCACCCATTAGTATATTATTCAAAATCTTGTTCTGAATTACAAACACAAAAGTATAAATTAAAACATATACGCATATAGAATGTTTTAATTACGTTAAAAAAAATGGCAAATTAAATTTTATTTAAGCATTTGATAACCTTACCAAATTAAAGTAAGCACTAGAATATGACCTTTGCAAGTATTTGTCAGATCCTTATATATGTATTTACGTGTTAGATAGATCTACCTACGTTTTCGTCATTGTTGTTTATCTTAATGACTTAGATGCATTCTTGTTAAATCATATTTACCTAGGGCTTTGTAGCATTACAATGTATTTTAACTATATTTTGTATTTTGCTAGTAAGTAGTTTTGTATTGTTTAATTATACTTATGTGTTGATATTTATTACGAAACAAATAAGTATGTCTAAACTTATGTCATGAAATCAAGAAGAATTCACTAAAGTATTACGTATTGATGATTTTTTTTTAAACTTTATAAATTGCGTTTATACGCATTTCAGTTTTCTTATTTTTAATATACGTTTCACCATAATAATGTTTTTTTTTTTTTATACAACTTAGAATGGCAAACAAGCTGACGGCCCACATGATGGAAAGTGGTAACCGTCGCCTATAGACATGAGCAGTATCATGGACATAACAGAGTATACTGTTTCGCCCATGATACCCCCCATGCGTTGCCATTCCTGAGGACTCAGGTGTTATTCCTCTGTACCTAGTAAATTCACACCATATCCCACTCTTCTTCAAACTGAAACACAGCCATGCAAACACAACTGCTTCACGATTAAAACACGAATGGAACAGAGGTACCCAAGCAATCGACTTTTGTACAAAGTCTCCTTCTGGTATGTTATGTAAAAACAAGTGCTTTTACCCGCTACTTCATGCTCATGGATTATAGAAGTACAAAATAAATTACTCGTAAATAGATCACTTCTAGATGGGATATCGTAATAAAACATACGCTAGATATGAAATTAGACTTTCAGGACCTTCATCTATTAAAACTGCATCCAATTTAATGCAGTACTTTTTGTGTGATATTGGAACAGACAGACAAATGAAAAATTTTTTTCTATCATTATTTTTTTGTCATCTTTTGGTCTTATCAATTATTTTTTCTTTAATACCTCCCATGTATAGACATTGTCTACTTACAATTTTTTTCTATTTGTGTAATATAATTGAAATTTTATGGATATCATTGCCTCCTCAAAAATATGTAGAGATGAAAAGTCGTCTAAATGTGGGAATGTGGCATATCTTGTCTAGTTATCGTACCGATAAAGTAGTGTGATTGTATGTTACTTCTTTTAATGGATGATAATGGAATGGTAACCTCGCCTGCGCTAATGGTATATGCTGGCGGGGCGTCAGGTGAGAATATAAAGGTAGGTCAGTTAGCCCATCGTGATGAATGCACCTAGAATACAGTACGATGGTTTTCAGTGGGGACCACGTGGAGGTTGACCTCACAGAGTATATTGTTTGCAATGGGACTGATAGTCCACATTGCTAACAATACTCCCCCCTCCCCCCATTTTGTCGTACTTATTATGAAGTACAAATACTGTATTGTAAAATGTTCCTAATTATCTAATTCTATCCAGATAACGGCAAGTTGTGCGCGTCCTTTGATCATAGAACACAAGTATCGGATGTCCAGGGTCGCGTATATTAATTACCGGCAATTGACTTGCTGTAACATGGCTTTATGATAACTAATTTGCTGTGACTCGTATAAAGGACATGTCTTCGTCAATATATAAGAATACATACAGAAATTAAGCAGTAAAAACGGATACCTAGTTAAAAAAAAATTTGATGGCAATTGATTTTTATTTATATAGATTTTCTATAACACTCAGATGACTTAGCCTAAAATATAACTTTTCCTTTTAGTTCGTTTTTATAATTTTAGTAATTTCTGATCAGCAAAAATTAATCATTCAGGACTTATATCTCCATAATAAATACACGCAACATAACACGGCTTCCCATGAATCTATAGGGATCTCTACTTTTTTTTTTAATAAAATACGGTGTATGTCACTAGCTCATATTGCAGGTGAAAGATTTTTGAATGTCATTATATTTTTTGACTTTATCCATTACAAATAAAAAATCAATAAAATATCTAAATGTAGATGAACCCTAACGTTATATCCGCAAATAAATTAACCTACATTCAACGATGTTGCAGAATCAATTTTGCCAGGGTGTAGATCCTAGGCATCCAGACTTCCCAGGGAGTGCCCTTTGACATTATTTAGCGTGGGCACGACGCATGCGTACGAATAACTCCGGCCCCACCTCCCCCTTCCCCTAGCTTTGCCCAACCCCCTAAGCGTGGGCAGATGACGCAAAACTTGAGGTTCCTTGCCGATCACCACGTTCTATTTTTAGAACCGAACTCACTTACTTCATAAAATATGAAATCTATGCAAATTACCTTCAGAAAGCTTTAAAGAATCCTTTCTAAAAGGTCAGGACGCTTTCAGTCTTTTGTATTTCAATATTTTGTTATTTTGTATCTGTGGCCGCTATACGTTCCTTATCAAAGAAAACTAGGACAGCTTCTTTAATAAATATTGTAGTGATAAAAGGAAAATCGAACATAAAAACAATGTTAACACAATATCAAACAAAATGTATGAATAGGTATAAAAAAGAATGTCAAAAAATAGAATATATAAAGAATGGTGGACGGTCAAATTGCTAGCAACAGTATTCATAAATATAAACTAAGGATTTTAAGTGGTTTATTTTGCTAGAGTAGGTGGCATACATGTTCGCCAGTTACAGCTACTTTTAATTTGACCCGTCTTCGACACGTCACTTATTTGGTCGACATATGTCTTATAGAATAGAAGCCGACCATCTAGGATGACCTCTACCGATAACTCTATTCATTCATACCTTAAAATCTCCTTCGTAATTCTTCTTTCATCCATTTTCTCCAATTGGCCAAACGGACGCAACATAGGGAATGTCGATCTTTGTCACTATATTGTCAGTTTACACTTCTCTCTAATCTTACTATATTAATAAAAAAATATTACTTATATTTATTGCTTATTATTAAACGTATTGTATAATATACCGTAGGTATAACCATAAGGAGATAATTATTTATTTTTATGGTATAAGAATACTGTATTTTATTTAATTATAAGTGGATTATAAATGCTGTCAATTAAATTTTTCAAAGGTGTCAGCTTAAATTAATTAATTTCCTAATTACGTGAATCTTTCTTCTCTTTCAAATTAGAATTATATTATTTAAACATTATAGTATATAGGCGTCTAGACAAATACAAATACATATATTCATAAATATGAATGTGTGTATTGAATGGGCTCGAACCCGCAACCGTTTAATGATGAGGCAGTATACACTACGAAGGTCATCCAAAATGCAGAAATTATTTAATATGCATGTATACGAAAAACATATTTTGTAGCCCTGAATATTTACAAAATATATGTGTATAGACCTATACATATATTTTCAGATCTTTTGAATAAGTGAACACGTTCAAGTTAGTGATGTACCGAGTCAAGCTGACTCGAGTACTGAGTCAAATACTTATTGGGTATAACGCTCGATTACTAAATATGTGAAACTCAAATATACATTATTCGAATACGCATAATATTCAAGTACTTGCGGTACTCGAATATTAGTCAAGTGTTAATTATATATTTTTCTGCTACTGTTTCAACACTTTATTAACATTTTACTTATTTAGCAAAAGAAAATTATTAGATTACTGAACATTTATTATTTTTATAAAAAGAAACTTTGTCAGACAAAGTATTCGGGAATTTGTTTGAGTCCTCAAACTCAAGTCGGGATTTGTTTTAACGAGTAACAAAATACTCGAGTACAAAAAGACGCCAACTCGGCACACCACTAGTTCAAGTTCATGCCGTGAGCACACAATGGCGCGCGTCACCACATGTGAGTCAGGCTTGTTTTCCGCACTAGAGATCACCTCAAGGATTTTCATGTCGACAAACATACCGAACCGCTACTATGATCACGTACTACTGTTGCCATGCTCTCTTCATACAGAACAAAATTTACATTAGTAACCCTTAACGGTTGTATTTGTCCTTCAAATTTTTCCAAAGAATGTTCCTTACATACTAACACGGTACATCCAATTATTAATATAAAAGTTTCTACTTTTTTCGTTTGTCTTCAAAGTGACAGGTGTCACTTTAAGGTATATATCTACCTACATATTATTTTATTCTATTTTTTTTATGAATAAGTTATATATTTAATAACGTCACTAATTAATACCTACTTATATAATAAACATACTAAATGAAATCTATTTCCTTAGAAATAAATGCACTTGAATTATGTATACATATTACAAAGTTTCTACTTTTTTCGTTTGTCTTCAAAGTGACAGGTGTCACTTTAAGGTATATATCTACCTACATATTATTTTATTCTATTTTTTTATGAATAAGTTATATATTTAATAACGTCACTAATTAATACCTACTTATATAATAAACATACTAAATGAAATCTATTTCCTTAGAAATAAATGCACTTGAATTATGTATACATATTACTTAATATACATTAATATATTAAGTATATATATATATATATATATATATATATATATATATATATATATATATATATATATATATATATATATATATATATATATTAGCTGATTGAAAAATTAAAAAAACAATAAAAGGTTACGTCACAAAAAAATACAGGTATGTAACTAATACGAGATCAAGCTCGGTCATTAAAAAACGCATTTTAATGATTACGTATTTGTAAATCATATCGCATGACATATCCACGAGAAATACAGTTGAATTGAAATTGTATTTATTTCTGTATGCGGTTAAAAACGAAACATAATACGAGAGATGTGTTTAACATTTCGGTACTAACTTGAAATGTAATTTGTTTCAGGTCTTTCGAAAAGAAAAAGGACAAAAATCAAGCGAGTTAAACAGGCACTCGTCGATGATGAAAAATCTATTTACTGAAATCGGACAATGGGTGAGTCAAATTTTGTATTTAATTTTATAAACCTCGAAAACAAATGTTTTATATATAAATTAACATTAAACATTGAAATCTGCGAAAAACTATAAAAGGCTGTCTCTGTAGCTAAGTAATTTCACTAAATTTGTTCAACGGCCATGTTTTTAAATAATATTCACAGAAGTAAAATATATGTCACGAATATTAGTATTGACTTTCCTCTTTTTTTACGCAAAGTTCTAAAAATAAACGTATAAAAGATAGGTACAATTTATAAATGAATGATAAATTATTATTAATTTTTTGATTGGCGATTAATTATATTTAGTATTGTTTAAAAAAATTACATTTGTAAATAATTTTAGGTACAAAAATAACACATCTATATCTATATCTGTAGATAACATTTAATCGATTTACGTTTTTTTTTTATTCAATACAAATACAAAATTTATTTAACTAACAATAGGAAATATATTTTAAGTAATTTTAATACAATTTTCACAATTATTACGAATGGTTTCGTAAACCGGAGGGTACACCATAAGAACTAATTGCAAACTTTAGACGCCCTTTATGCTAAAACATGAAAACCCTTCCAATGGAGAGTATTGATGACATTTCCCAAATAAATATATCATTAAATTTATACTAGTTCAGCTGAGTTTGGACTGATTTTAATATTTTTTCGTCGGCTTATCGTTATATGACGCCGTATCACGCCCTCCCGTCAGATAACATGGATTAGATATATTTCATATCGCAATGATAATATGTTAATACGAATAACGATCCAGCTACTTATAATAATGTTGCTCATTTGTAACATAAATCTGTTTATATTAGATCGATTTAACGCGTTGGAATATAAAAATTAGTTTTTTTTGCAATATAATTGAATTGTTTATGCAAACTTCTTTTTCCGGCAAATCGTTGGTAACCTCACTAGCTATAAATAAATATCAACCTTTCGAAAACTTGAAATTACTCTGAAGTGAATAAAATTGTAAGTAATTCTTCAAGTTTTTTTAACATACCTAAAAAAATAAGATTATTTTGAATGAGATTGTATCATCACCCCTAGTTATGAATCGAATTGAATGATTCTTTTTTAATCAAAATAATCTTCCAGTATTTATCCTGTAAAAATTTAGTAATATTTTATGTTTGTTTTTAATAATTATAACAAAGCCTAATAATTATAGCAATGATTAGTTTTAAACTCACATACAGTATGCTGTTTTTTTATTAATGTTATACTTAAAATAGCATAAACTTGTTATCTAACGATTATTTCGTGCTAATAATATACTTTTATTAAAGATATATTTATCTACTTATATTATTATCGTATATTAAATTAAATCATTGTGTTCCATAAAATCTATTGCTCAGTTATTAATTTTAGCTCATGTTAATTTATATACAATTAACGGAATGTTATTTTATTTTATATCATTAAAGGTCTGTTAATGATAAAAATAATAGCAATTATCCTAAACACTCTTTTTTCTATGCTTTAATGAACACGAGCTTCCATGCTATATAAATAAAATATGTAAACTCGCGACAAATGCACTTGACTCTTGACTGCATATGTATGCGTCTCAAGGGCAAGGTTGTCACGTGGCGGGGGAGGGGAGAAACCTGCGAGTGGGGAGAGACTATGGGACCCACACCCATCATATAACTAAATAGAATCAGCTACACCCCACTTTAGTATGCAATGGAGTCGCATCGAATCACTATTCTTTATCTCGAAAAATTACAATTTAATATTGCAACAATATGTTTTTACTAAAGATCAATGTAATTTAAGTTTTGCTAAAGTATCAAAAACTATAATTTTAGAGATAAGTTTAGTAAATGGTTTAGGGATTTTTTTTCTAAATACAACGTGATTTAGGCATTCATTCTCCAACCAAAATATTAACCTATAAACATTTACTTACTCATGTAAACAGTAATAAAATATTATTTTATAGCGACAGACTTGACGTTAAGTATGTTGAAACATGTGGAATTAGAATAGATAGATAAGTAGGTACAAATGAAATATGTATGTAATAGAGAATTTTTTTCAACTAACCTCCTTTAGTATACCTATTACTTATAATTTTTTTATTTAAATGTTTAAATGAGTAAAACAATTGACTAAACAGTTTTGGTTAGACTTAAGTTTACCTATTTAGTTTATAATATATTGTCCTTATTCTGTGTGTCCCATAAATTTACTTAAATAGCACATACCTGGGTATAAAAAAATCCGTTTATATATATAAAAAGCCATAAAATTTTTAAGTATATATTTAAACTAAGAACTAGTTTTTTTATTTAATTTACTTTTCTTTGTTTATTTTAGGGCGTGTAAGACGTAATTATTTTCTCGGTAAAGCAGTAGAGTAGATGTGTAAATACTCATACTTATATCGATGTGTATTGTACCCCTCTTACCTATTAAATTAAATTCTGTATATTTGGTGTCCTTTGCTCGATATATATAGATATAAAAAATAGAAAAATATTCAAAATATTTAATTTATAAATGAATAAGTACATCATAACAAAATAAACATATTTCTTATTCCTTTAGAATTTATGATTCAAAACTCCCTTCATAGTTATTAATAAATATAGAAATTTTAAATTACTAAATAAATTCTTGAAAGTGACAGTAGATATAAATTAAATATGTCTATGAATATATAAAATGTATTGCGTTAACTGAAACAGTGCCATCTGTTATCGACTCGTGTAACAGAGAAGGCAAGGTGCAAGCAAGTTTAAAGCGAGCAGCTACACGCTTTCAACTCTGCAATAGATACTAATTTCACAATAAAGATGGCTCCACTGTGTTATATTAATCAAGAAACTCGTATAGCCTATAAAATGTCATTACATATACTTATGCAGTTTTTTTTTAATGGCTGAAAATGATTTAGTTTGCGTTGACGAAATATAGGTAGGGATATCACATGAAAATGGAGTCAGTTGACCTATGATAATGAAATAAACACTTGTAGACAGCGTATCAAGCTCTAACATACCTACTACAGATTTCAAGTTGGAACTTCAGAAACACAGCGGTGATATTCGCATCCAACTTAGTGTAGTAGTTTTTGCGTGAAGTCGAAACAAAATTGCAGACAGACAAATAAAAATTCTAAAAATTATTGTTTTGATATCCATTGGTCTTATTAAGACAATCTCATATTATTATTTTTTAAATATTTCTCATATACAGACATCGTCTTGTTACAATTTTATTATATTAATAAGATAAGATTACATACATTTACTTAAAAGAATTCAAATATTAATATTTATATAAATCGTAAAGAGATTATATGTGATGAAACGTTTGTAAATAATATTAATTGTGATAAAATGATATTCTTTGTGTAGCTCCTAATGTACATCTTATATATAAAAAGCCAATAATGAATATAACCCGACATAACAGACTTTGTGTATGTGATACGTGGTAATGGATATTGGCGAAGAAGATCAGAAGACACGGACTATCGAACGACCGGGTGCCACGCTGTGCTCTCTCGGGTTTTGGAGCGAGTGAACACAGCTGGTGGTATCTCAGTTGTTCCCTAGTTCTCCCACGCTACGATAACCTCAGTGTGATAGAAAAAGAAAACATCGAAGAAAGCATCTACCGATGAAAACGTCTAAAAGTGGACGAAGAATGTGCTATGAAGAGAAATTCTGAAGTGTGTTAGACTAGATAAATTGCATTATTAAAATATATGTATGTGTGTAATGTGAGCTATGCTAAACTGTGTAAATTGGTCTTGGGATTCATTATTATTTTTGCATTTTCAAATATTAATACAGATACAGTAACTTGAGCACAACTCACCTAACAGCTGATATTTGAGAAGTGTAAATATTTTAAACATTATGATATGATGGTTATTCTTTTAAATTAATAATTGTTTATAAGTTTTAATATTATCTATATAGATGCACTATTTATATTTATTATAATATTTTATGATACATTTGATTTAAATATGAATACATCATTAAAATAATTGTCAAAATAGTTGTACCTCCGGTGTAGTTTTTTTTTTCAGGATTTACCCCATTCGAGTTTCTGTCACTTCAACTTATTTTCATTTCCAACGTGTGTAAAAAATACGAAGTCGTATTATTTTGTAAAATTTTTGTTTCTTACTTTTTGCAACATAGTAACTAGGGATATTATACTTAGAAAACCCTATGTACCCCTATAATTGCGGAATGATTCAGTATGTTTGGTGTAATGGAATGTTTTTGTTATTTTCGTTCTCTGTGCGTACGAGTGCGCGTCACACGCACTGTTTGCGTGTCGCACTTTTAATTTAGCGCAAGGGAAAGTCGCTGTAACATCACTTTTATGAGTCCACTTCAAAAACTATACATATCTTTGTATTTTCCTGATTTTAAATAAAAGTTAATATAGTATCATATGCGAATAATATAGAGTTAATAGGATAGTTACATTTATAGTACACGATTAAATCACACCATGCACATTCACAATATCCTCACGAAAATATTAAAAGTGTTATGAAGACACTTTTAATTTTTCCGTGACTTTTTATAATATATAATTATTGCTCTCCTATTATATGGTGAGAATAAAATCATGCAAAAATTGTGCCTTAATAATAAACGGGTATAAAAACACTCATTAACAAGCGATAGTGAAGTGGTCTACCAAGCGTACACCTCTATCAATATCTTAACATTTTGCGCACGTTAGTAATAAAATGTAGAATTTTATTCACTTTGTGTACCGACATAGGAATCTGTAACATCGCACAGACGTTTATTGCCGTCTGATGCATATATATACATACAGCCTTACAAATTTATCCAAGTACCTAGTTAGTAACTGGTCGTGTTGTGAGTTAGCTATAATATGCACGTTGGACAGCTTTCACCGTAAAAGTCATTCATGACAGCTAAAATCCTGTTCTGTTATAAGTACTTTTAGGTAGCAGTACTCATTTTAAAAATATCTATATGACAATTACATTTAAAAGTAAGTAATAAAAACTTAGATTGTTAGACATTTTTAACAGGAATATACCTACTCAAGTATTTAATTCTGATATTATAAATATGCATCTATCAAGCAACATTGCTTGCATATCTTTGTTTCAGTTTGAAGGGTAGGACATGGCAGTGAAATTACAGGGTACGGAGGCGTAGCATAGACCTCAGGCATAGTAACACATGAAGGTTTTTTTTTTTTTTTTTATACCACTGAGGTGGCAAACAAGCATACGGCCCACTTGATGGTAAGCGGTTATCGTAGCCTATGAACGCCTGCAATACCAGAAGTATTACGCGCGCGTTGCCGACCCTGAAGAAACCTCTTTACCCCCCTTTTGAAGAACCCCATGCTGTAGTCTCTCGGGAAAACCTCGGCAGGGAGCTCATTCCATAACCTGAGTGTTCGTGGGAGAAAGCATCTCTGAAACCGCGTTGTACGCGACCATTTAGGCTGTAAGATATGAGGGTGAACTCCCTGCCGATGGCGAGCCGTACGATGATAGAAAGTGGCCGTAGGCATCATATTGAATAATTCCTCTGAGCACAATCCGTTGTATAAGCGGTAGAACACGCAGAGTGAGGCAAAATCTCTCCTAAGACTTAAGGGTTCGATACCGCTTGCAAGCATGGGATCATCGACAATTCTCATAGCTCGTCGTTGCACTGAGTCGAAGGGTTCAAGCTGGTATCTAGGTGCTCCCGCCCATAAGTGACAGCAATACTCCATATGGGGCCGGATTTGCGATTTGTAAAGCATTAATCGCTGATCCGGCGTGAAGTAATGCTTCGCTCTATTGAGCACACCGAGTTTTTTGGATGCCAGCTTCACCTTATCTTCGAGGTGGCCACGGAACTGTACGTCACTAGAGATGTCGACACCAAGGATCCCAATGCTTTTAGAGATGTTAAGAGACGTGCCTTGGAACTGTGGGGCCACAGCAAATGGGGTTTTTTTAGCGGTGAACGCGCAAGCTTGTGTCTTAGAGGGGTTAAATTGGACCAAGTTTTGTCGTCCCCAATCAGAGACTCCAGTTAGTGTTCTCTCGATTTCAGACACAAGCTGTTCACGATTGTTCTCCACGATGGAACGGGAGACATTGGTACGACCCGTATAAAGGGCATCCCCGGTGCTGTCATCCGCATAACAATGAATGCTACCGAAGGTTAACATATCATTAATATGCAGTAGAAACAGCGTTGGGGACAGCACAGAGCCCTGCGGGACGCCAGCGTTAATATCCATGCTATCGGAGCAGCAACCATCTACAACGGTTTTTATACGTCTGCCGGATAAAAAACTGGCGACCCATTTACAGAGGCTGTCGGGAAGTCCATAGTAGGGCAATTTCGATAGAAGACCCCGATGCCAGACCCGGTCAAATGCCTTTGCAATATCAAGACCGACAGCAAGCGCCTCACCTTGACTCTCAATGGCTGATGCCCATCGGTGCGTAAGATATACCAAGAGGTCACCAGTTGAGCGACTATGGCGAAAGCCATATTGGCGGTCACTCAATAAATCGTGATCCTCTAGGTATTTTAACAGCTGTGCGTTAACTATACGCTCCATCACCTTAGAGAGAAGGGAAGCGATCGCAATCGGTCTGTAATTTGAAGGGTCCGACTTATCGCCCTTTTTAGGTACAGGATGTACAAGGGTGGTCTTCCATGTCGAAGGAAATTGCCCTGTGGAGTACGAGATCGTGAAGAGACGCGTTAATACAGGACACAATTCCGGAGCACACTGCTTTAGGACCACTGCCGGTATACCGTCTGGCCCACTCGACTTATGAACATCTAAGGATAGTAACTCCCGCCGGACTTTACATTGTGTTATAGTAATTTCCGGCATGGAGCTTCCGCAACACAAGATGGTAGGTGGTACAGAATTACCTTCGTCCATAGTCGAGTTAGAGGCAAAGAGAATGCCAAATAAGTCGGCTTTCTCTTTAGCACTGTAGCCAAGTTACCATTCGGTTTCCGAAGTGGTGGAAAAGACGACTGACAAAAGTTTCCTTGGGCAACTTTAGCAAGCGACCAGAAAGCACGGTTACCAGAAGGAAGGCTTGATAGTCGCCTACCAATTCTGCCCACAAATTCAAATTTGGCTCTGGCAATTACTCTCTTACTGGACCTCGAAGCAGCATTTAATTTGCGCTTTGCATCACTGATTCCAGGATCAGAGTTAGTGCGAGCCGTAGTCCAAGCCTTGTATGCAGCTTGCTGAGCAAATCTGGCTTTCTTACAAGACCGGTTAAACCACGGACGCTTCTTCGATCCCATTGCCACTAGCGGGTTGGGGATAAATAGCTTCATACCTTCAATGATAGCCTCGCTAACGGCAATTGCGCAGTCGTTAGGATCATGTGATGCAAAACAGAGCTGCTTCCACGGGTACGATGCATAAAATTCTCGCAATCCATCCCAGTCTGCTGACTTATAGTGCCACACGCGACGTCGTCCAATAGGACGGGGTGGATCAGGTCGAGTGTTGGGGACATCAGCCCGGATAAGACAATGGTCGGATGAGCCAATTGGCGCATCCACTCTGACGGTATATCCATCCGGGTGTGTTGTCAGCAGAAGGTCCAGCAAGGAGCTTGTATGGTTCTCTATATCTGGAATTCTCGTTGGAGAATGGACCAGCTGAGAGAATCCATAGGTCAGAGCAAATTCATGAGCAGCTTTTCCCGCGCAGTCAGTGGACCGAGAACGAAGCCACTCGGAGTGGTGAGCATTAAAGTCTCCAAGTATCACTAACTCCGCAGAAGGGTACTGCTCGAGAACCTTATCAATCGTCGTTTGCAGGTGCTCAAAAAGACGGAAGGTGTCCAGATCACCGCTGTGAGACCTGTAAAGGCACGCGTAAATACGAGTGTGGCTCCCGTAATCCACACGTATCCATAATACTGACAGGTCTCTGTCTTCAAGGCCATGGAGACGGCGGTAACAGACATCCGTCCGGATATACATACAAACCCCGGCATGACGAGCAAATTTATGCTCGAGTTTGTAACCGGGGTATAGTAAATAAGATGTATCAGCCGGACATGATATCTGCGTCTCGGTGAGGAATAACAGAGTCGGCTCCGCAGTTTCGAGATGATAGTGAATTGCGTTGATGTTAGAATGAATTCCTCTGATATTGCAGAAGTCCACTTTAAATGTGGATGAGGGTGCCGCTGTGTAACGTCTATTTTTTCTAGATCTGGCCATAAAGTATTAGGGTATTTGGAGGTTAATAGGGAAAGATTGTGCCGATATCAAAGGAACAAAGTGGTGTCCACTCTGTCCCTGCGCTAAACAGGTTGTGCAAATTGCCGACGCGGCGGTCGGAAGGGCCCCCGGTCCCCCCACTGATGTAGTAGCCGGGTCCACTCCGGTCTCCTCCTCCGGCACGACTACCACACCAGGGATTATGCACAGGCGGCGGTTCAGCCTCCCAGGGCGGAGATTAGGTAATCCCTGGATTCGGGAACCCAACAACCTGCGGGCGGCCAGCGAGCAACCGTTTCACCGGGTCTCCCTGAACGCCGCGTCAGCACTTCGCGTCTGCCCAGCACAAAGATAGTATTAAGACACGCTGGTCCCTCCGATATCAGCACAACCCCTCCCCAAGATGGAACTGGATACCTTACTCACCGCAGGAACACAACGCTATAAAAACAGCGTTGTTTGGCTGCGAACTTCTGCAAGGTGGAGGTCCTTCCCCAGGCGGGCGGTTCCATTTATGAGCGAGATCCCGCTGTGCCCTACCTCTCTTATCTTAAGGTATCATGGTCGTTACAGTATATTATTATATATTTTGATATCTGTGGTACTGTTCATGAATATAGGTGACAGTTACCACTTTACATCAAGTGGGTCATCCATCAGCTTGTTTGCCATTCTAAGTTGGATAAAATCGTGTAAACAATTCGTAGGTGTTCTTTATAATTTCTCCACCGAATGGAAACATAATCATTATTATCCTTTTATGAAAGCGTTCTACCAAAAAAGTTTAGAGATATTATTATTAATTTGATATCTAAACATGCCTTATTAGTATGGGAGATTAAAACATGTTTATAATTTGTACAGGTCATGTTGCTTTGGGGAAAACGTTAAATTTGTACTGCTAGAAGACCTATTAAAGTATACTTATACAATCGATTTCACCCTATATATGTATGGTTTAAATTACATTTGCTACTTTCCTTCAAACTTCATCTTTATTGTGCAATACTGTTATTAATTTGTATCAATCAATTAGGTTAAGTGACATATAGTGCAATCACTTTTTGAATGGGTATCGTAAACTGAGATGCAGCGAGCGTTGCTGTACTTTAGAGGGATGCTTTCGAATCGTTATTGTTTGTAAATGACGGTGGCGTAAAAAGTAGAGAGATTCGATATTATCTGTGAAAGTTTCCGTTGCTGCTGGCAAGAATGATGAAAGAATGATGAAAGATTTTGTTTGTCAAGTGAATTTTGAAGGAAGCTGCAGTGAAATTAATAATATAGTATACTACATTAATTATATTTAATAGTCTATATAAATGTATTAAACTGAAAACAAACAATGCAATGATTTTAGTATATGTACATGATGTACATATACTAGAATCCTGTAGAAAAGTGATTTTTTAACATAATTCGATTATCTAGTGTAATATCGTATATAAAATTGATTTATATGATAAACTTCCTATATATTTACATCTTTTAATAAAACCCCAAATCTATAATAATGTGTTTCACTTGTATATGTAATATATATTAAAATTGCATAACAAATATTATGGCCTATAATAAAATTTCATAATACAATGCAATGTCTTTAATATGTTAATTTCATACGGAACTTGTGTAATTAAAACTTTGTACTACTTATAGTTCGAGTGTATTTTTATGTTTCTATTTTATGGTGTGTAAATTATTATATAAATTGAATATAAATAAATAAAATTTGTAGTAAATGCACCGCCTACTTAATTTTTTGCTTGCTTCATGGTTGACTGGTAGAAAACGCCATAAGTTGTTAAGTCCGCCATATGTACACTTACTTAAATTATATAATTGTGTATTGAAGTTTAAATAAATAAATAAAGTTTAGTCCAAGGATTTATTTTATCATTTATGAATACTTTGAATGAACTTTGAATTTTAATTTACTATATCTTATTAAAGAATAAAAAAAATATTAATTAATAATAAAAATTAATAATAGAAATAAATTGTAATACTGTAGAATAATTCAGTGTATCTAGAACACAATGAATTGTTTTTAATTATTGCAATACTAGTTATAACTCGCGTATTCATCTGCGTAAAAGTATCATCATTATCATAATATCAGCCCTTAACCGTCCACTGCTGAACATAATCTTATGACACCCATGGGAAAGGAAAAGGTGGCCTATTCTAAGCCGGGAACACACAGTCATAATAAAGCGCCATGGCCAATAAAAAGTATCCTATGTGGTAATTCCAAGATGCTTCGACGACGACCCCTCGTTCAAGATGCTTCTAAGTGCCTATCAAATTTTGTATATAGTTATTAATTTGTTGTAACAAATTTTTATTTAACAATTTTAACAGAACTATAGTAGCATAAAAACTAAGATGATATTTTCTTATTTGTTATCCGATTGCAATTGCTAAATATACCTATATAAGCCAAGCATGATAACTACTGGCAAAACTCCGCTTATTTCCAGGAGTAGTACAGTAGCAGTAGGTTTCCCAAACAGTTAACTGTTGGTATGATGATGATGATGAAATATACTTATGCCTTATTATTATTATGATTCATTTTTTATGTCACAAATGCTTGACGGATACCTAACTCATCATAATGTCATTATGAGCTAAGTAGCCGACATCTACCTATATTATTACTTTATTTGTTAATTTATTAAAATATAATTAATACGCTTGTAGATAATTTGTCAATTAGATCATTCCGGATATTTCATTACTGAAAATTACAATTGACTAGAAACAAATTGTATTACATTTCAGTAACAGTATTATATTTTCTAATATCAAATATATTTTATAAGAATATTATGTTTAAATTTTAACATCACTGTAACTAATATAGACAATGTTATACATACGTAGATAGATAGATATCTATCTACGTATTGGAGGAAACAAATAAGAATATCTCTCTTATTTGTTTCCTTCGATTCCTTCCTCTTTATTTCTGGTGGAGGGTTAGAGGGGATTTGTGTTCATATCTCATAATATTGTTCATATTAATACTTCTATAATACGCAATTTGTGCAACTGTTACTTTCGATTAATTTTCTGTGTGGCAGGTCTCGAAGTTACAGGCAAATGATAGATACTAAATAGACTCCTGTATGACAAATAGTGGATATCTACTTAGCTGTATAGGTATCGCATATTGATTAATTAACTGATGCAAGCCAGTGGGCCGAAGCCCGGCGACCTCGTAGCCTCTCCCGGGAAAACCTAGTTTACGCAACCTTCAACTGTTACGGGTACCTACGGCTAGTGACTAAGTATCTATCACGGGCGTACCTACATGGGCATAAAGTACGTCTATCTACAGGGAAAACTACTAATTCGATAGCAAACGACGATACTTTATAATATTCGGTTAATACTTTTTAATGTTAAAAAAAATCTGGCTGAAGCTAGATATT
The DNA here is from genome assembly GCF_026898425.1 of Galleria mellonella. NCBI lineage: Eukaryota > Metazoa > Arthropoda > Insecta > Lepidoptera > Pyralidae > Galleria > Galleria mellonella. The sequence goes on from NW_026442138.1 coordinate 7,337,680, forward strand.
TATACAGTACTAGACTGACTTGATCGTGTAGTCATAAAGTAAACCTATAAACCTTATAATAAAATATTGAAACCTCATCTAATTAGGGCTTGTTTAATCGGTTTCAATAATTACTTGGTTGATAGATTTTAATCAGGCCATGATAATTGCTGTGATGTTACAAAAACTATTAATTGAATAGAAAACTCCCTTGTGCATTAAAATTCTTCGAAAATGTCGTTTGACCATTATTTTATTTTGTTTTTCTACATTTTCTTGAAAAAGGTCAAAGCTAATGTGTAAGTAAGCTGCTTAATATCTAAAATTGACAAGTACATTAATCATTTACGGTTATTTTTTTTATAAATGCGTGTGGTTTCTATTAATTCGTGATTATTATGACGAACAGTATCAATATACGATAATTTTGATTACATCTTTCAATCTATTATATATTTCTATACCTGCCCGCCCTGGCTTCGTATGGGTGTAATTTTTTACTTTTAAGTACAATTTTCAAATATTTCCTTCCATACAAACCTTATTATGACAATTACAAACACAACAAAAAAGAGTTAATTGGCGTTTTGAAGTGATGCACTTCATTTATTACAGAGCGTATGCAATTGATTTTTATTTATATGGATTATGTACATAGAAAGATATAAGTTGTCGTTAATTGTAAACAAATGTGCGATAGTATGTATTAAATTTACCTGGGTTTACTATTTATGTATTGTTTAAGTAACAAAAGGTCTTTTAACGGTAATGTAAATAAATGATTTGAACGTATTACTCGTGACTCGCTTCTGTGTAAATTATCTACAAGTAAAACACGTACCTTTTATTTACATGCTATTTTAATATGTAAATATCGAAGCTACTATCACAAAAAAAAAGAGTTTGAGTTCTTTTGTTTTCACTTTAGACGGGTAAATACTAGTACAAAATGGAAGTAAAGTGCTCTTTTAACTTTTTTGTTAAAGATTTTAATAGTTTATTATTTAATATGCTGTAGAATTATTATACGGTTATTTTTATACTTTTGTTAAAATTTTATTGTTTTCAAAAATAATATACGAGTATATCCTATAGTACTAGTATAGTACAATTATGTATATAGATGAAAGAATTTTTACTATTTTAATTGAATAGTTTTTGAGTTTATTATAAACAAATAGACAGTCAAATGTTTTCTTTTTATAATATAAATATACACAGTGGAACGTCATTGAGTTTCGGCTTATTTAATTGGTCTCGATAATTACTTTGTTGGCAAGTATTATTCAGGTTATAATTATAGGGCTATTAATCATATTCGCGTAGCTACTTGTCTTCGTTTATTTTTTTAATTATTAAACAAATAATAAATATTTATAAGACAAATGTATACAATTACTTCTTCCGTTACAAACACTTTCACTAATACAATCACTATTCTGCAAGTAACTGCAACCTGTGAATATTTTCATAATTATCCGATTACATCATTAGTTTAGCGGTATTAATGAAATATTCATGATGTTTCAGTAGTTAAAGTCGTTGCAATTTCGACAAATTTAATGATATTTCCAGTCATTGTTAACTGTTTTCACCACTCTTCTGACGTGACTTGTATACCTATCTATATACTTATTTTAAACTATTTTTTTTTTCGAAGTAATTCAAGTCGTATAGTGTATATTATTTAGTTTATGACCGCTTTCTCTGAATTGGGTATTCCCTACAATTATTATTTAAATGTTAAATACCTGTAACTAATTTATTTATTTATATTGAATTGATTAATTACTAAGAGAGTCACTTCTAAGAGTTAGTTGTTTGCCATCAATAATTATTATAGTAGATAGGTATAGGTACCTACTAGAACCGGTTATACCAACGACTGTCAACATCCGGCCTTTCTTGATCTAAAATTATTCTGTTGTAAATGTTAAAGTTTTATATATCGACTAGCTATTCACGCAACTTCGTTTGTATTGTACAAGAAATTTACACACCTTTGAGAGCACATCCATTTATCTTCTTTTTTTTAATGTGGGAAAATGAAATAGTAACCTCGCCTACGCTATCGGTATATGCTGGCGGGACACCAGTGAGAGATTGATAGTTGAGGACGAAAGCAAGTCAGTCGGCCTATCGTGAAGAATTTGACAAGTATTAATCACGATGATTTCATTAATTTATTTATTCAATAACAATCATTTTCAACTTTCATTCCAACAGGACAATTTTGATTTCTAACAACCGCGTGGAGGTCGACCTGATAGGGTATATTGCTAACAATGGGGCTCTTAAAACCTATTACTAAGAAATTCCTCCCCCCATTTATCTCCTTTAGGAGGACTAATTGTAATTTTTCTATAGCCCATATAGCGTCCGATATTTAGCTCAATATACGATGAAAATTATCATAATTATAGTAATAATAGTCCAGTAGTTTTTATTTTTTAATAATTAACAAACAAACAGAAAAAAAAAATACAAAAAGGAACAAGTTCATTATTGCTATTTCCAAAAACATTCGGTGTACAGTTTTAACATCGTTACCACATTATTATACGTATATGTTAAAATAATAGACACAATACATGCTCCTACGTAGTTTCTTTCATCTTATTTTTTTATCCTAAACTCGCCGCCCACCGGATCCAAGCGGCAACCGTCAACTATATTTATCATGTGTCGTCACTCCTGAAGAATAAGGTGTTTGTCAGAATTTCTTGCTCAGGTCTAAATTACATGTTTTTAGTAAAAGTTTTATTTGAATTCTTGCACTATTCTTATAAGTAGGCTATTTCTTTATCTTATTATTATCCACCCTTTTTGTAGTCTAACTCACATATTCAAAAAACGTCAGGCGTGCTATAAACTTATTTTAGCTATTGATGTGGTTTGCGCTGAAATTTTCTTTTGCGGTGAATTCCTACTTTGAGTGACAATGATAAAACACTCTAATAGTTAAAGTAAGTTTGTAGGAGGTTTTAGTTTTTATAAAAGAGGGAAATTTTAACCCTAATTTTTCACTTTTTTCTCTTATTTTTTAAACTAAAGTTTCATCCCAATCATCTGGACGAGTAGCGGTCTTCCACCGTGCGTTTTTCAAGGCACTTTCTTCCACGCACAACCATTCTTTGGAATCAACTTCCAGCAGCAGTATTTCCGAACCGATACGACAACATAACCTTCAAGAAAAGAGTATATTCCTTTTTAAAAGGCCGGCAGCACACCTGCAATGCCGCTGGTGTTGTGGGTGATCATGGGCGGCGATAGTCACTTACCATCAGGTGAGCCGCAAGCTCGTTTGCCCCCTGTGTTGTAAAAAAAAACCATTTTATTTTATATAAAACTTATCCTGGCAATTACAAAGTCAACAACAAAAAATTAGCTAAGTAGGTAGAGCTGTTCTGAAATGATACACCTGTATGCATTTCGGTAATTGCTTTTTATTTATATAGATATACTTACTTTGAAATACTTATATAATTATGTGTAATTTTTAAAATACTTTCAATAATCTGAGGCCCTATGACATTGCCCTATAAAGTCATAGACTTGGCCTCACCGCGTCAGAATGCCTTTGGCTGAATGTTATCAGTCAGAAGCCAACAGTTACATGCCAATTGTCGCTGGCACATCCCTTCGTTGCATAAACAAGCAAGGGCAAGCCGAGTGTTGTAACAAAACATTATTATAAAATACATAGATATAATAAATTTGTCACTACACGATGTCTGTACGTAGGAAATATTTGATAAAAATTTGATACGAGACACAATTTTTTTTACAATTTTCTTCTGTCTGTTCGTTATGGTACCACGCAAAATCTACTGCACCAAATTGGACGCGGTTTTCTTGATTGTTCTCCTGAAGGTCGAACTTAATATTTGGTGTATATTTTTTTTTATTGATTCACCATTTATCAATGTTAATTATACAAACTACGTTTACAACTATATTTTTAACTACACACATAAAATGTACCGCATGTTATGTGTGTAGTAAAAAAATATACTTATTTTTCTACTTTCAAAATCCACGCGTACGAAGTCACGGGCACAAGCTAATTGTATTGTATTTTCATACAAATCTATTTATAATTTTATTAGTATCTCACTTTATTATACATCAAGTTATTTACTGAACAATATAAACTACGTACTACTTCCAAGTTGGCCGGTGTAAAATTTAATTATTTTCGTTGTTAATCTTATAAATAAATCTTATATTTTATAAGCTATTTATGTAAATAGATGCTTGATAAGTAGGGCATAACGTGATCAGTTGTTCAGAAATTAGAACCAAAGCCAAACAGTGTTACTCCTATAGTTTTATGTTCCTGCGGTGAGTAACGTTACCAGATGTTCTCAAAGTTTCAAATGTGGCAGTGATTTTAGAAATAATAAAATATTTGTCAACACTAGATGCCTGTCACGAATCACAAACGTGAGTATACTTATTATTTTTATTTCTTTTTTTTTAGTTTTAATCAAATAATTGTAACTTGTCATTCCAAGTATTATTGGATGACATTAGGGTAGATTCTAATGCGTCATTCTCTAAACCTATCTTTTAATCTAATATTTTTTCTCAAACATGCTTGGAAATGTGAGCATTATTTTGACAATCTTCTTCGAGATAAATTAAAATTGCCGTACCGGCCAGATACATGCGGGCAGCGGCCGGCAAAAGTTGTATGAAAATCCATATCTGTCGTGTTTTGCGGCTAGATAAATTACTATGTAAACTCATATCTGTCCTCTAATTTAAAAATAGAAGACCTTTTACTTCGAAACATGACTACTAAGGAGGTAACTTATAAAAGGTTTTGTTTAAATTTCGAACTGGCTTGCAAATAGAAAGCTGTTCATTATTCGTCATTAAACTTAAAAAGTAAAATTGCGTTTTTGATTTCCGCGCATTGTTTGAAAAAAGTACTATACAAGCCTTGGCCACAACTAGGCATTGATGGACTCACGTATGCGTGCCTCGGCTACGCCTCGGCCCACATTTGCACGTTCGCACGTTTTTGCGAAATTACTATTTTATGGGTCCTCTTGGCCTAAATTTATAATAATTTTAATTTAAATTAGAAATTTAGATTATATTAGTTCTTAAAATAAAGATTTCACTGATGTGAAATCAATTTTAAATTTAGAGATAAGTTTAGAGAAATCTTGCTCAGAATCGACCCCATCGATACTTATGGCAATGTCGGTTTCAAAACCATTTTAGTTTTCAGGAACAGGGAAGGATTAAATACTTTTTTATACGACTTGTAATTTCCAAGTAAAGTTGACGATCCTAATTTATTACATACTAATGATCCATTCTGGCTTCGCACGAGTACACAAATAGAAAGAAGATATGTATGTATATATAGTGTATATTACTCGCTAATAATGTAGCTTTCTGTAAGTGAAAAATCTATAATACTTAGTTAAAAGTTGAATTATAAACTAACAAACAAATAATCAAATCTTATATTATAATATATATATATATATATATATATATATATATATATATATATATATATATATATATATATATAAACACAACTTAAATCTAGTAAGTCGTGAGCTTAGTTGCCATTTCAGTTCTTGTAAAAAATTCATTATTTAATTTTTTTTGTGTGATTTACAAAAGTAAATTTAACAGGACTTTTAAACAATATCAATGTGTCAATTTAAACAAATCTATACTCATAATAAATCTGTAGAGAGGTTAATTCTGTACATTAAATATATTTCCAAAATAACTATCAGGGGGTGATTAATGAAACTTGGTTCAATTATTTTTCATACTCCTGGGCAGGTTATAGTATACTTATCATCACACTACGATCAATAGGAGCAGAGCAGTGAAGGGAAATGTAGGGGAAAACGGGAGAAGTTACTCCATTTTTAAGCTTCCGTCGCGGGTACAGCCTTAATGGCCATTTTTTTAAATATAAAAATGTCCACCCGTGCGAAGCCGGGACGGGCCGCTAGTCGACAATAAATAATTAAGGTAAGTGCTTATATACCCTTCTTTTGATTATATTGATGTGTACTTCTTGATCATACCTCTTAGTACATAAATTTAAAAATAAGAATAAACTGCAATGCGCTTCCTTATGAGCTACGGTCGGTATCCACCTGGAACCTTGCAGCAACAGCTGGATCGATAGAGGCCCACAGCTACTCTCACATTGTCATGACGACCTGCAGCCGTGACCTGGAAGGAGGAGGGAGGGGAGAGTGCTTGCATCGAACGGCCGGGCTGCATTGAGCAGTTATTTTGGTGCAGCTGGATGGCCACAGTCGTTTGCCGCGCCTCCGATAGCGCGCGCGCGCGCCTTTATACCACGTTAGAAAACGCCCCCGTGCACTCTGCCTGAAAAAAAAAAAACATTCCATTTTCAAATTCGATTGTGCGTTCTATTTTATTTGTTTTTAATCGAATTGTATTGTGTATAAAGCACTTGTTGCGTCTTGCATTCTAGCGAGGTGAAACCGCGTGGAAAACTGTTTTTCTTGGTAGCGTCCACTTTCACCGTTCGCATTCCGCGGCAACAAGCTGTTGCACTGAGTCTGCATTTGCAATATTTTTTAATGTTTGTTACGTTCAGCTGAATGTGATTACTATTTGGTTGCGGTGAACAAAATATTAATATTCAAAAGCCATTTCTAGGAACTACACAATAAAGTACACAGTTACAGATCCTTGAGAGGCGGTTTACAAATTACTTATTAGTATCCTAATATTGATAGATTATTCACAAAAAACAGTATAATGTAAATAAGTATACAATGTTTCGTCCGTTCCAAGTTAAAAAGGATTGAAAAGGTAAAACGAGCGAAATACTAAAGATATCTAAGATAGAACATAATATCGTTCATTAAAATTATTTTATGCATGCACTACACATAATTAACATGTTGTAATAATATATGATCATAGATTCATACCTACATGATACGTTCATAGATCAACATCAGGGTTCAAGTGACTAGACGCAACCCGTCATTACTATATTATTAAATGGCTTTATTGCGTCATTCCACTTTACTGCTTTATTCAATATAAAACCATATCAAAGATTAAGATAATGTAATAAGTAAGATATTATTAATATTAAAATTTAATTAAGTACTTATAAATGTAGGAAATTACGTTATATCATTCGCATGCAATCCTTTTTATCATTCCTGTAGATTTTACAAAACATCATTCTTGGTCTAACCAAGTTAAACATAATTATAATTTAAGTTTAAGTTAGAACTTAAAATAGAATTATGTGAAAAGTGTATGGAAAGTTTCAATATTTTTGTTGTCTATCAGGTTATATTTCTTTATATATAAAAATTCACTTATTATAGTATACTTAGACATATAGATCCATGTCATCCAGAATTCCTTGCTCATTTCCATAGCAGTGATGGCCCGAGATTAATTTGGGTAAAGTAAATGTACCCAGACAGCGATCAAATATATTATAAATCAGAACAAACTCTATTCATACAGGCCTAATCGATTAAGGTTATTCAGAATTTTAAACCTAATTTTTATAACATTGATGGACTAATCTCAAAACAAGCAGTCTAGATCCAGCTCACCCTCAGTGAAAGGCCAATCATTTAGAATATTTGTCATTAATAGTATAACTTTGATTATTGACATTAAGGTAACTATCAAGGTTATCCAGCGATTCTAAAGATAATTTCCATTGTAATGATAGCCTAGGTTTGAAACAGGCAATCTATGTTTCATCCGTCACCTTCAGACGGATCACTCAACGGAAGATCAAATATATCATCAGTCAGCACATTTATTTTTCAATGACCGTATATGTATAGACCAGCTGATATTGGCGACTTCGTCTGCCTGAAACTCAGTTTTATATTCCTTACTTGAGAAATGATTGATGCTGCATACAAAATTTAATCCTCTCTTTCATATAGTTTAAAATGCATTTTTACAATAAAAATAGTCTATGTCCTTCTCCAAGGTCCAAACTATCTCTATAACAAAACTCATGATAATTTACGTAGTGGTTAAAACATGAAAAGGTAACAGGCAGAGTTTCGTTTGCATTTATAATATTAGTATGGATTAGCTTAATCTTGTGTTACCATAATCAATCCATTATTGCACACATCAATATGATCGATTCGGGTTCAGTTCCTAGAACTCATTGCTATAGTAACGTTGGTCTGGGCTTAAAACCTCGTCCTATTTAATCAGCGGGAGGCCAGATACAAGCACATTGTTAATCAGTATAATTCTCTCACCGTATACGTTCAAATGTATATATGTATATTTATTCATGTCAGCATGTTCAAGGTTATCCAGAAATTCTAAAGCTCATTTCCATGGCAACGTTAGCCCGGGTTTAGCTGGAGTAAACTAAGTTTCCGCCCTCTTTATACAACGGAAGGCCAAATGAAGATATGAAAAATCAGGACATTTTTCTTTATTTTTTTTATATTAACTTAATTTGGGTTATTCAATTCTTAGAATTCATTACCATAACAACAATGTCTTAAGATTAAAATAGACAATCTAGGTCCAATCTTTACATAATGGGAGAATAATTATATTACCTATGTACATGTGTAGATTAACTTTTTATGCATATTATGTATTCACATCAGCTTGATTGATCTAATTTACCTAGATTTCCTTAAGCTCATTCTCATGGAAACAGTGGCCTTAGTTTTATTCAGGCCGTCTAGATTCATACCATCCTGTTCACTGACGCTGAAGGTCAAATATATCGCCCAGGATATATATATCGTCTCTTTATATGTATATATTAATTTGTTCAAATTATACATATATATTCACATCAGCCTCGATCGATTTAGGTTATCTAGGAACCCTAGAACATATTTCCATAGTAACGGTAAGCCGGGCTTAATACGGGTGATCTAGGTCTACCCCGCCTCTTTTAGTCAAAAGTTCAAATATATCATTTACAGCATTTTACAATATCTGTATATTTCAAGCAGAATAGCGTAAAGAATGATAATCATAAGAATATATAAAGATAATAACAAAAGTAGAGTTTTTCAGTAAAATTTAAGATATTAAGATTTTGCAATGCAAGAGCTGGCATCTGGCCAGAGATGCATTTACGAAGGTTGTATAAGGGTGAGGTAGGCGGTTAGGCTACGTCGCGATGGGGCGAGGTCATGTCGGGATGAGGAAGAGAGGGAGGGAGGGGTGAGAATGCAATTATTTACGAGCGCAACGCGCAGGTGCATCCGGGACATCCGGGTGCTAGCTATAATATCAGATCAACATCGCCCACGCACTTTGTAACGCGCTTCGGATAAGGACACTCGTTATCAAGAAGTCAAAGTGCAGTTTTCTTGCAATTTTCTTTTTTTTCAATTCTAAAGCAATTTATTAACATTCAGATAGGCATATAAGGATAACTAGGTAAGTGGTAGCACTGTTTACCTATTGTTTACATTTACAAACAACTTAAGTTTAACATTTAAAAGAGAAAGTTAGAAATTATTTATCTTACAAGATAACTTTCTAATTTATAAAAGCTTAATATATTTTTTGATGAAATTCAATATAATTTATAATTGTAATATTTGATCAACAGTTGATTTATTACATCGAAATGTATTCATATCAACTAATTCATAATTTCGCTTTCAATATCATGTCATGAACTGCTATCAACATAATACAATGTCGTATCATATGCATACCTAATGAAATAATTCGATGCCACACAGTTTAAAAACAAACACATTGCGTATTTGATTGATAAATTAAACTACAACTAAATTTCATCTGAAGCTACACAATTTATTAAAAAATAAGTAATTTGCATGTATATAAATAGGTAGTGTAAAAATATCGAAGTACAAGTTTTATGTAATGTTACATTACAATTACGCAGTTTAAAATAGACCAGCGCTATAAAGACAAAATAGTGAGTGGCCAGACATTTAAGTTCTCACTTTCATCTAGAGTCGCATAGACCAAGGGTTGAACACTTGTGTGTTTTAATACTAGCGCAAACACCGGAGACAGCAAAGCAATATTTTTTTCTGAAACCATTATAAGTGTGTAGTGTGATTCAAGTGCTTGATATTTAAGAAAAATATGTTTTAGTTACAATAATCTACTTAGAATATTTCATTTCTATACAAATTCAGTCTTGTAATGACGACAAATTCGTAACTTTGACAATCTAAAAGGGTTCTCTAACAATAATGTTAATTTCTTCTTCATTTATGAACTGAAAACAAATTTTATCTTATTATTTATTATATAGTGGAGACAAGCAGCAGCCCTAATATCGCGGTTGCGAAACGTTCACGCATGTAAAGGCAAGCACACACGACACGTTCAAAACTTTCGCTCGCGGGACCATTGACCGTGGCTCCACTTTCTAAACCATGTCGTAACCGGTGATCGCCCGCACTCGCCCATTGTAATTCACGATACGCCTCGACGCAACACGCGATGTCATTAGTACCTTTTTTGTAATGTTTTCGCAAATCCGTAGAAAGTCAGCTGTATGCGGCTGTGACGTATTGTTTCAGATAAGTGTGCACTCGTCCTTGGACTAGTAAAATGCTATACACCAATTTCTTGACCTGGGCGCAATGCCAATTCGCATTCTAAAAGGACAAAAAAGTGTTTACTTGAAAATAATATTTTTGGATAATTACATAATATTAACTGACTGTAATATAACAACTTTTTTAATACTAGTGACCTTTGCCTATACCAGGTTAGATTCTAATCTGACCCTGACCGCGCGTTCTAGGCTACCTAGAAAATGCCCTTGGGCACACTGCCAGCTCCCCCCACTAACCGCCCCACTCCCCCTTCGCCCGGCCGGGACGCTCGCGCATGCACGGGAAGTAGCATTTATTTCCAATAGGCGTTCAATAATCCAATACCTACCTTGTTATTGGCAATACCGATCATTTATATATACCGGTTATCAAGTCTCTTTCTTCATTATTTTCACATATTGTCATTGAACAATTTCTGTGGCATGGCATTCCTATAAAATTTTGTTACAAATAAGATTCATTGATTATACTTCTTGAGTATAACATACATTGCTATAGCTTTGTTTTACTAATGAGTCTGTCGAGTAGGTACCTACTATAAAGAAAATTATGTTCGATCCCTATATATTATATGTATAAATATATAACATTTAAAATATCCACATATGTTTGCACATATGCTAACATATGCTCAAATTATATTAAAAAGAATTATTCTGACTACCTGAATTGCGAACGAAATTAAATACAATATTCAGTGGTTATTAGCCTACGTAAATTTTAACCGACCGATGATATTTTGGACCTCTGCGATCACCTGAATAAACCAGACAGTTGAGCCGATGTGTATTTGTCACGGTAGCTACTACGGCCGGGCTGTCGGCGGCTTAAAATATACTTTGCCTCTTCTGTTAACACCTCAAACTCTGCCTAGGATTTGTGGGTCAATTTATTAAAAATAACAAATACTTATGCGATTGTAATGAATGCCAATTTCAAAAAGTAGAAGGATCTTAATTCAACTAGTTATAATCATCAACATTTTTTTTTATTTTAAACAGTTAAAAAAAACATTAGTCTTTTTTATTTATTTTTATGTAGTTATTATAATTGTTGTTATTGTTTAGTATAATTTAGTTTGTTGTAATCTTAATATTTAGAAATTAATTAACTGTCATATCTTATTCTTAACAATGTCGTCAAATATTTTTAGAGTATTCTTCTAACTCAGGAATGGAACACGAAACATTGTAAAATAATTTAATTAAAATGTATTTGTGTAAACATATTTCAAAATACTGTTGTAAATGAATAAAAAAGAATTAGTTTCTAATATCCAATTACTAGATGATTAACAATTGCGTATAGGTATTTAGTTATATAAGTGTTCAGAAAATATTTAAACTGGGAAGTATTCACCTATCCAGTAATTGACCTGGTCAAGGTGTACGACCGACCTCTCAAGGATATATCATATTTTAAAAATGCATTTGGCTGCCGTTTATGATGCCATAATGTGAGCACACGTGTCTGTGAGTCACATTCGTAGCTCGTGGACGTGCACCGTGAGTCAGTCGGCCTTGAGCTAGCATGGCGTAGCACAAACCAGAGATACATTGAAGTAAATAGTGATCTACTCAGGCTGCGGGCCACTTGTGACAATAACTGGCCTGGCGACGATTCGTACGGAAATTATAATGCATCATTCATACTGCGAACATTCCTTATTAACTCTATCAGTCATAATTCAATACATTTAAATCTAATAAGTGTGTGCGTGCAGCCCCACTTCAGACGTTCTTCGACAATTTAGATTCTCAAATTCGTAATGTTTGTAGAAAGATCCTGTCGTTTCCTCAGATTGTTTAACCTGGATAACTGTATAAAATATAATCGTATCCCGCAATGTTTTCGCATGTCGCAGTGAGTTGGCCGTCGAATTGGAGCGGCTATTTGTAGCGCTCGAGGCCTGCTCGCGACAATATTGTAACCGACATACGAGACCTACGCGCCGCGGTTAACACCTATTACTGTTAAGAGTCTAATTTGCTCTTCAACACGTGAGAATATCGAAATAGACGCACGCAAATACTATACGGTGACTAAAATCTAAATACATTAGAGTGCAATCATGCAAACAGATGGCAGAGTGTACGCTGACCTAGTTATCGATGCATCTGGCGCGGGCTCTTATCTATGCGCCGCTAGTCATACGCGGCCCTCCTCAAATCTACACCCTCCGCGTTGACGTCCGCTCTCTACGCAAAAACGCGAAGTCTCGTAACAATGAAGCCAATAAAATGGATCATGGATGCGCTAAGCATGAAAGCGAGCTCACACGCGGGGGAAAGTGATATGCGTGAAATCAGTTGATGAAATGTGGAGGGGCAGGTGGGCCACGGTGGCCAGGCGAGATGGCGCATCAGAGCCGTCGTTGGTGAGGGGACGCGGTTGCGTCAACTACGGCCCGCGGCCCCGTTGGCAGAGCGGGCGCGTATTTCAAGCCGGCCCGCGCGCTGCACCGACCGACCGACCGCTTTGCGAAACCGTCGGTTATGCAAGGCGTGCCGCTGCCAACTCGCGGCTGCTCGCGCACCGCCGGAAGGAAAAGTGGAACGCGCCGCAGTGGTTCGGCCGCGCGCGCCGCCTCTGCACGCCCCGCGAACTCCAGTGAAGTGTCCCTCAGTGTCGTGTCAGTGTCGCTTCTAGAACGTTGGAATTGTGTTGCGCAAGTCCTACGCCTACATCGGGATTATTTTAAACTAGATAATTAGTAGACCACGACCTCGACCTGATCCCAAGTTACAACCCTCGACCGTCTCTACACATTTACCTCCATGCACGTGCGACATCTTACAAATTATCACGTGTACAACCTATATCTTCCACTAATAGCTTGCATTATGTGCATGTGCATGTTTCTTAGTCAATATTTCTATAAATTTTACCCTTTTGCTTTTTTCACTTGCGATGTCGTCAATTGTAACACTAAAATTATTTATTCTTTTCATACTGTTTATATCTAACCACTAAATAACATTAAGAAACTAATGTCAACTCTCCTACACAGTGTGCCAAAGATATGAAAATACCCTTGCTACGCGCAAACATCCGTGATCTTAACAGGTCCGATGTCCAACAGTACCCGTTCAAACCCAACAATATTTTCTAACTCGGAACGTAATGGCTCAACTTGTGCTTTCATTTTAGAAACGAAATCCGGGGGCTACGTGACGTCACGACACCAGTCTCGCCTTGCGAAAATCGATTCATTTTCAACTTTCAGTTATAAATGTTTTAAATTGCAACTAATGTCCGTTGGGTGCAATGTTGCCTCGAGAGGGAAAGCGCTCGTTGGACCGTGGTGGCTTCCTCGAGCCATTCCAACAACTTATGTGTGCGCACATATTTTCGCCGTCTGGCATTCATTGAAAGTACAACCTCCACATCACACCACACGCATGTCCATACATCCGTAACACTGAGTACTGACTCTGAAACTAATCACGCCCATTCACATTCCTATAGCCAGATGCGGTGCCTTTTAACTCGGCCCATGTATTCAAGGACATATTAATAGCGTGTAAAGGAGAATGAAGCGGACACATTTATCATGCGAGTCCCATACTCGGCGCAATTGCACAATGCAGCTTATCTAGCGCATGAGAGCCGACTATTATTTGTCCTACTTTCTTGCATAGTCGATCTTACGATTACATCGGTGCACTTTCGAGCGATGGATTGTCGTGACATAACGTTAGCTCGCTGGAATAAGTTACGTTCACTTTTGGGTACCAAACGCGGTTTAAAGGGCGAAGGTCTTCATCTTCATATGTAGTTTTGAGAAAAATTCCATCATTACGTATCATAAAGTAACTTTCTTAACGCCTTATATAAATTGAAATAAATTACAACATTACTGATTAATCATTTGTCTAATCTATGTTACTAATGCGACTAAAAATTGTAGAAATCATTTTAAATGTCTGGCTTCATTATAATAACGTGAAATCGACCTTCAGTGGCTACGTATGCGTATAAAAAGTACCGAATAGCAACAATACAACATGGTTATAAAGTTTCCTTAGTAAATAAACTATAGTATCATCAATTAATAGTCACAATGGTAGAAGATGTAAAGATGTGTGCAATGACACAGTTGAATTGCATGGTATTACGTCAGAGCTGCATCTGTAAAGCTGTATGAGTGGGCGTCTGCACTGCAGTTAGTATTAACGACTAGTGTCCAACCTGAGACGTCTGCGTCCTCGTCCACCTATCTTGTTAAATTCTATTATAAATTTAGACATTATATTGTACGTAACATGTAAATGTGTAAATTTCTGATAGTAATTAGTAACGGTAGATACATGAATTAATGCACAGGCTAATATAATTTGACACTTAACCGTTTAAAAAAAAAATAAGATGAAATTAATTTCGAACTATGATTATCAAAGATACATAGACTTTTTTAATATTTTGAAATAACTTTTCTTATACTATAATTTTCACTTTCAGTGGATACGAAAAAAGAACTTAATAATAATTGGGAAAAACTATTGAAGTACTTAGTAATAAAAAAAAAACTCACTTATACTAAATAATAATTATAGAAATTTGCTGAAGTACTTAGGAATAATTAGTAAAAATGACGTCTTCTTTACATTTAAGAGTATCCTCTTGTCGGTGCAACTAATTCAAAAACTGAAGTACTCAGTAATAATTATACGATGTGTATTTTGATTTATGACAAGTGCATATAACTGCAATAGAATTATTTTGCTGTGTCCAATTCTCCTGCGGATGGGGGCAAGCGCAAGCCGGCGCGGGCGCAAGGCCACAACTATGACCTAATTGCGCCAGCGTTCACCTTTGTTTAACTGACTGCAACACGCTAAACTGAACCTAATTCATCTCGATTACTTGATCATTAACTAGAATCGTGAACAATACGATTGTAATATGATATTGTTATGATAACACTAATACGGGTGAATAGGTACATTTGTCTGACAGATAATTTTAGCTCGAAAATTACCTAATTTTAATATTAATAAACTAATTTTAAATGTCAACTAAATAATTAGAAGGTAAAAATAAATGTACTTAACTAAAACGTAAAATTTCATATCACATACGTCTCTCGTTTTATAAAATTTTTACAAACTGGTTTCGTCTTCCCATTAACATCTAATTGTATAATAACCTCGACAAACGCGACTAACGCTTACAGCTTTACGTAATTAATGTAAGTACAACTTTACTTATATATATATATATATATATGAGTAGACAGTTAACCTATTGATACAGTACATAATATATTAATATATATAAATTATATATGTGTACATAAATTTATAAAATTATAATTTTATTATTTATATATTAGATATCAATCAAAATAATGAAACTTACACTTAATAATTTATATATTTTTACTGCTCTAAAATTTTATGATATAATATATACATGTATAGATAAACAAATTGACTAAGCTTTTTTTTTTTTATTTACATCACAAGTATGTAAAAAATAATAATAAAAAGCAATAATATATTGGGTGATATTTGTATTTTAACAGGCATTAAGCCTGTTAAAATTCCCACTGCTGATTTTTTTAAATTTAATTTATTTTTTAAGAAATCCAATCCAAAATAATAAATTTAAAATAAAATAAAATAAAAACACTCATACATTAAAAGTACAAGCAGACGAGACGACATAAACAATTTAGTTGTTACAAACGTTTACCTTGATCTATGCCGCTACTTGATGAGGGTACATGTATGTACAACAGTTATTACATACAAACAGATAAAATATCATTTTTATTTTTAAATACATACATAGTGCCACATTATGGGGATGATATAAAGTGGTCACGTTACCTATACACCAAACATATAGCACCTTAGTCATAGGGATACCATGAATCCATGCTTCTCATGTCTATAAACGACGATTATCATCACCCAACTATCTAATTATCATCAACTTGATCGCATTTCCAAATTGCACAAACAATTGTTAACTTCACTGTCGTGTATCGATAATGAAATGGTAAATAATAACATTTTCAAATATAATCCTATTATCTTATTAATATAATAAATGGGAAAGTTTATTACGATGGATTGATAGATGTTTGTTACTCTTTCACGCAAAAACTAGTAAACGGATTTGAATGAATTTTCTTATGCAAGTAGGTTATATCCTAACTTAGCACATACGATATTTTATGTACTGATATACGCGGGTAAAGCGCGAAATACAGCTAGAATAAAAGAAAAAGTAGTAGTATAGTTGTATTTCCATAATGTTATTGTTCATATTTCGGACAAAATTCAGTGCGTCGCTGGCATCTATGTAACCCTTACCACTGCCTATAATAACACTTATAAGTAGAATATGTAAAAAATTATGGTAGTAGTTAAAAAATACTCTAATAATTCTGGTACTACAATACATATAATATAAACAACTAACGATATTTTCAACCACTGGGACATTACATTTATTGTCTCTCATTATTTAAATGTCTAGCTTTCTCTCAGCACTTTCTTTTGGTATACGTGTTTAAAAATCACACAAAGCTTTCGAATAACATCGTGGGAGATTTTAACACAAATGGCGTAACTTCTTCTTTCATGACTTTATATGAGTCTGGGGCTTTTGATGAATAACTAAAAAGTCTGTTTTCTAGCCAATTGACACTAAATTTTGTAATGTAACTAAAAGTGTACAGATTTGTTATTAGATTTTGTATACTAAAAACGTAATATAATGTTATATCTGTTTGTTTTGGGAGTTAATCGATGCAATTTTCAGTGCCTAGTGTGAATTTTACAAAGATTTATAATACGCCAACGTTTGAATTTACATCGATAAGTGTGTATCTCAAATTTAATTGTGCCTCTAGCTGATGGTTTCGGTAACTTATATTTACATACGAATTTATCGACGTAAACTCGAACGTAGTCGTAACGTAAATAGTTGTGCAACTTGCACTAGACACTCAGTACGCATCACATGCTATCGATTCGACCTCGCAATCCATCAGCATCCTTAGCGTCAATCAGATTTGAAGACAAAGACGACTCATTTATGCATAGAATAACGATTAGCCAATCCATACCATAACACGTGTTGCTACGTGATACTAACTAACATCACTTGTATAATACTAACACCCAGATTGAATGCACTAACAAAGCTTTTTTTTTTTGCAAATATCCTATTACTTACTTGTATGTACAAATTCTATAGACAACACTAATTTATGTAGTGAAAAAACGGCAAAGACGTTCCGTGAATTGTGACATAGACAGTTTAGTGATGCGCCACACGTAACGTACATCGATATCGACGTTTTGATACGCCCCGGAGTTCGTGCCAGGAGTGCGTTTACAAAGCACGCGATAAGTTTGCGTTATAGCAAAACTGACACTGTAAATGCACTATCTGGTACGACACACCGGGGCGACTTGCGACGTTCCTGACCTGCCACACCGAATAGCGAGAGAATAGTTATGTGAACTGATACGAACACTAAGTGCTATAATTCTGACACTATCTTTATCTCTCTTTCTCTATCTCTTTATTGCCCTAATACTTAGATAATTTTAATATTATATTTAGTTATGTATTTACATAATATGAGATATTTCTAATTTGTTATAAAATCAATTATTCGTTTTCATTAATTTTTAATATACTTATTACCGATCGCTAATTTTAAAACTGAACAGGTAATATGAAAATCTCATGTTATAGCAAATGTTATTTTTATGTGCTTTATAAATTTAATTTAATATAGACCTTATTTAATTCCGTATCATTTTGTGTATCAACTTTATTTTTATTATCCATATGTACTTGTATAGTATTGTAATTGGAATATCTTTTTTTTTTTTCTTAATTTCATGTATTATACTGTTATTTTATTGTCTGTGTTTCGTGTTTTTTATTACAGTTGGATCTCCAAATTATTTTTTGTTTTATTTCTAACTTAATTCCAATTTGTTTCCTACCTATATACCTGAATTTGAAAATAAAAAAGCATTCTTCGTAAGTAACAACTGTCACATACATAATAGCAGAATTAATTTTATACATATATTTAAAAATAAATACAATGAGAATAAGCTTGTCTATGACAAAATGTGGTTCATTTATTACACAAACAAAGACAATGATAATGGTAGGAAACAATTGTAGCGGCAGTTCCCGCGTTTAGCCTTCGAAGGTAATTACAGCTGTGTCTCTTGTTATTGCAACTAAGTGGGGATTTACCGATATAGTTTATTGTTAGGTAACTTAACCAGAAAAGATAAAAAAAATCTTTTCAAGTTGCTGTCGGCTTCATTTAAACTATTGAAAGTTGTATTTATTTAATAATTTTTATAATAAATAAATAATAAAAATAGTATTTAAGAATGATAATAGGATAATTGTAACAAATTCATATTTACGACCCGATTCATACGAGATCAGTGATCATGATTAAAATCTGGCTTGAATATATTGAAAAATGTACGTATATCCATTAAATTTTTTTTCTAGCTGCTAATAAATTAAATTAATCTGAAAAATTGATACGTTTCAAATAATCTTAGCAATTCATGAGCAATTCCAATGCCACGTCAACCACACGACAACAGTTGTGAAGATATTAATTTATTGTGCTTTAACCTTGTAAAATACATTATTTTTATCTAATATGAATTTAGTTATTACAACAAATAATTGTTATAAGAAATTAATTATATGAAAACGAATTCGACGACGTTTTAAATGAAGACTTTCACTGATGCGAATATTGAACGAGAACACTCCTTGACAGCTGTCAGCTTTTTCCACAGTCCCACCTAAATAATGGGCGCGGTATAATTAGAGGCACGTTGAAATAGCAACAAACAATGTTGCGTTCCAGTATTCATAGATCCACTATTCTCGGGCGGCCTTGGAGATCGTACCGCGTTACTGGTACAGTCGCGCAGGCCAACCTAACACTACATAATTTATCAAAATTATGTACACCTTTATGTCACTATAATTGCCTTGACATGATTATAATAATAGATCCACAGTTACGCACTAAAAAATAATTACACTAATCACGATACGAACTATTTTCTGGGATGTTTTGTATCGAATAAATAACATAAAACGTGATTACGTCACTACGTATTGGAAACTTGTAGTGATGAGGCTGAATGGAATTTAAATATAATATTTAACATATTTTGTAGAACAAAATTAGAATAATTAGAATACTTTTCAAATCTTATGCAATTTGACAATATTGAAAATGCGTTGTGAACTTATAAGATAAATTTTTTATACAACTTAGAATGGCAAACAAGTTGACAGTCCATCTGATGGAAAGTGGTAACCGTCGCCTATAGACATGAGCAGTACTATGGACATAACAGAGTATACTGTTTCGCCCATGATACGCCATTCCTGAGTACTCAAGTGTTATTCCTCTGTACCCAGTAAATTCACGCCATATCCCACCCTTCAAACCGATACAGCCATACAAACACAACTGTTTTACGGTTGAAAGACGAATGGGACAGAGGTACCTAAGCAATCGACTTTTGTACAGTTACCCTCTGGTAAATATAGCTCGTTAGTTCACATTTGGTCAACATAAAAACTGTGTTATTCCCAACAACTAGCTCTTCGACGATTGTACACGTTATTAAAAAAAAAATAATCCGAGAAACAACGGTAGGCTCTTTTGTTGGAGCCCTTCACGTTGGATTCGAATATGCTAGATGAAATGCATGGAAATGTGAAGAAATCGAGAGAGCGTGCACAGTCACCACAAAAGCAACATCCAGTTAATGTCTCTGACTACTCAATTTAAGATTACGGTCGTGAGTGTATATTTATTTTACGATGGTAAACTTTTTATGACTCGACTACATAGGAAAATAAGAACAGTAATAAATTATTGTATTTTAATCTGAAGGGTGAATTTTTAGTAGTTACACATCATATAGTATATTCTAAATACTCGGTATGTGAATATTACAGTAAAATGAGAAAAGAAAAATACAAAATTGCGATAAATATCGACATTCTTATTTAGTACTTACATCTTTTTGATGAAAAATTACAAAATATTACAATATCTTCTATATTATCTATTATATATAAAATTTACTTATAAAATAAGAAAAGATAGTAAGTACTTATAACATTATAATAATACATTATTTTTTTTATATATAATGCGTTTGGGTTGCCTCGATTCATATAAAGGAATTAAAAAAATTTTGAAAACTTAAACGCAACGAGAACTGAATTGTTATATCTAATTTAGTTCAAGTTACAATGTACCTAATATTAAACCGTAAATATAAAATGTATATTATTTTAAACTGTACTGGTTATAATGTGTTAGTAGGTCAAGTGTGCGAGACAACCACACAATCGGTCCCGGAGAAGCCTTACACAGATAAACAAACAACCTTGCAGTGTAATCTCATTTTCATACAATGTTCGTATTTTTCATGTGAAAAAGTGTGATACAAATAAATCTAGGAATATGTTGCAGTCTACTTGTAATTTTAATTACGAGTTATTTTTTTATTTTAAAATTACCAATACAAGATTAAGACTCATACATATTCCTTGGTCGTGTTTGTTTTTTTTTTTAATAAATATTTTTGTTTGATCATTTCGTTTTCATTCTTCATTAATTGAAATTCCCGTAGGTAGGTAAAAATAGCCTGTGACGTTACCCCAGACGTAATTGTTCATCGGATACTGGCAGTTTATTGTGTAGAGCGGACTATTCATATTGTGCTTATCATATTATTAATTTTAATTAATAATAAATTACATTGATGTCTGCATTAACGAATAACTAGATATTAAAAAATTCGAGAATAAAATACAACCTATGGGTACCTCTCGTGTGTTGCCACAATCTCGACGACTAAGTTTTATGCTATATGAATACAAAACAGAATAATTATTATGTCTATGTCTCTCAAATGTCAGAGATTACACTGAAACTTGAATCTGGATATATTTTTACGCCGAATTGCACAAATATACATATGTCGACATGTAAGAGGGGGGGAAGGGATAGTAATTGATTTTAATAATCGCATTGCTATTTATATAAGCTATGAAGTCGACCTCCGCGTAGCTATCACTAAAAATCATCGCAGTTAATTCCTGATACTTAGCTAGCATACTATACCGCTACGGTAGGCAAAGATATCATTCCATTTCCATTCCTTTAAAAAGACAATATATAAGATGATGGCAACGTCAAATTAGCCAATTATAGTTTGAGACAATATAATGAGAGTCGTATATAATTTGGAATTTTGTTTTACAAAAATAAAACAACGACTTCAGTGGTAACAAAATTAATATAGGGACCAAAACACGCAATCTCTTTCGTTTCTCTGAAGTGACGTGAACGTGACAAATTGAACCGAAATTTTTATCTCGAATAATTCTTTTATACCAAGTACGAAATCTCTGACAGGTTAATTATTAATTACTCTAACGCCAAACTTTTTTTTCTTATAGAATATAAAAACTATTCTATCTCCCAAGTTAGAGCAAACAATACACGTCTATAAAGGTTCGTTATATAATAGCTTGAATGAATATTGTGATACGGATTTTTATATGCGAGTAAGAATATTTATAGGTCCTAATACATACATAGGTAGTATGGTACTGTTCATGTTTATAGGCGCCAGTTTTTTTTGGATGATGATGGAATGGTAACCTCGCCTAAGCTATAGATTTAGACTGGCGAGGCTTCAAGAAAGATGATAAGTGAGGATGAAAACAGGTTATTTAGTCCATCGCGATGAATAAATCTGGAATTCAGCACAATTGTTTCCAGGGGGGCAACATGGGGGCGACCTGGTTTGCTAACAGTGGGACCCTTAGTCTCCATTACTACCACTTTCCATCATGTGGGCCGTCAGCTTATTTGCTATTTTAAGTCGCATAAAAAAAATAAGTGATTACAAATACTGGGCTCTTAATGATGTCATCATAAATTAATTAGACACGTATACCTAAGCAATAAATGTTTATGTTTATTATTAGTAATGGGTACATTCTTGTAGTTGCATATTTACAACGTTACGTATAAGTTACGTATATAAAATACGTAATGATTAATTGGAAGGAGTCTGGCATAATCTCACCAAATATCATTTACATTTATTAGTATCTTTAAGAGATTTCTCGAACAGTAAAATTAAACGTTTTTCGAAATTACATAGTTCAATAGTTTTAAGACCGATATATATATATATATATATATATATATATATATATATATATATATATATATATATATATATATATATATATATATACACAATCTGTAACATCACATAGGTAGGTGTTTGGCAAGAATAATATAAGGTTAAGCTCATGTCGTGTTGATTACAATTAATTAATCGGACGCTTATAAATAAACAAATTAAAGTCTTTTTGTGAGTCAAATTAATGTATGGGAATTGTAGATGTCCACAAAGATATTTACCTGTTACTTACTACTTATACTTTTTTATAGATAAAGATAAAATAGTGCCCCCTGTAATGTTAATGGTACAAAGAATATAAACAATGGGGATGATGTCAGGTCAGTTGGTCTATCGTAAATGTAAATCTAAATTTATGGAAATATAGATATTTGTGCCTGTCAAGCGTGGCAACTATTGGCAAGACTCCCATTATGGAGAAGGTTTATGTTCAGTAGTGGATAGTTAATTGTTGAAATGATGATGATGGGTATTTGAAATGGTTGAATACCTATATGAATTCTAAGAGTTTATTCATAAAAGGTAAAATCTCCAACAAACCTACCTTGACTGTTTTGGCACTTTCTTTCAAACTGAGAATTTAGCGCACAAGTATGTGACAAAACAGTTCTACAGACAAAATAGCTAAAGTAGGTTTATGAGAGGTTTGACTTTTTATAAATGATGGGGTTACTTGTTAGTTAGAAGTGCAGCATTACATTATAGAGGTAGGTATGTACACGTTTCCATTAAAAGGTTGGCAAGTCAAACCACAATCCACATTAGGAGTATTATACAGTGAGAGAACTGACAGTAACGAATCGCATCTAATTCTTTGCAATTAATCCAAAGTACTATTTATCCTATGGATAATACAATGCCATTGATTACTCAACAGCTGGACGTGCCGTGTTAGTAAGATTCTACATTTTTTATCGCTTTGCATCTCATGCTCCTTTGGGAAAAATATTCAGTTTGCTAGTGCAACAAGAATGCTAATAATGTCGATTTCTCCCAGACATAGATGAATTAAAAGAGAGAGAGTGCGGAGAAAAGTCAAAGAGAGTTAGAAAGAAAGGCGCACAGTCCAATAAGGCGTAACATCATACATACTTCAAAATAAATTATCTCTTATTGATTACGATATATTTAATTTTAATTAACATGGTTAAAGACAATTTTTCAATGAATGATGTCTTAATGCAATATAAAACAATATAGTTAGAAAGATCAATTTAATAAATATACTATGGAGATCAAATTCAACATATCTCAGTTTCTATATTAGATTTTTACGAAGGAAAATATCTATCATAAATGTTTAGCTAAAGTTATACAAGACATTATTTATCTATACAAAAAATACTCAAACTCCTATAAAATTATTAATTATTTTATGTACATCATTAAGAAAGTTGCGATATATGAACAAATATTGCAGTATAAACTTGGTATCAAACAAGTAAGTGAGTACCTATCTAACACTAATACATATAATATGTAAGTAGCACATGCTTTAACTATATGACCTCCTACGATATCTAGAAACTAGTTAACTTTATAACATCAAAATAGTAAGCATGCTATATTACAAACTGAACTCGAAAACGGTATATGAGAGAAACATGGAGCTAAAAAAATTGGAGTTGCTAAATACTGATGCATTATATATTTATTTAAAAAAAAACATGTAAATAAATATACTATACTATGTATTATAAAATATATATTACGTCATAGCCAAGCTTTTCGTAGTAACTAAATATCAAAAAAGTAATTGATTAATTGAAGATCTGTGAATGAATTTCGAAACCTAATAAAAAATTAATACAACGAACTTGATACAGCACGATGAACTTACGAATATTTTTATAGAAAAAAAAAGAGAGGGAGGGAAATAAACATACATCAGACAGAGTAAAAAAGATGAATCGTGTCACGTCAAAAAGTTCATCATGGTGAATCTAAGAGCTCCACCGGATTATAAAAAAAAGAATACGATCCTTATAGACACGAATAACACTATGCTACGCCGCGCAATTGCGCCAACTTACTTTATTGCACTGGATTTATCAATTCACTTCTTCAAAATGAATTGGCGCACAGCGCAGTACTGAGAAAAATGAAATGATGTTGGAGAAATTAGGCTATTTTTTTTAACTTGTGGGTTACGCGTTATCATGTGCGCCGCGACACAATTTTGAGTTAATGAGTCTGAGCAATAGGGACCGCTTAAGTGAGTGAGTTACTGCAGAAAAATCGTTGAGTTACCCATGACTAGATCCTTCTGAGCAATAGGGAGCGCTTAAGCGAGTGAGTTACCATAGAAAAATCGTTGAGTTACCCATGACTAGATCCTTCTGAGCAATAGGGAGCGCTTAAGCGAGTGAGTTACCGCAGAAAAATCGTTGAGTTACCCATGACTAAATCCTTCTGAGCAATATAGTTAAGACATATTAACTCCTGAACTAGAAGTAAAAGCGCTGAAACAAAATCCTCTATACAAAATAGAGATCTCCTTATTTTGTCTAGAGCTAAAATACAAACGAATCTATTGATATAATCGTTATGGCTATAGAGTCCACGAGTTAGAATGAGATAGCGACGTGCGCTGTCTTGTTTTTTCTCATGTGAGCACTTGCCGAAACGATTCTTTCGAATGATTCGTTTGTACCTTATCTAGAAGGCCTTATTTGGTTTGTTACCTACCTTTATCTTTGAGAGAAATTTAACAAAACATGTATTTGAAAATATTATATCCATTAAAATTGTAGTAATTTTACAAATTACTACGTACTTTTTTGTAACATTGCGTCTACGTCTTTAGATCAACTCACTATACTATAAAATGAAAATAATTATTAACAAAATAAAAATTATTACTAATTTTTATTATGATAAAAATTATTTTTATATTAAAAATATGTAATTTATTATATTACTCGTAATAATTATTTCTGAATGATTCTTACTCAATAATGGTGAAGTGGCTGAAACTTTGTACTTCTGAGGCTACGTGTAGTTGTCGTCTAGTAAGCTTTACGAGTATTAGAAGCCTTCGTGGAAATGAGAACGGCCTAGAAATCTTGTCACGAGATGGCGCCGACCTTATAATTGTAGAAGTATCTTATTTATATTTGTAAATAAGATATTATTTTTTATTTATAAATAGTGATGGGTAGTATCAGGTCTTGTGGAACCCAATATATAGATATGTATTTGGGTCCTCTGAACATTGATGGTGGAAAAAAGACTTATTTCATTGTCGCCCATGTCAATCGCATATCTATGATAATTTCGGTGAAATTCTTCGTTATTGATTAACCGATATTTAATGTATCAGTTATTGGGCCAATATATGGATATTGTATCTAATCATATGTAATAAAGTAAAATAACGTCTAATTATATTCAAAACGTAAACAACTAGATCAACGTACCTGTATTTTAAGATATTTTTCTATCGCAATGCGGATTTTAAAACATCGTTGACGGTGACCAATTATACTCGTACAACTTGTAATTTATTTGGTCAACTAATATACATATTTTTATGTGGCTATGACGTCACACAGATAAATAATGACTTGTATTCGTAGATATAAAAAAATCCTAGACTCACATACTCATATAAAAGATACACATAAAAAAGTCCCCAATAATAAAAAATATTTTTTTACAGTTACTTACGGTATACATGAAACTTCATGTCTAAATATATTTTATGCAAAAATATATACATAGCATATTTCGCTACAGATTGCACAGGATTTTCACTAAAGAAGAGAAAAGTTGACATCTTTCTATTTTCTTAAGCACATTTTAGTCTCAGATTGTGCATCTTGGGTTTTTTATATATCAATGATTGTGTTCATTAAAAATGCACACTACGGCCTCTATCAATAAATACTATACTACTAAATTGTAAATAGGAAGGTTTGTTTAGATGTTGGATTTTTATTAGTTATACTTCCTGATAACGTGTTATTTTTATGAAACATAGAATAGTGAACAAGTTACGACTCATCTGATGGAAAGTAGCAAATCTCGCATAAGCAACCAACATGAACGACGCCATGGACACAAAAAATACATGGTGACATCTAAGCTACGAGTACAAATCATGAGATGCTATTCCTGAGGGCTTAGTTGTTATAAATTGTGTATCTTGTAATTTCACTGCTTTATCATTCAAAATGAAACAGCAATACACAAACACAGCTGCATACGAACGATTTTTGTACAAAATTTTTGTTCGATAAAAGTGTTACCAGATCCTAAATAGAAAAATATTTGTTAAAAAAAAAAACATTATTTTTATAAAAATTTTTATAACAATTTTAAAAATGTTAATAAAATAGAAAATGCATATTCCAATAATTATTAAATGACTGAGAAAGTTCGAATCGAACGTTGTATGTACGATCGAATGTAGTTTCAAAGTATCTAATCAAATTAAATTAATTCTGATTACGTTAAAGTGGTGAAAATAGGATGTATGTGGTACGTAAGGAAATTTTTAAAAAATATAACAATAAATATTTAACATCAATATAAAATCATAATCGATAAGTATAATGCTACATAGATAGACCTTTAGACTTTGAACGTTGAACAGCCGTAGATACCTGCTCTCTTGTATGTAGTTTTTTTAATGGGTGATAATGGAATGGTAACCACACCTGCGCTAACGGTATACACCGGCGAGGCACCAGTGAAGGATAATAGGTGAGGATGAAGCAGGTCAGCCTATCGTGACGAATTCAACAAAAATTGATCACGTTGGTTTCCAGGGGGAACTACGTAGAGGTCGACCTAGGGCAAATTGCTAACAATGGGGCTGTCAAACTCCATTGCTAACCACCCCTTTCCCCCCTCTTGTATGTAGTTGCATTTAGCAATTCTATGAATTGAACAAAGATATTATATATAATTATTTATTAGAATTATCAAAATCGGTTTACAAAGATTAACATCGAATTTACAATCTCTCCCTTTTTGGGATCTATTAAAAATGTAAGGTACTGAGGTATCATTTTTTTTTATTATAGCACGACATGTGACCACACCATCCTGAGCACAGAGACAACATGATTCATGAATACGATCAAACAAAAAGAGAATGATTCACTCTCAACGGTTGACCGCACTATGCACTATATCTTCGTTACATATCAAAACAGCAACAAGACTATTATTTATTTTTATACTAAACTATTATTATTTCTTTCAGACACGCCTATTCTAACCTACCTAAAGTATTTTAGTCTCATAATTCTTGTTTATAAAATTAAAATCCGTTAATGTAATAAATACATCCAGTATTTATTACACAGCATGTTTATTTTGTAAGTGAGCTGTCAATTTTTGTATTAAAAATAAATAAAAAAAAAGCTATCAAAATTATCTACCTAGAAAAATCTATAAAATATTCAAGTCATAGGTCACTTGCTTCATATTGGATTTTATGAACTGTATACCGAAAGACTTTAGCGTTGGTCAAATTTGGATTTATAATGAATTTATGGGTTGAGGTAGTGAGCCACTACATCTCACCATTATTTCCATAATTAGGCATCATTCAATGATGCCCATACCCATTGTAAAATTATAATTTTTACCCTTTATATCAGATAAGCCATCAGCTTATTTTGAAATTGTATAGGTTACCAGTCTTTATTTACTTTAGACCAAGTGTTGCCATCGTCATCATCGTGTCAACCGTTGATGCATACTGCTGAACTGTCTTCTTTGTCTAGATTACCATAAAGAACGGTTCTGACCACAGCCATTAGATTCTCTGTAACACATTTAAGGTCTTAATAGAGAATACAGGTTGATAAAATTAAATAGAGATGATGTTTTGAAAAATCCTAATGAAGATAAACAGTTTAGCTCAATTAAGTGCTTAATCGTTATTATTTTAAATGCGTAAAGAGACGCTGTGATGTAAAGCGTCGTACTCCCCCTGAAGGAGTTATCCGGACTAAATCGAATCAATTGTCAGAACCTACAAACATAGTATGTTCATAATAATACGTTTATTAAAACTAAACATAATACATTTATTAAAACTTACTTAATCACTTGAGTATCTAACACCTCTATTCATTGAATGCCTATGAGACACGACAATGCGGAAATGTCAGTAATGCCCCTACAAACAGATATAGCTCAAGACTTGGCAGTTCTTTTTTTATGGTACTTCATAACAACAGATGTCGTACGCAATCTGCATTTTGTTTCATTCGTGTCCATATAAATTTAAGACCTCCCACAGTTGCCTACTGAATATTAAAATATCATCTTTGATTGGAATAGGTAATTAGTATACGTTTGTACCTATATAGGAAATTCTAGGTATTTAACATCAATTTATTGCTCATCAGAGTCTACTGTATTTTGAGTTTTCATAGAATTAAATACTTATCATTTGTAGGCACAACTTAATATGGAAAATTCAAAAATTTACAATAGTTAGTTTAGTTTTAAGGCAAATTAATATCCCAAGAAATAAGAATCGTCAAATAAGAATTTAGATTCAGTAATGATATAGCAAAACGACCTGTCTTTATTATCACTTAATCAGCTTTCATTTGAAACACGTACAATGAAACAAATAGCGGTTGATATGGGAACTAAATAAGCACAAATTAAGTAATAGCAAATGGCAGGGTTATTGTTTCATCCACTCAAAAACTCTTATAATTTTGTCGTGACATTTTCCGATAAATATCTGTCTCATCGTCTACCGTATGTCCCAGCATAACTTTTAAAGTTTTAGCTTGTAGGTAATATCGTCATAGTCGTAGAATCTTGACGGATCTTTATATGTAATCTTTGTCAGATCCGTCAGTATTCTACGACTATGACGATATAGTCTATGATTATGTTATATGTTATGTTAAATATGATAAGTCTATGGTTTTAGTTCGAATAAGACTAAGTAATTCTAAGCCCTGATCCCGTAGCCTTTGATCAAATCTGTTTGCCTAGATTACTATAAAGTATTTATGTTGACTGTTTGGTAAAATATAATAGTCTGACAAATTACCCTGAATACTACAAATGTCTTCCGAATTGTATGTGTCATTACTGTATCATATGTAAGTGATGACATCACTGAAACTAAGATTCACCTCTGTCATAAGCAACAGGTCATGGCGGATGTGCACATTATTTACATACTTACAATACTTAAATTGTAACTAATGATGTTTGTACATAATAATATATAATATAATTCTAATATAACATGTAATTATTAATATATAATTTATAAATGATTGAACATTTAGAGAAAATGGATACGAGAGATCTTAGAAAGAGGAAAAGATGACAAAACAATCATTTTTTTATCTTTTTGTCTGTCTGTTTATTATGTATGTTTGTTTTAGCATCATGCAAAAACTACTGCATCAAATTGGATCCATACGTACGCAGTCACGAGCAAAATCTAGTTTTTTATATTATTTAAAATTAAATACCGTTCATAGAATCTGGGTTGTATGTTCTATTATATATACTATACAGTATTCGTATCATATTATCGCACAATACTATAAAAAAATCTGAATTTTTCCTATAACTATGTAGACGAAGTCGCAAGCATAGTTAGCACTTAATATACATTAAATTCAGCGATTTTATTTATAATGGAAGTAACTCCTTGTCACACAAAACCTATGTAAAGATCAAAATTTTATTAGTTATGCTGTTTATTAATAGACTAGTCAGGATATTTCTCTTTTTATGGCATATTTTATAAAAGACTTGAATATTTCTTTTTTTATTTTCAGGTACACCATAGACTTTTGCAGTTGAAAACCACATCAACACAGTGAAACAGTGAAGAATATTAAGAAATAAAGATTTCAAGTATAATAGAGAATAAGATGTTTATTAAAATAAGCGATTGCTGTTAACATCATCTTGTGTGTTTAACGCAATCTGGATAGCTACTTCGACTGATTGTTATTTTACGACCATTTACATGCATTGATGTCTGTTATTTTAAATAACCTACAGTGTATTTAATGTGCCTAGGTGTACATAATACTTGCAATGAAAATAATTTCGCAATAAATAATACGTTTCGTTCAAGCTGTGGAATGAGCTGCCTGCCGAGGTTTTTCCTGAAGTATGGTGGTTTTCAAAAAGGGTATATTATTCTTTACAGTCGGCAACACGCACGTGACACCCTTAGTATTGCAGGCGTACATGGGCTAAAATAATCTTTTTTTTTTATACAACTTAGAATGGCAAACAAGCTGACGGTCCACCTGATGGAAAGTGGTAACCGTCGCCTATAGACATGAGCAGTACCATGGACATAACAGAATATACTTTTTCGACCATGATACCCCCCATGTGTTGCCATTCCTGAGGACTCAGGTGTTATTCCTCTGTACCCAGTAAATTCACGCCATATCCCACCCTTCAAACCGAAACACAGCCATGCAAACACAACTGCTTCACGGTTGAAACACGAATGGGACAGAGGTACCCAAACAATCGACTTTTGTACAAAGTCTCCCTATGGTAAAGTTGTCGTCTGGTAATCGTTTATCATCAGACGAGCTGGATGCTTATTTACCACCTTCGTGGTATAAAAAAAAAGTAGATATGTCAATGGATAAAATTTCTCGCTATTCCGAACCTATAACAATTTAATTTTAATATTTCTCGTAGATCATATACTGTTCAAAATTAATACTACGTATGATATTTTTAGAAATAAACAGTACCTATCTTCTTACTTATTAAGATTAAATGAGTATGTAATAAATAAGTAATGAACTTCGCCAATATGGGAAAGGAGGTACTTATGTACTAGTTGTAATTAACTAGAAACTACATACGAGTACATGTATTTTTTTATTTGCTTATTCTAATACGTCTAAAAGATTTCCTGTGTATGTAGGTAGAGAAACAAATTATTTGTTTTATACATATCAGAAATTAGTACCTAGGTATAAATTAAATTACACTATATTGTCAATAGTTTTATAGCAATACCATGAATTGAAATGTTCTCTGATATTATTAACGTTAAAATTTCTTTTATAGAGAACTCCTGTAGAATTTAGATGAAATTTAGAAAAAATTGAATTTAGAAGAGCCTATGAAACTGCGCTTCGAAGAGAGTTATAGAAGAACCAAGCATATACCTCTCATCCTTAGATTATACAGAAAGAGCATAGAGTCTCAAAAACGGGTCAACTTTTTGTCAGCTAATTTTCAAATTAGCTGACTCGTTTTTTTATCAGTATTCTGTATATTTACGCATAAAATATATCTTCACGTATCATTTAATAAATAAGTATTTATGTATTAAAAAGACGTAGAAATTCTAAGACATAATAACTATAGAAGTTATGAAGGAATCATAACTACTTATCACGCAAAATTGTATGAAAAAGTTGACCCGTTTTTTTTAAGCATTTATATGGAGACACTCTATCTATATAATCTAAGCTCTCATCATAGGACTTAAGAAGATTGAGAAGAATAAGCAAGAACAAAAAGACAGTTGGGTAGACCGCGTTGGCAGTGTGGTTAGCTGGTTGTTTTATACATACAACAGCCACTAACGCCACTGCCCCTGCGTGCGCCCAGGGTCCCACCATAGCTTACGTCATCGACACAGTCTACTCCTGCAAGATGTTCTACAAGATATTATTTGTCATGTACCTGAACTTATAAGACTTGTACCAAACATAACTGGCGTAATAAATTACTTTGAAGTAAACTGTATACATTATAAAAAATACGTATGTATTCTCTATAACAGTGTTTTTCAAACTTTTTCATGGCGCGACTCTCTTAGTATATAAAAATATTTTGCGACATCCTATTCTCCTCGGTTCCTAAACGGTATGTATTTTATTATATTACAAATATCAAATCTGTAAATTTTTATTTATTTTCATAAGGTCGCCGATGGGAGAAATTGGTTAACGCAAAACAGGAGCACACTTCACTTTAATGTGACTCATGGTAATTATATTAATTTGTGTTAACTTATCTAAAGTAAATGTCCTTTAATGAACATTTTCTTGAGAAAAATATCTTTTTGAACGTTTAATTTTTATAGCTTTGTGAGTTTCCGTTTTTAGAGGCTTCGAGTTCGGCCCGAGTGTCGCGACCCACACTTTGTAAAACACTGCTGTATAATAAATCAAGATACAATATTATGTTACTTGTATCTCGATTTTTTACTTTTTTGTACCTATTATGATTTTCGATGTATGAAAAATATAGATCAAATGTTAAAAATAAACATTCATAAAGCTATTCATTGCTAAAGACCATATAAAACGTGTCTTAATAGGTATGTTGTTGTTTCGGTTGTTGTTGTTGTGGTTTGATTTTTCATCTCGAATAGAAACGAAGTAAAAAGTCGAATGGCAACCTATCGAACCATCTTTTAAAGTTCCTTAAAATTTATTGTTTTTATTATAATGGAATACCTATCTATATATCTATAGGTATGCTACACCATATTATGTTGGCGTAGTTGGCCACACCTTTTACGATAAATTACACACTGTACTGTGTATAGTCAACAATACTATTTGAATTCAAACTATCGTATATATTTGGTATGGTTTTAGTCTTTCTGTTATATTTTTATACATGTAAGTATATTACAGGACGATCCCTCCTTCCGTTTACCAGTATATGCCGAGTTTTGTAACTAGTATTCTGTGATGTGCTTGGTGCTGTTTATGTCTATAGGCGACAGTTACTATTTTCCATCAAGTAGGCCGTCAGCTTGTCTGCCATTCCAAATTATATACAAAAATTTACTAACCTACCTATGTAAAATATATTGTAAATTAAAACACGTGGGTGTTTTAAACGCAAAAAACATAAATTGTATTATATATATTTATAGCTGTTTATTGTTGAATAAATTTAATCCAATAGCAGGCACAATTTGTGTCACGAGCATTAGAGTGACATAAAATTATGCATTAACTACGTTCGCTGCATTTAAATAGGACGTGCGCCAACTCACATAATATAAATGCTTGCTGCACGTGTATGTCTCATAATATATATGTATTTAGCATAGATATAAAAAAAAAATAACGAAGATCAATGATTTTTTAATAAGATTCCACTTACGTCATACGCTTAGAAAACGGCAAAAAAAAAATGTCACTAAGCTTTTTTGACACATAGGCATTGCACCATTGTGGATTCTATACCGGGACCACACGGCATATATTTACCAATGGTAATCATGTGTACCTGTAGACATTTATAATAGATCTATATTTGCGATGACACTCGTGTCTCTCTATTTTTAAAATCTTGAATAAAGGCCAATTGAAACGAATCATAATTATTATTAATCAATTACATAGTTAAGTAGACAGATAAATCTAGTACTTAGAGAAATATGTTGGTTCAAATAGAATTAAGCTAATAAGTGAAGAAATTAACTTTACAAATATTTATATCCTATCCTATATTCCATAAAAGTACTAAGAAGTGACTGCTTATAAGATTATATGTATTTTAAAGTAAATAAGTAATTTATAATACATGCTTTTTTATTCAGATTTTGTCAAATATTTCCATATTCACATATTATGTCTGCATGTTCAGTTCTTATAATCTGTTCTTATATTAAACATGTTGAAATTCGTAAATATTTTTTATTTAATTTCATGATTGAATTAAACAAGAATTCAGTACCCAAAAAAAAAGAATAGCGCATATCGAAGGTATCTTCTAAAAACTCCTATATCACGTCATAAATCTTTTAAAGGAGGAAGTACGTGTCACCCTTTGTGAATCGATTATCTTGTTCAAATTAAATTACGGCGATTTAGTGTATGGACCTCGATTATATTCGAAAACTCGACGTCTTATACAGTAAGTTTAAAAATACAAGTAGATTTTGTTACAATATTCTACCAAGAATGCATATAAGACTATAATTAAAAGTAATTCTAGTTTAAACATGGCATCTCCAAGAAACTTGCATCTCGCTTGTACGGTGTTTGATATGTTGAAGGATCGACAACCAGATTAACTATATTCCAAATTACAATTTAGCTCGTTTCATGACAAGTACCCACGCGATATTAAGCAAGTCGCGCTCTCATAGAACTGTGGCTTTTGAGGGAAGTTTTCACTACCAGGCTACGAAATGCTAGAATAATACACCACAAGCAGTATGATTGTCTAAAACCAAATATATTTTTAAAAGAGAGCTTAAAAAGTTTTTAATTATACAAAAAGACAATATAAACAAAAAAGTAGCATACCTAATGGTACGTAAAGGAAATATTTATCGCTTGAATGCTTGGATGTGATAGAGAGTGACCTCTGACTACCCCTCTTCTAATGTTGTTATTTATTGATTTAGATTAAAATATTAAATGGTAATGGTTGTAATGGACACACACAATTAATTTTATTAATTTATTTATTTATTTATTTATTTATTCATTAGTACAAATATGTGTACATGGCGGACTTAATGCTAAAAGCATTCTCTCCCAGTCAACCATAGGGAAGTGTCAGAATACTCGAATGCGGTACTACTAATTATTGATATACATACATACTAAAATTACATATATAAACGAATAAATATATATAAATAACAAATATACTTACACATATATGACATATACTATATTATACACGAAATTGAGAATAATATAAAGTACTTACTGCTCGGATAAAAATAAAAAGTGTGCGTTAACGCTTTTTTTGAAAGACGGTTTAGTCGGTAGTCTCTTAATGGCATCAGGAAGCGCGTTCCAGAGTCGTGAAGAATGTAGGAGAAAAGAGTTTGAAGCGTAACCAGTTTATATTTTTTGTTAAACAATTTCGCGGCTGGCTTTTGACCACAACAGAATATCTAAGTTTTACTCTTTTAAAGGCAAAGCAATGAACTGAGTTGTGACCATTTTGTGTAACTGGCACACTTACAAAATGAAAAATTATGTTACTTCTTTTACGTATTTCACTTGTTTTTGTTTTTGTATTCTTTTATTTTTTGCGTATGTAGCTATGTCTATTATTATTTGCGTGTTATAAATAAATTGTGTGTCTATCTATCTACGTTTCAGTATGAGTTAAATCCAAATAAAGTTAATGCTGACAGGATACAATCAATTTAATTATAATATTGTAAACTGTCGTTGCGTATGCAGCTTCTTTCGGCTCAAAGGTGTTCAGTAGCTTCAAGGTATAAACGCGCACGCTATAACCTTCCATTAGGTGTGTATTGTACTTTATTATACAAAAGCATTAACTATGATTGAGACCTTCGTCTGCATAATGGAAACATATTGATCCCTCGATTTCCCCATGGTGGGTAAGAGTTACATTTTATTTCACCTTTCTTTCCTGTTCCTATTCCTGTGATATAAATAAATGTAAATAGCTTATCACCTGTCCTATGTCAAATAGGTACTATATATCAAAATAAATACTATGCGTGTATACAAAATTTCAGATTTTATCGGGCTTTTATAGCGTCAAAAGGTAAGAAACAAACTTTGTTAGATAGAAAAACAACTTTTCAAGAATCAGCTTTCAATGCAAAGTAATAAAAATACTTGCCACCCCAAAAAAATTTCATGAAGGATTCCACTACAACGTATTGAAAAACTTTCTTTGTACTCTACATAGGCATAATCAATGACTATCAGCATATACCTACAGTGTATTATGTGACATCAATGGTGTTGGTCATGTCTATAAACGACGTTTCCTACTTTTCATTAGGTGGGCAATCAGTTTTCATTTCAAATTACATACAAAACAGGATCATTCGCGTGATGCTAACCCCTGTGATATTAAGATATTTTCTTTATGTTTCAAACCAAAACACATCGGGCAAGCTACTTGGTAAATTATCGATGTATGCTTCCAACAACTTACATCCATTCGCTTTCTTTCAAATCCATTTTACAGTAAAGGAATATTAAACTATAATAAAATTGAAAAGGATCTTATTCTGACAAATCACTATAAATAATATGACCGTTGATTCTTTGCAGACTACCTAAAAATCGAACTTAAAAATAAAGACAAATAAGGTATAAAATTAAATTACAAAATCTGTATCTAAAGTTTCCGTAAAAACATATCTGTTCTGTTCATTTCCTCTCAGACCATTATACCTTTATTTAAAAAGGTTAATTGCTTCTACTTCTGGAATATCCTTTCCCAGAAGTATAAATTTTTATATATAGCTAAAAATACTTATTTGGCCTCCGGCAAGTAAAACTGATACAAATAGCGGATATTGAATGAAGTTTCACATTAATTGTGTCGACACAGTTGTACGACTAGATATAAGGCGCCTATAAATATGTATTTATTACGCAACTACCTAGTTTTTACCTGCGAACTTCGATGGAGTAAATACTCCGATGGAGGCAAAACCCCCCTTATGGGGAGGCTATGTTCAGCAGTGGACAGTTAATAACTGATAAAACTTTAATTTTTTAGCACGTAAGCTTTTAAATATAATTATCCTATTAATATACTTAATGCCAAGTTTGTTACAATGGATGGACAGATGAATGAATGAATGCTTTCATGCAAAATTTACTGAACGGATTTGAAAAAAAAATAAGCATATTAATAAGCATATGGGTAGGTTAGGTTATCCTAACTTAGCACATAGAATACCGTATGTACCGATTCACGCAGGTGAAACCGTGTTTCTCTGGTTTCTCTCGCGAGTTTCGCCTGCATGAATGGTGAAATGCGGTTACAAAAATATATTCATAAATCTTTTTTTTTTTATATCATCTAAATAATATAGAATCATCATCATTATATTATATCAGCCGTTAACTGTCCACTGCCAAACATAGGCCTTCACTTTTAGAGGTTTTAGTCAGTACCACCAGTAGTCACCAGGCTCGGGATACAGAAGATGAATTATATTTTATATACTGTGGTAACAGCACAATATAGAAAATAATTCTTTTTGTTTTCTGTGTATTCTATTATTGCAGAATGAGCAATAGAGATTTATCTCTATTGAAAAGTTTAAAAATAAATAATAAAATGTTGTTTAAAGACATTGAAGAAAACTATCCAGTCTTTCCTACTCAGCACGTAATATCCAACTCACTGCAACATTACATACTTTCCTTATTCTGTATCTCTCTTTAATAATCGTCCTATCAGTTTCAATTAATATTACTAATAGGATTATACGTAGATAATTTTACATCTATATTGTAATACATGAACTGATAATGTAGTGGGACCACTTCCAAACTTTTACCGAGCTACTGAATGACTCGCCAAGATCGTATAACGTATGAACACACGGAATGAATTATTCAAAATATGCTAACACACACACAGAGACACGTGAAAGTAAAAGTCGAGCATAAGAGTCAAAATTTCTTCATGTTTATTTCATTTTTAACATCATCATGTTACACGCATTGGACATTAAACTGTGAACAATTTCAGGCATTCAAGAGGTAGCAGTTTTCTAACTTATTTCAATTAAAACGAGCAATTTGTGTTGTCTGTTTCGCGTTCCGCAATATGCACAAATGATTCATTGATACAAATGTATGTATACGCATCATTCCAATAATCGCGGACTTCGCTAAATAAACAACACGATTTTACTCGGCAATTACACATTTTTGTTACATTTACCACATTTCGTGAACTGCTAAAACACCGACACTAATATTTATAACCATCTCTATGGGCCTACATTTTACACAGTCCAAACCATTTACCCTTATCCGGAATGGTACATATGCCAGAGTTGCGATAATAAGAATATGGTCCTATTACGATATGACATTAACGTTTGATGGTAAGAAATCAGGCAATTTACCCTTGCATTACTATATATGTACCTATAAGATATTTTACCACATTGTATACTGTCATATTCCATCAAATTGAGGTTTAGTCATAGTGTTAAAACTGTATTTTATGCCCAATTACTCACAAAATCTGTAATAACACATACAACACCTACGTGCTGTTGCTTACAAGATCTCAAACCTTAATACAAAGGAGAATAAACGTAGCGTCTCGGTATTTTTATTATCCAATTTATTGTTTATATCTGTTATATAAAAATATAAAATTTGTGGTAACCTAATTTTTTTATGTGCACCCAGAGTGTATAAGAACAATCTACACAGCGGCGGTCAAACCGATAATTCTGTACGCGGCAAGTGCTTGGGCACCTTTAGTGTTTAAGCTAAGCTTTCGGAAGCAGCTGAACGTTGTCCAAAGGGGATTTGCACAAAAAATATGCCAGGCGTATCGAACGGTCTCCCTGGACTCCACGCTTGTGTTGTCAAGATTCCTCCCTCTTGATCTTCGCATACACGAAGTTGCCTCGTTATATGAGACGAGGAGAGGGTGTGCCGGCGACCTAGTGAGGGCCAGGGAGATCGAGCGGATGACCCCAGCAGTTGAGAGACCTCATCTCGCGAAACAAAGGAGCTTGGAGTTCCAATATCTGATGGACGAAGACAAATATAGTGCGGTGAGGGAACAAAATGAAGTGAGAATCTTCACTGACGGGAGCAAGATTGAGGGCCGGGTTGGCGCAGCCTTATCAGTGTAGAACAGGGAGGTGGAAATCAAGGTCCTTGAAACTTGCTCTCGAACCACACTGCACTATTTATCAGGCGGAGCT
Source organism: Galleria mellonella (assembly GCF_026898425.1). Lineage (NCBI taxonomy): Eukaryota > Metazoa > Arthropoda > Insecta > Lepidoptera > Pyralidae > Galleria > Galleria mellonella. The sequence continues at coordinate 7,377,168 of NW_026442138.1, forward strand.
CTTGGCTCTAAATCGAGCGATAGGGGTAGCTTTAGAAAATCGCGCGGCAACGTTCGGTATTCTCTTCGACTCTATGGCCGCAATACAGATAGTTATAAATCCTGGAACTTCTCACCCATTAGCAGTAGAATTCCGAAAAAAGCATAAAATTGTAACGGAAGAAAAAAATAAAATAATAAAATTGTATTGGATTAAAGTACATGCTGAGTGGGAAGAAAATGAGAGAGCGGATCTATTGGCAAAAAAGGCGGCTTTAAAGTTGAGGAGAAGGTCCGACTACGATCGGTGTCCCGTCTCATTTGTCAAGCGTTTGATTAGAGATCGAACGATTGGGGAATGGAACGACAGGTATCGGTCGGGAGGGACGGCTTCTGGAACCAAAATGTTTTTACCAGATGTAATGAGGGCGTACAGGATTGTCGGTAAAACTCAAGCAAACAGATACATAACACAATTACTCACGGGACACGGTGGGTTCGCTGCGTATTTACACCGTTTTCGGTGTCGGGAGGACCCGTCGTGCCCTTGTGATCATACACAACCAGAGACGATTAAACATATAATATCAAAATGTCCTCGTTTCGGGGAAATGCGAAGGAAATTGGATATTGAAATTGAAATGAAACCAGACGAAGAAGAATATATAGGAATAATGGCTATTAGCCATAATTCCTATATATTAGCCAAAAGAAGCGTAGGAAATTTCTAGAATACAGTATAAAAATATTAAAAATAGTAAATAGAAATTATGTTAAATAAGTATACTGAGTATACTCAGGCAATATAAATGTTAATGTAATCAACTAGAAATAAGGAAATAGAAATAAGTAAAATGTAATAAGTCAGTCGAATGTCAACAAAATAATAATAAATAAATAGTACCCAAAAATCCTGAAATCCTACCAAAATCTGAAAGGTACCTGTAAGTAAAAGTATGTATGAAATAAATGTCAAAATCCTGGAAATCAATATCCGAGCATATATGTATTTAAAAAATTTAAATACATATATGCTCGGATTTATATAAAAAACGTATTTTTAGGGTTCCGAACCAACATAAATTAAATTAAAAAAACTTCTCTTACAATTAATTTTTGACTTTGCTTTAGTTACATTTTCCCTTATTTTATTATTTCCGTTAAAATACTGCGTATTCCTATTAAGAGTATATTTTTGCCTTATTGTTTTGGACCTGAAAAAAATGTATCTAAAATTACTACTTTGATACAACAAAAATTATTTTAAGTTAAATTTAAGGTAAAAACAAAACATAGCCTTAACTGCATAAAATACTTTTGAAATTAAGCTATTTTCCTTTTCTGACTTTGAACAGTGGTATTATTTGCATAATTTTATTAATGCGGATATCAATTTGCCACTTCATTCTTCATACTTAGACTAACAAATACGATTATCGTTAGTACAATAATATTTTCTTACGGAACCCTAAAAGCTAACAACGAACACAGAATGTAACTATTATCAACCAGTTTTGTAGGATTCAGACAATGTGACGTCAAAGAAAAATTGAACCGAGACGCTCTCTGTCATATCTCCACCATCTACTCTACTATAACAATACAAATGATAATATACAATGACGCTGTACTGATGATGTTCACCATCACACGTGATCTGTACTCCGTCGCTAACGATCTCTACAAATAACCTTAAACTAGGGTGCGATACTTACATTACGTTATTATAATCTCCCTAAGCGCAGTCAATTCGAATTGATCTACAAAAGTACAAATAATAAATAACTAGCACAATAAAATACATATACATTAATTACAAATTCCCTATAAACTATTGTAATTTGTATATTGTTACAAAACGAAAGTGCAGGTACTGCATATGGGGGAATAAAGCGTATCTTTACATTTACTACGCATGCACGTATGATATTAAAGCGCCACTGTCGACATTTTAGTTTTGATATCCAGTAATATCTCAGTTATATTACTAGATATATAAAATCAGATAAATTACGAGTTATATCTTGTTTGTATAGTTTAGGGTCAGTACAGAATGAGGGAGCAGCGGCGAATAGGTCAATTCGTTAGGAAAGTCGTTTTTAACCACTTTAGTATACAGCTAAAATAGGTATAAGAAAACAAGCAACGGCTCTCGATGGTGTTAGGAGTGGCATGGAGGCGACAACTTAGTGAGTTTTGTACGCGCCATGTATAAGTACAATAAAATTATCAGAATATTTCACTGATGCTTTTAATGATTTAATCGAATAATAAATAAAAATAACTACTAATTATTCGAATAACGAAATCATTCGGATTCGCACACCGCATACCAAGAACATAAAGGAACATCTATGACAGACATGTTGTTTATTTCCATGTTTCGTCATAATACATTTTAGACAACTGGATCACGAGATATCAGATTATAATACGATATTTTTTGGATTATGTCATTTATTATGCATAAAGCATAATAAATGACATAATTTTCTGTAGATTTATGCATACCGCTTTTAAAACCCCTAGACTATGCGGATGGCAATAATTTATTGATTTTTTATATTGTCAAATAGCCCATTAATTATAAACAACTTTAATTCTTTGTTTTTTTTATTATTATTTTATTTTATTAGTAAATTTATGAATTTGGAATTCAATATCAATACTAGTTCCGGTATCCAAATTTGTTTCGACGTTCCATACCCTGCTTGCAACCAATTTGTAGCTATTCGTCGTTACTCCGTCAGTATACGCAGACCCTACTAACATTGACCACGTATTTCATTTATATAGAGTAAGGTTATTTTTCAATATATTTTTTACTAACATCATAGATACGGGATAATTAATATTATTAATAATTGTCCTGTATTTATTTTTAAAAACTTATCCAAAAATCCTATCAACCACACAACTTTTGCCAACAAAACTGTTTTGAAAGACAAACAAATAATTATGACGCCAATAAATTGTTAACAGCGCCATTTACTTATAGGCTTTTCCAATATTTTGTATTTCAAAGTACACAGTTTTATACCTTTGAATAACCTGATATGTCCGCCTTTTTTAATTACATCATGGCGACATCACTAAGTAAATGAAGATGTTAGTAGCGACCTTATATAATAAACAATTGAAATATACACTGCCACTATAATAATCGCGTGGGAGTTACATTGTGTTACCCTTTAAAAAAAATATAAATATAAAAGGACACACACAAGCGACTTTTAGATCGATAAAAAAACATTCGTAAATTTGCTTTGAATGACTTTTAATCAATCTAAATAACGCTTGCACAGCCCGTTGTCGCAGCATTAACTAGAAAACAATACATCAAGAAATGGCGCGAAGGGACGATATTGTTCTTTTTAATTCCATATAGAAAATCGTGGATACCTCTTTGCCGAATGGAAATTAGTGGTACACTATGAAGTGTACCACTAATAATACTGTATTTAAAAGTTACAACCTCGTTCTGATTATTAAATTTCTTGGTCGTTAAATCATTAATAAAAAAAAAATAAAAAAATTAAGTGCTTATAAATTAATAGTTAAATAGTTTTCTTTAATTAAAAAGCTATAAGTATGGGATGAAATTAAAACTTATGGTTTGGACTCTGTGGTATACTATTTAATATTACCCGTTAATCTGTAGCTATTAAAAAAAATATATTCACGATTTTCTTAATAAAAATAATGTAGCATAATGTCTATGGACACTTTTATAATTTGCCATTGCAAGACAGCAAATCACGATTTTATCATAATGATATAAGAAAGCATTATGTATGCATTATGCAATTCTATGAAGTTGCTTTACGTGCATGACATAATATTAATATCCATATAAAAAAAAGGCATAATAATTATGCATTCCTATTAAATCGTGATGATAATATCATGCCTTGCCGTGGTGCGCTAACGGCAAATTATAAAAACATTCCATTACTATAACTGAGCCATCTCTTAAAGTATATAATAATAAATTCTTCAATTTTTTTGAACATTTATGGTTAGTTTTGGTGACCGGTAATATATTGTTAGTTTTGATGATTTTCATAAATAGTTTGGAATAGAAAAATGCTTTTATGTACTTTCGAATTTACAATACAAAAAAAAATGAAATAAATAGACGATTACGAACACCTAAGAGTACCAATTAAATATATATAATACTAGAAACAATTATTACGCAAACAAATCAGCCATAAAATAATCACATAAGATTTGTCTAGGAACATAAAGCTTTTACAAAAATATTTTTATTTGGTTCTATGTCTATTTGTTATATGATACTTCGGTGAAATAAATGAGTGTAGTTATGTATGAAGTATGGACAATTTCATTGGCTATTGAGCAACTCAGAAGCATTATTTTAATTTATAATTTTTCATTACCATGTCAACTGTTGATCATCCAATAAACAAGACTGTCATAAAGCAATTTTAGGCTAGATATGTCAAGTAATTGAAAAGTCTTTGAGGTCACTCCATTTAGAACGGGTTGTATGAAAAAGCATTTACTACTATGAAGTGGCCCGATCAGAGCCTATCTTATACCAGTTATCTGTTCAGTCTATATCCACTGTTAATCGGCTTGCTGATCTTTTAGACTACAGCGATTATTCTGCAGACTTAGTCTTCTCAAATTCTATTGCAATATAACAGTATTTATTATACATAATCTTTTTTTTGTTTTTATTGAAATGTTTTAAGCTCCTCAATAAGCCAATGAAAAAAATGAAAAACAGTACAACTTATATAATGGTTTGCTTGTCTCTGTTCCACTTATGTTAGTATTATTTTTTATTAAAATGTAGATAAAAAATTAAAATACATATCACTCCTCCGCCTTACAATGACAGTTGAGTTAAATAAAGATATTGTAATAACAATAATTCTAGCCATCCTAATTAAAGCAATTAAAATATTATTAAATATGGTTTGATCTGTGTAATATTGCTTGAACAGGTCGCTTATGTTACAAAAATAAAATCTCAGGATATGTAATGTTACATGCATTCGAGATATGCTACGGAGAGAAAAATCAGTCTATACGGCATTCCAACAAAATTAGCACTTTTGCAGTCAATAAAAATACGCAATTAAAACTAAAAGATTTGTTGCCATATTATGATTCGATCGTATTTAATGTTTAATTAAAAAAAAAAAAAAAACTATAATTACAATTTTTATTATTAATAAAGCTGTTAAAGAACGCTTAAATATTTATTACATGGACTCATAGAAGCCTTCAAGAATTTATATACACACTACCGAAGAGTATTAGAAGAGCCAACAATCTCCAGTTACAACCACTAGGATTCTTAAATAACTAAATGGATAACGTTTTGTAAGCTTCAGAATTATTCAAAATTAACGGACGTAAATAAATTAAATTAAAATAAAAACCCTTAATTTTTTAAGCTTAATTTGCAAACCGAAATATTTTTTTAGAGAAGTAAGGGAACATGACTGTGTTATATCGTATCCTTATTTTCATTATTCAAAGTTTAATTGTATTATCGGACGATCGCAGCGCGCCTCATCGAGGTTACTGGTGACCCAAGAGCTGGTAGCTACTTTACCCAAAAGATAAGTTTGGCAATCCAAAGAGTTAATGCTGCCAGTATCTTGGGTACGTTGCCTCGGTGTGGTGCGTTGGGGGATTACTTATAATTAGTATTAGTATTTAAGGAATTTTATATTAACTTTCATTTATTGTTGTATTGTAATTAGATAAGTAAAATTATTAAAAAGAAATTAAAAAAAATTGTATTATTAATAAATACAAAACCTGTAAAGTATTTCAATTAATTATTATTCATTAATATTATTCTTTATTAAATTATTAAATCATAAAATGTTTTGTAATTTTCTATCAATTTATCCTCAAATTAAGAGCGTATCATAACTTTAGTCTGCCAACGTGTGGCAACGTTGTTGATTAATTCAACTAATTGTTGATTTTAAAAAACAATTTTAAAATTACAATGTTTACGACTGATTATTTAAAAAGTTATCTGTTAGTGAACTAAAACGTGAATCGTGCTATAATCGAATAATATTGTTATAAAATTTTTACTGAACAATTAAATTTTGATGGCAAAAATGTATTTGAAAAATTTCTAAGTACATTATCAATTAGGTGCACAGTTTTTAGTAGTAGTTATATATGCAACGTAATTTATTAATATGAGGTCACCTTACATGACATGATGATTTTTAAAAAGCATTCTAGAAAGAAAAATAGAGAGTAAAAGAGAAAGGTGAAGTCCGAGACATGACATGTCCGAGACGTGGGACAAATAAATAAAATACTGTCATGTCATATAGTCAATGAAATGACCTGGAAGAGAATACATGAATTAGTTGCCTCGACACGAAGAAACTTTTTAAGAAAAAGAAAATTATTAGTGTCGTTTTAGTTTTCTAACAGAGCATTTTTTAAATAATCAATTATAATCATTGAAAAATGTTTAATGATTTTTAAAGATTGACAAACAATTGCGACGTTGCCATACTTCGTAATGAACGCTCTTAAGAGAAAAAGCAGTCTGATAAAATAGGTTAATTGGACGTTGTTGTTTTTTTTATGAATACGCCAGTAATAGTGTTTATCACGAAATAATTACGATGCCTGGCAGCGTACGACAAAATTTAGTGAGGTGGGTCAAAAAGCAGACATGATGTATGTTACGTCTACTGTTTGATGTTCAATGTCACGCCGCCTCCACTCTGGCAGTAAGAATGGTACATGAGACCGGACGAAAATATCGACAGAGTGACAACTATAAAGGTTATCTCAGGGCTATACCGCACTGTTGAATATGTGGGATCAATGTGTTTACCGCGGATCATCAAATCACTTGAGCGTTTTTTTATCTTCCGTTCGCATAAAGATTTAAAAAATTCATAAATATACTATTTTTAAATTTAGACTGTATATCGATCAGTCAGTAAGTCAGAACGTCTTTTCAACTTCAAAAAAAGAATAAGGTTTTCTATTCGGTTTTTTTTTTGTTAAGTTCATCATTTACAAAACCATTTGCATTTTTTTAATCTAAAAGAATAGGAAAAGATCTTTTATATTGGCCTTCTAGAAATTTTATGCAATACATGCTTATGCAACATATATTTTGATGGTAAAGTGGATTTAGATTGATTCAGCCTCCCTAGACAAATAGTAGACGAAACTATTGATAAGATACGTTATCGCTAACGCTAGCAGGATGTAGAACGATGCAACGACGCTTGGCATTTTGTTCTCTCTCATGCGAGCGCTTCGTCTGTCATTTTCCTAAGGTAGCTGAGCTACTTACATCCATTATTTCCCTACAATAAAATGAGATCGTCAATACATCTAAAATTGATCGCTCTAGACATTTACCCGGTCGTTATTCGAAAAGAGACTTAAACAATTTATATTTCGAATGCACTAACAGAACATATCACAAGTGAAATGCAGCTTAATATCGGAAACGAATCCGCCGAGGTGTAACACCGATTAGTATTCCTTCACAACACAACACGCTATACGCCAATAATTTCTTAAACTATGCTATAAGAACTAGTGAAGGCAGGATAACGCCCACAGTTTTCAACTATGAGATGTGTGATCGGAATTATTTTAGACTTGTTTTAGCGTTTACTTCGCGACAAACCAGTTGAACGACACAAAAGATAACGAAGTCTGAGCTGTAGACGCTGTTATGGCGCACATCACGTGATACTAAATCCGTGTTCAAATTATTTGCAGACATCTATAAAATGCGCTTTATATACATTGTTTTATAGACATATATGAGTACGCATTTACCTCAATCTACAGGGTGAAATCGGTATCATCTTTTTACTACAGTTTTCTATCAGTAAACCTGAACATTTTCACTAAAGAGTTATGGGTCGAAAACAACAAAATATTTTGAGCCTACCATTTTATAATTTAAGATCGTATTCCATAAAAAAAAAGAAAAAACTGACATCAATTGTGAATCAATATTTAGTTATTTTGATTTAAAAACTGAACTATTGAACCGATTCCGATAAAATTTGTTCCATTACGAAGAACAGAGTTGGCTAAACAAGCTCCCCTATCTCTTGCATTGTAACTACTCAATGATATTTTGTGCCAGTATCCGCAATTGGATGTATTTGCCTCCAACTTTTTTTTTTTTTTTTTTATACAACTTAGAATGGCTTGATATAGAATAGAACTTGCTGGAGTTTCGTCGGGTGACCACAGAGTATTTGTGTTCAGACGTTTTTTGTTTGAGTAAATTCTTTTTATATTATTTTTGTTATTTTTTGTGTAATATTCCTTTTTATATGTAATTGTACTCATGCTTTCCTGAGTGAGCGTATTGGAAGACTGTAAGGCTCACCCAGTGGATGTAATAAATAAATAAAAAAATTTACACATCCTTTCAGGCAAAAAAAAAAGAATTTTCCAAACCGGTTTACAACTGATGTTATGAGGCAACAAAGATTTAAAAAATAATCCAATCAAATTGTGAACCTTCGTCTTTTTGAAGCGAGTTAAAAAGACGCGTCCAGCATTTCAGTAAGAATGGCTTTAAATTTTTTGACATTTGTGAATTTTTAATTAACATAATGTGGTTAGATATATTCTATATCTAGTCGTGTGGTTTCAGTACGGAATGAGCCATCTCTCTCTCGTGGGTGTCCTAAGAGGCGACTAAGAGAACTTAATGGTCCAGGGATAAGCAGCAGCGTGACTTTTAAAACATCACCAAAGCGTAACTGCAGTTTACAACCCAACAATTTTCATTCAAGTATGGAAATTACTAGCAAAAGTCTATTTTATGGGGGAGGCCTATGTTCATTAGTTTACATACAACTAACGACGCCGATTCCACCCTGTAAGCTAATAAATAATGAGAGAACCAAGTGTGGCATGTTTTTTCTTTCTACTGTAATGTTAAAAACTGAATTATTGGGACTGATACTGAAAAGTCTATTTTTCTAAAGCTATCTCTTATCCTAATATTTTAATTTGATAGTTTCGCGTAATTACTGTTTTATGGACCATCACAAACAAAATTTAGAATATTTTTCACTTAATTCTATTAAAAATTTTGTTCATATTGGTCCCTAGAGTAAAAATTTCGCTGTGACATCAAATTGAAATTTTCAATTTTAAAGAAAGATTTAGAAAAGTGGCGCTTCAGTACGATCCCAATACCTATAATCATATATAAAAATTACAATACACATATAAAAATTAATGCCACTTTTCGTTGTAATTTTATAACTCAATTACGGGCTCACCTATCGAAATCAAATGTTTAAGCTTTGTTCGAACTATTTAGTAGATGGTTTATGTGAAGTTTGCACAAAATCGGTCGAGCGGTCCTTCTTTATCACATTTTTTGTAACAATTGAATTCACAAATAGCGGATCATTTTGTTAATGGGGATTTTTGTGCAAATTCAAACTTTTTTAAGATGGAAATTGTGCTGTCAAATTGAAATTTTTTTCAGTGTTGACAGTACAAGCGTGTTGTTATGTCATTCATGCGGTCATTTAAAATTAATTTTTTTTATTACTTCACTTTATACGTAGCGAAGCACGTACCGGGCCGCTAATACTGTATATAATAAGCACTGTACTCACTCTGAAAAAGACTACCGCATGAAGGAGACAATCAGAAATGGCAAACATAGATAGATAATTAAATTCCCTTAGTACAATTATAAATATATAATTGTACTAAGGGAATTAATTTTGATAGGTAACATAATATAAATACAGATCATAAAATAGATAATAATCTATGATGCTGTTTCTGTCAATCTTCAACTTATTTCGACATAATTTTCATGTAGGAAATCTAGCCGAAGTTGAAGTATACAAAATACATACAGTTTCTTTTACTTAGAGTAGCAAATAAACTAACGGCCCCTCTGATTCAAGTGGTAACCATCAAGAGGTAAATAGTAAAAATAAAGAAATATAGTAGATTAGGAGCCTTAAGTTTTCATCAGGGCGAATGCAGTGTAGTATCTTAACATTTTACTTCCTCCTTAATAGGAGAGGGGGGGGGGGAATGAATAAATTGTTGTAATTTGCTATAGCCAATTACAATCCTGAACAATTGTGTCTACAAATGTATAGGTACATTAGAATACACTAAACCAAGTCTAATATTTCCGATCAAACAATATTGTCTAAAATATCTACCAAAACTGTACATATATTCAATAATAATAAAAAATATATATATATATATATATATATATATATATATATATATATATATATATATATATATACATATACTGATATCTGAATAGTAGTTTAAAATATTAAATACGTATAGATTCTCCATATAGCAAAATTTGCTTTTCTGGTGAACAATATGCTGGTTTCTCCCGTATTTCTTCAAATGTTTATTTAAATCTAACATGTTAAAGGATGACCCTACCATCCTCTTTAGATTAACCAAGATGAAATAATAATTTTATGACAGTTCATAAGAAATTACATATTATAATAAAAAAAAAAATAATAATAGAATTAAATCAACAACCTATTCAATGAGACGACAAAGGTCATGATGCCCTTTGTCTGGATATAACGGTTTAATTACAAGTATATAATTAAAATATTTTCTTAAAATGTTTTATTATTAACATGTATTGTGGTTATATGTAAATATTTATTAATTTATTTACACACTTTATTCGCCAATAACACATTATTAGATGTAACAAATAAGTTTTAGAGTACAAAATGAGATCTTATTGCTATCTTTATTGGCAGAAGAAATATTGAAAGAAAAGTGTTAAATACTCGAAAATCCTATTAGGTACACGGAACCGTTTATACATAGCAAATCGACTATGTGTATATATAAAATTCAGTATGAAAATTTATTCAATTTTTTTCAGTTATTGCGTTTATATAGACCCGGGATCCAGTGATAAGTTCCATCCAGACAAAACTGCAAGAAGAAACTAGTCATTCCTTAGCTAATTTTTTTTTTTGTATTTTTATAACAAGAGCTATTTATATGGTGGCGATTGGTGTAGAGCCAACAAGGAAGTAAACCATATCAATTATAAAAACAGATTTTAAAATCGGTTCACAATTGTTTCAGATAATTACATAACGTGCAAAATAAACAGTACGGCCTAAAATCCTTTTTAAATAAAAAATATAACTAAATATGAAAGCGACAGAAGTCGCACGCGACATCTAGTGTTATTAATGAATTGTGTACAATTTTGGCAGACATTACTGTGTAACCTAGTAATTTATTGCTCATAAACAAACTTGCTCGTTAGTTTGTTCTTTCTGATTGTACCTACATAATAGTGCACAAGCATAGATGCGTTACAGTCAATATGATTTCAACATAATCTAGGTATATACATCACTTACACAGCGTTAACATAGGATGCTCCTTATCACAAAACGCATCTTCCGTATTGCAACCGTCGCCACAGAATCACACAGAAACTTAAAGCATGAAGAAAAAATAGTTTTAACTCTTGAGACTATAAATGTCAAATTTGTTCCTAAGTATTATAGTACATAGAGTTTAGTTTAGCTTAACATAAAATATGTAAAATTACAATGTTATGACGGCGTGCTCGACGACATCTCCATGGTCATTGAAGTCGGAACTTGCATCTAAGACAAAAATTACGTATGTTAAAAATTGTGAATTGATAAAAATAAAAATAGCAAGTTGTGTAACACTAGTCGTATCCCGTATTTTCGCTCGTAATCGTATCATAATGTGAAATAGCCTACCATATTACTTATAATCTTTCTTAAAAAATGAGCTTTTAAATACGAAAAGATTATTCCAAATGCGATCAGTAGTTCCAGAGATTAACGTGTTCAAACAAACTCTTTTAATATATTAGTTTAGATTGGTTTCCCTACTGCTAGACATCTAAACTCAAACACCATACTTACAGATTTACAAAAAAAAACTACTAAATTTCCGGATAATAGAGGATCATGTTTTAGGTCTATATATGTATATATCTGAATCTTTTGCATAACATATAACAGTGTGAAAAAAAATATTAAGACAAATCCAATGACATCCTACTAAGATATTGTTAGACAAGTCTTGTGGATTCCTTTAAGACCCACTCATTCAAGTTTTTTATTCACTCGATTTCATTTAAGAATTCATATACAAAATTTTATTTGCATAAAACAATACTTTTAATTTTAATAATTTTAACAAAATATGAATAGAACTATTGTGAAAGCAACATTTTCAATTAAAAAAAGTATTAAAGAAAAAAATTATCCAAATAAATTATGCTTCAAACGTATTTATTATTTTAAGTCGGCTGGAAAGTTATAAAAAAGTTACCTTAGTGTTAGCGGCTTGGTTCGAGAGATGCGAAGGATTCGAGGGATGAGACGGCTGTGCGGTGAACACGCAGTCCGCTATAGAATCGAGCGCGCGCTCATCCAGTACGGCTTCTAGTGCCGCCGCTAGCTCGGAACTCTCCGCGAATGGCGCACCACCCTCAGCTGCACAAAACGTTAAGATTTTACAATTAGTATATAGTAATTATCAATTAGCTTTTAATATTTAAATATATAATTTCAATAATTTCTTGCACAACTAATGCCCACTCAAGACTTCCTATGTCTTTATATGTTGAGTTGACTGGAAGAGATCTCTTTTAGAATTTCTTAGTATTTCTGAGTGCAATAAATATATATCATCTCGGGAGAAGAGTTTTTTCTCTAAAAATATAAAAAGAAGCCACTTAATAAGTATTCCGCGTTAGTAACAATCGCTCCCCCTCCCCCTGCCCCACATACACAAACGTAAGAAGTGGCCCTATACTTCAGCATTTCATAAGAAACTCATCCCCAGGTGGGTGTTCTCTGCTGCTACTAATAATTTCCCCTTTGATTGTGTATGTACACAACCCTCAATGCATTTGGAGCATTGTGTACATAATTTGACTTCACTTTTATCATTATTTCTGGGATCCTACTATAGTAAACCGCTTTAAAACAGGTGAATATACCATCAATACATATGTATTGACTAATAGTGAAATTACCTTGATTGAAAAACTCTGTGAATGCTTCGTCTGGAATTTGACTGAGTACGGCAGGATCTAGAATGTCATCGTGCGGCACTTGTTCCACCTCCACTTCTACAATGTGTAAAATATCACATTTATATATTAGTACAGTATAATATAATCATCTGAATATCTTGACGTAAACTCATGCATAAGACACATTTCTTAAATTGAAAACGCAAGCCCCAAGAGACTTACTTTAGTTCATATTAAATAATAGTATCTCATTGAAATCACACTGTTCATTAATACTATTATAAATGTAGCACTAGATTACCCGCTAATCCTTTCTTTTTTTTTTCACTAGAAAAAAAAAGAAAGGATTGAAGAAATTTTGGCTCGAAGATATCTCTTTCAGAGATAAGTCCATCCTTATTGTACATTTTTTTTATATAAATGCAATAAAGAATACAAGTATAAATACTTAAGACAAACTGCAGTAAAAGAAGGGAAAACAAACGTTATCGTAACAATAGTAAAATGATATATACCAAGTTCATGGGAGTTGCTTGCCACAGGAATGTATTCATTTTCACTAAGTGCGCCCATGGCGGTATCCTCTGAACTGTCGTACGTTGATGAGTTTGAACAAACGTTTATCTCTGAAATGCAAGAAGAAACGATGTATGGGCGGCAGCAACAGCATTCTGTGTTTCGAATTGAATGGTGGGATATGACAGTGAATTTACAGGGTACAGAGGAATGACACCTAAGTCCTCAGGAAAGACAACGCATGGGGAGTTTCATGGGCAAAACAGTCTTAACTCTGTTATGTCCATGGTACTACTCCATGTCTATAGGCGACGATTACCACTTTCCACCAGATGGTTGGTTAGCTTGTTTGCCATTCTAAGTTGCATAAAAAAAGACAAGTGAACATTTTAATTTGACAAAAATAAATTATTTAACTGGCGATTTGATTTGAATTATTTTGTTTAATTCTTCTGCCATTAGTATGTGTGCCTGCCAACACTTTAAGTGTTTCACTTCACTATTTCACTAGTGTTAACTGTTTGGGTTTGCAAATGGTTATCACCATAAAATAAGCATGTATGCACCATGAAGTAATATGGACTTTCGTAAAATAACAACGACTGAACTAGGGTTCAGTAAAATATTATTTATCGAAGTTCTACACTTTTTCTGTGACTTGGAATCATAATTAGAGTTAGACCCATCTTACGTGTAGTGGTATTCAATCATTACCTGTTAATACAAGCTACACTATGGTAATAACAGTATTGTAAAGTGATACTTATAATACCATTCCTAAGGACTAAGGTTTTATATTTCCTTGTACCTGTTTTGTATGGCACAGGATTAATGCTTGAGAACCTTTAGTAAATTAACTATAAATCATGCCCTGACATGCTACCAAAATATACAAGTGTCCATTGACACCTTAGTCCTCAGGAATAACAACGCATGAAGGATATCATGGACGACACAGTATATTCTGTGATGTCAATGATATTGTCCATGTCTACGTGCAATGGTTTTTTTTTTTTTTACAACACAGGGGGCAAACGAGCATGCGGCTCACCTGATGGTAAGTGACTACCGCCGCCCATGATAACCCACAACACCAGCGGCATTGCAGGTGTGCTGCCGGCCTTTTAAAAAGGAATATACTCTTTTCTTGAAGGTTTACCACATTCCATCAGATGGGCCATCAGCTTGTTTGCCAAACTAAGTAGCATAAAAAAATTATCAATAGTTCTTTCCAAGTATGCCACCAGCTTTAACATACCTGACAGAGATTGATCAGATTGCGGTGGTGCAGGTAGCGCCTGGGGCGGTTGTGGGGCGGCGGTGGTGGCGGGTGGCTCCGGCCGGGCCCGCGCCGGCCGCCGGCGGCGCTTCGCCCGCCGCGGGGGCCGCACCGGTGCGACCCATGCTCGCTTGCGGACAGCCTTCTTTGGCCGACAATCTCGGCTTAGTTTGTCATAGTTATCCTGTAAAGATACACAAATATATTGTAATATTCATTTATAATAATTCCTTTACAGAAAGACAGTAGAGCTCTTTCTTCTGATATTTCCATCAAACTCCATTTAATATTTTAAGGACATGTTTAAACCGCGAGCTTGCTCCTTTTCGAAGTCTATTAAAATTATAGATCTAAAAGATAAGTAAAAATTAAACTGTAGGACCTATTATAGGATATTTAAAAATTGTTTGGATACTCAATCATAATTGAATAATGTATTTGATCGATTCGTTATTAAATTACATTCTGAACTCAAAGTACAAAATTGGAAGTAGTATGTTTCTAAAATAAATATAAAGTGCTTTAAAGAGATTTGATTTGTTGAACACGATGATCCTCAGTAAGGAATTTTTTAAACTTGAACAAGACATTGCCTATATAATGGAATAGTATGAATATAAACACACCCTTTTCCACGCGTGCTCTGGACATAATGGCGTTTGATCCTGCAGCGGTAACAGCGGCTGTTTACAGCGAATGCCACCCGCGAAGACCGCTGCACATGCTGCGTACAGCCGCTGTTCGGGTGCTAACGTGACATGCGATAGGCAATACCGGCCGCATGGTACCGGCTGTTCAGTACATCTCTCTTCAGCACATGTATTACCCATTAGGTGCTCCACGGAACCACTCTCGCCACCAGACCATCCACTTTCCCTATAAATATGAAAGTATATTAGTGATTGTTATTTTAATAATAAACCAGCTACATTCCGCGGCTTCACCTGCGTGAATAATATAATTTATCTGTGTACTAATTTTTTTTAACAAATTAAAATCGATGCAGTAATTTTTGGGTGACATAGTAACAAGCACTCATCTATACATCTACCTTCACAAACCTTTATATTAACAATATTAGTAGGATTAGAATATTTATGACATTGAATTATTAAATTTGCCAATCTGATAGTATTATTTTTGTAATAAAAAACATACTTTTTGCTTTGTTTAGTCTGTCTACTTTTTTCAAGATTACGTGGTCGGTGCATGAGAGAGTAATATTTCGATTTTATACATATGTAATACTAATTGTATTTCACGTAAATCCGTACATAAAATATGCTGTGCTAAATTAGGTTACAACCTAGACATATACCAAATTACATTCAAATCTGTTTAGTAGCTTTTGTATAAAGGGGTCAACAAACAATCATCCATCTATCAATCGTTACAAACTTTTGCATTTATTATAGTAAAAGGATTAAAAGAAATATAATTAAGTAAACAAATAGAAACATTACCTAAGTTGCCTGCGCTCCTGTAGTGATAGCAATGTCGGCATACCACGCATTGCTAGCAAGTGGTTGACTGTTGACGTCGGTAGTCGACACGGTGAATCTTGATTGTTCAATTGTTTCTATTATCGAAAAAAAAAAATTAATAAAACTAGTATACATACTTAATGGACAAGCATGAAAGGCAATGTCACTTATTAGCCAAGTCTTGGATAATAAGCAGCGTTGACGCCTGATAGTTATTCATCATATCCGTCGTCAAGTGTCCACTGTTAAAAATGGGCCTCTAATAGGAAAAGGAGGGGGTTCTATGCCGGGACCAAACAGTAATTACATGAGGTTAGTTGTAAGATAATAGCACGTCCGTGGGGCATGCTAGGCGCTATTTTAGTTTGCTACCATAGTGCTGTGATTTGCAATAAATTTTGGTACATTATTTTGCTAATTCTATAAAATGAATTACTATCACTAGATTACATCTTCTGATAATAATCAATTTGACACTAGGAACAATTTACAATTGATATAACTATCTATGTATGGATGTGTTCAATATAATGATTATTTTTCTGCGATATAATACGAATACAATAGCAGAGAAACTATCTAAATACACCGAATTTCAATACGAAATCACCCGACTTTGGAACTTACAAAAGTGACAATAATTCCAATAGTACTTTCCACGACAGGTGTAATACCGAAACAACTGCATCAGGCGATAAATACTCTAAAGTTACCACCCAATATTTACCATCAATTACAGAAAGCCGTAATCCTAAATACATGCCGAATTGTCAGGAAGCTTCTACAAATTGGACTAGATGTTCCTGGTACATGTATAGGTTAACATAATATTACAAACAGATTACCAGACAAATTACATTTATACAAAAACATAGCACACAGTTATGCACTTAGCTTAGGCCCGTGTACATCTGTAAAACCGGTTTTAAGCCGAGATATCGTAAATTTAAAATAATAATAATCTTTATTTAAGTAATAATGTCTTTCTTGTTAAATGTTATATTGTCACAAATATATAAAAATCTATGTTTGCAATATACTCGTGGACAAAGTTCAGTACGCTAGACTACACAAGTTACATAGCATATTTGGAAGCATCTAAGAAGCTGCACCTCTGTAGAAAGTAGGTCACTGTGGACCCAGGACTAGTTTGCAACTGACCTTGATCAAGGCAACCAGCGCCCGGTGGTGCGTATGCGAAGGCGCAAGCCGCAGGGCGGCGCGGGCGCGAGCCACGTGCCGCCGCAGCGCGCCGCGGCGCAGCGCTAGTCGTGCACCGCGACTCTCCGCCGCACTCTCCTCTACACACACCGGGCCCCAGCCCGGGTCTGCAACAACATATGTTACAAGTTAAGAGCGTCCGTAATGTTCGCTTACCAAAATGTGAGGTCACAATTATGCATAAATTTTCAAAAATAAATTAATGTTTTAAGTGATTATTTAAAAAGTGCTCTGCTAGCGAACTTCAAACCATTATTAATTAAATGTGAATGAATGTATT